>NC_081434.1:18461657-19061657 GCF_949786415.1 Peromyscus eremicus | reverse complement strand
CTCTCAAGAGAAGCATCAAGCTTATTGTACTTATTGTAACTGATGGTTTGAAATGCATTTTTATACTTGTGTGATTAGCCTCCAGGTAAATCTAAGTGCATCTCAATTGATGGAATAACATTAACAATGTTTGTTCTTTTTTCAAATTAGGAAAATAAGTATATGCTTTTAAGTTTTCTCTTATAGCAACTGAAATTTTACGAGTTTTCTATCAATAATATATTTTTTTCAATATTACCAAGCTACTATATTCTAGCAAACAAAACTGTTTTGTAATAAAGTAGAAGTTACAGTTTATGCAGCAAATCTCTTGTGATCTTATTTATGGAATGACTTTATGCACATCAGCATCTTACATGCTGATACAGTTACCTGTCTGCATCCACTGTCACATCGTGAACTCCTCTCTGTGTGACATCCCTGGAAGTTGCTGTATCTGGTACTCGGTTCAGACTTCTGGTATATAGGCTAAGCCCACCATCTGTCATGTACCTGAAAAGAATTGAGAACATGACATTATCAACAGAAAATTAAATGACCTTATCCACATGATGTAATAAACCTACCATCTTGGGAATTTTCAACAACTACTCAAAAACTCTATTAAACCTCTTTATGTATAAATACTCTCATCAGAAAAAAATTGAAGCTTTTTTAAAAAAAAATATCAATATTCTTTACTATAACAAGTCAGTAGACTTTTATAAAGGCTATTATTTCTTTTGTTATCCATATTTTTTTAACAAGTTTGGGAATCATATATCTTGCACCAAATAAGAGAAAGATAATTTCAAAGGTTAGGTGATATTTTTACTACTTGAAGATTATAGAATTAATGAAACTTTACTAAAATTAAAATTGGTTTGTTGGATAAGTAAGAGTTACATTATAATGGGTCACTACCACAAAACTGTAACCAAAATGTATTAAATGTCCCATATCTCATTCTGTAGACCAGGCTGGCCTCAAACTCAGAGATCCACCTGCCTCTGCCTCCCGAGTGCTGGGATTAAAGGTGTGTACCACCACTACCCAGCCCTAGGACATATTTTAAATCCCCTAGGACATATTTTAAGTCGCTGGCGTGTATCAACAAAGCTATCACTATTTTAGATGAAGAACACAGATGCTACAACATTTAATAGTGCTTCTTCCTTCAGGTACCCTGTTCCACATGTTCCTTTTTCTAGTTTCCTGAACGGTGCAGGTACCCCAAGTTAAATACACAATCTAAAGATTTGAAGCTGGTATATACATATGAGCCAGGTTATCTCAGTGTGTGTGTGTGTGTGTGTGTGTGTGTGTGTGTGTGTGTGTATTTCCAATCCCATCTATTTACCTACAAATTTCATAATGCTTTATGAGCTAAGTATCCTATCATGTACACATAACACATTTCATTACCCACTTGTTAGTTTATCAATGATTATAGTTAGTTACTTTATAGATTGCATTTCCTAGCTATTGCAAATAAAACATCAATGAACATGAAAAAAAATGGTCTTGAAAGATTTCCCCAAAAAATGAACAAAAATTTGGATGAGGAGTAGAGGAGGAAAAATTAGCCAGTGTGGGGGAAGGAGGGTGAATATGATCAAAGCATGCTGCATGAAATTCTCAAACAACTAATAAAAATACAGAATAATTAAAAATTTGGATAGCTACTGGAAGAAGAATGGAATTACATTGATATTACTCATCCTGCAAAATAATCAACTCAAAATGAATCAAAGACCTTAATTTAAAGCATAAACGTGGTCCCGAAAGAAGGTTCACCTGGGAAAGGTGCTTGCTGCTAAACCCTGGCATCCAACATGGCAGGAGAGAAAGCTGTCTGTCCTCTGAGCTTCACACTACTACATATACCAGGGTAGTAGACATGAACCCACAGGCGCGTGCTCATACACAGAAAGACAGACACATACACAGACAGACACATATACTCAAACGCACAAACCACACACATATACACCCACACACATGCATACAAATACACATACACCACACAAACACAGACACACACAGAGACATACACATCCCACAAACACCTAAAGACAAAAACAGACACACACCACACAAACAGCCACACACATGCGCACCCAGACACACACACCACAGAAACGCACAGACATACACACATCACACAAACACACAGACACACAGACATACACATGCATACATGGACACACACAGAGACACACACCACGTAGACACACTCACAGACATACACCACACAGACACACACACACAGACACAGACACACACCACATAGACACACTCACAGACCCACACAGACACACCACACAGACACACACATAGACACACATATGCACACACAGAGACACACACACCACACAAACACATATACACACACACATACACACACACCATACAAACACACACACATGCACACACACCATACAAACACACACACATGCACACACAGATAGATACACAACATAAACACGCACATACAAACATGCACACACAGACACACACACACACACACACACACACACATGAACACCAAACACACATTTAGGTAAATAAATATTAAACCTCAAATGTTGACACTGCTGGAGTGAAAACTAGAGAAAGTCTTCAATTACAGGGGTGGGTAAGAATTGTCTTAAGAGGACTCCAGTAGCACAGAAAGTAACCAGGAGAAGTGACAATAAAAAAATAGTGGTGTGGGGAGAATAATAAAATACATGAGATATAAAAATAGGACTTCAGTGGAACTGTACAACACAGTGGGGTAGGCAGGGAGGCGGAGAAACGGTGCAGGGGGAGTGGGCAGGAATCAACCCAAACTAAACATGTACACAAATGTGATAAGAAAACTAGTTACTTTGCTCCCTAATTAAAATAACAGATTTTCAAAAAGAAATTGTTTGTGGCACTATTGTGCAGGTGAAATATGTGTAGCTCATTTGTTTGTTTGTGTTTTTAGACATGGTCTCATTCTGCATCCCCATCTGACCTAGAACCTCTATCTCATGGCAATCCTCTTGTCTCAGTTTCCTGAGTGCTAGGATTACAGGAATGGCCTCCTACCCCTAGCTTTTAGTTGCTTTTAAAACCTCTGGGTTGGTTTCCACTATTTTGACCTTTATTGGCACACTGTCAAATTTGGTTCTCTGTCTATAGTGATGCAAGGTACTAGTTGTGTGGGCTCTGAAAGCGTTCACTTATCTATGGCAAAATGGAAATGATAGCAATAATAAGCTTATCTCTAGTAACATTGAGATCGCAATGATAAAAATAACATGTGGGATATATGCATGTGTATATGTATATGCACATGTATGTGTATATGTATGAATATATGTATGCTATATATGTGTATGTATATGTGTATGTGTGTAAGCATATATACATTTGTGTGTGTGTGTGTGTGTGTGTGTGTGTGTGTGTGTGTGGTGTAGGTGGTGAGGAGCATTGTCTATCATGGAATAGCACTGTGTAAATAGTGACTAGTTGGCAGTTGTTTGTTCTATGAAAGTTTCCATGTTAACATGACAGGGCTAGTAACTTGAATATGAGATTAGAGAAAGAGTCGATGTTGGGAACTTGTGGGTTCACATGAAAGACACATTCAGGTTCTAGGGCCTTTCAGTTGCTGTGTGCATGCCAATCACCCCAAGTTGTTAGGAGAATTGAGGGGGAAGCATAGCAGGATTAAAGTATACTTCACTTCATAGTTTCAATTTTGCCTCTCAGAATTCTTCATTTTTTTCATGATTGGGTCAAATGACTTAAATGGAATTTTAACATTCGGTCACCCGCATAGGACTATTGATCACTGTGATATCTAAAGACAAGTTCAATTTCCATTCAATTAAACTATGTAACTTTTCTTTCAATTTTTCTTTTGCTGCTCCATAAATATACCTTTCCACCTCATTAAGAGGAAGGGTTCTTCCTCTGACTAATCCCTAATTCCTGACAGCTTCACATTCCCAAGCGTGCGAGGTAATTTCCAAAGGAGAAGTCTAAGATAAGTAAGCTTCTGCATGCTTCAAGAGATTTGAAATTCTGAGAACACCAACTAAGTGATTTTATCATTCCTATCCTGAGTACAGGAAAAATGCAACTTCATTCTCTTTTGCAATGACCTCATGACATTCCTAGAGGGGTCACAAAAGAGCCAAATTGAACATTTCTTTAAACATTTAAACATTAGCTGCCGATTAAGCCTTTTGTTCCTTTAATCAGCAAAACACACTTGAAAATTTGTGAAGAGCAAGCAAGTTTGTGATTCTTAAATGAGGCGTAGCAATAGTTTTCACATGACTTAAAGGAAGTATTATCGAATTATAACTTTTCTGGGCTATCTCTGATCTCATAGCCCCACATGTCAATTCTACATTGAGATATCAACAGTGGCTTGTGACATACTCTGGAAAGCGGTATGTTCACCTTGAGAACAGAATCATGCCCTGCTGTAAAAGCCAGTCTCAGTCTCTACATCACAAAAGGAAAGAGGTGTCCAACTCAAACTCCCCTAACACAGACAGAGGCAAAAATGCTGACTATCTCCCAGTGAACTTTGGATACAACTTTCATTCATAAAGCATGTAGATCACTGAGGCGCATAGAGTAGACTTCCTCAGAAAGACTGGTGGAGAAGAAATGAAAGAGACCGGAAGTCTGAATTAAGCTCCAAGCGAAAATGGAAACAAGTCAAGTAGGAAAGACAATTTAAAAACATTGCTTTTCCCTCAGTAGGCAACTCAGGAGGGGTGATGGCCAGCTGGCATCAGAGCAGTTTCCTTTTTCTCCAAGGCACACCCCTGAGCCTTGTTTTCTTGCCTCCTGTGGGTAGTTATGGCCCTAAAGGTACTGTGGACTTGAGTATAAGCAGATGTGAACTGCAACACTTTCAGGTCTAAGACAAAATTTCCTCCTACAGCATTTACTTCATCTCCTTTGCTGTTTGTTAGCTTAATGGTAATGGTAAGGGGGATGCTGGAAACCTGATTAGATAAGAACAGAATTATGGAAATTCTTATTCTCTAAATGACTGCCGTTTATGTTCCTCATGTGAAAATCAAAAACATGAGGGGCAGAGACAGCACTATGACTCAGTGATGGCATCTGCTGCTGAAGCCTGACAACCTGAGTTGGATTACCAGGACTCACTTTGGTGGTAGGAATGAACCTGATTCCCATAAGTCTTCCTCTGACCTCTACATGTGCGCCATGGCGTGTGTTTACCGACAGACATGCACATATGCACACACACACAAGATAAATTAGTGAAATGTAATGAAAGAACAAGCCAGGACTGGTTTACACGGGAAATGAGCTTCATTGTGATGCTACTACAATTTTGAGACTTGTCTAAATACAAGTAAGTGTTGACTAACATAATTAGAAGCCTGGAAAATATAGGATGTTCCTGTGGGTTGGAGTGCTTGTAATATCTATCATATGCAGAAATCATGGTTGTATGTACATATATGTACATATACAAATTTGTGTAAAAATATATGTATATTATTAACTCAATGAAAAAAATTGAGTGCTCAAAATTGTGATTGCAATGATAAGAGTAGTGTTTCTTTTATTATATTTATTAATTCTAACTGCCTCTATGTGTACGTGTGTATGCACATTTCATAGCATATGTGTGGAGACCAGAGGACGACTTCTAGGAGTCAGTTCTCTCTTCTACCATGACACCAGGCATTGAATTCCACCACAACTTGGTGGAAAGTGTTTTTACCTGCCGAGCCAACTCAGTAGCCCAGGATTAGTTTTAATAATAGTCCCATTGCTTCCAAAGCTCATCCTCTGACTAAATCAAGTTTTTCAACTTGCTAAAACACCTTAAAAACTTTAGAATCACAAATGATTATTTTTGGAATATAACAGGAAAAAAGAAAAAAAGACCACCAAATTTTAAATTCAGAAAATATCAATAAAGAATAAGCCAATCAGTCGAAACTTTCAAATCTGGGGCTGTAGAGACAGCTGAAAGGATCAAGGCATCTACTGCCAACCTGATGGTCGCAGTTACATCCCCGGTACCCACATGATGGAAGCAGATAACTGACCACTGCAAGTTATTCTCTGAACACCACATGTTCACCATTGTATACAGAAGCCCACACACATACACACAAAACAGAAATAAACAAAATGTAAACGAAAATGAAAACTTTAAAAAAAAACCCTTCCGCTCCGAAATGATTCTCCCTGAAATTAAATTGGATGCTCTTGATTGAACAGTGCCACAAAATATTTATTCCTCTAGGCAGTTGAGAGGTGGCCAGACCAAAATCAGAAACTCAAGCAGTTCATAAAAACTCCTGTCTCCTTCCCACACCCTAAGTAACTATAAAATCTGTTACTTATGAACATGTAAGACTACTGTGAAAAATAGTGGCCCCACGTATTTCTCTAGACCACTGGTTCTCAAACCTTCCTAACGCTATGACCCATTAATATAGTTTCTCATGCTGTGGTGACGTCCAATCATAAAATTATTTTTGCTGCTACTTCATAACTGTAACTTTAATACTGTTATGAATTTTAATGTATATATGTTTCCCAATGACCTCAGGCAACCCCTGTGAAAGAGTTGGTTGACCCCCAAAAGGGGTCTTGACTCACAGGTTGAGAACCACTGCTCTAGACGAACAGCAGAGAAACTTAATGGCTTATCAAAAGAATCTTTGGAAACCTCTAGTATTTTACCTTCGACGCAGTAGCAGAAGAGGGTCCTACATATCACAAATCATGCCAGAGTACCAATGTTTTCTAATGACGTAGGTGGCATCTCTGTCCTCTTCATAGCTAACACATCCTCCCACAGCCCTCCTGGACCAGTGATGCTGCCATGCTTAGGGCCACTTACCCACTGTTGATATCATCAGCTCTCAGACTCTTCCCCAGGATATCACCATCACTCATGTATCCACCAACATCCACGTCAGAAGACACATCCAGGTCGCTGCTGGCTTTCTCACTCATATCTATTTGTGACATGTTTCCCAGGCGAGAGACAGCGGCTCTGCGGAGGGGTGTTGTATACATGAACCTGGAGGGGTCTGTGTGGATGAATCGGCTGGTACCGCTTCGAGGGTATCCAGCGCCCATGGAGGGGGCATCTCCGGCCTGAAGACGAGGACATGCCTGCCCCAGTCTCCAGGTCATGGGAGTGGGTCGGCTTGTGAGGTTGGGGATGGTCCTTCCATTCACTTCAGTTGTCACAGTAGTATCAAATGTTGTCTCCAGGGTGCTGTCAAACAAAATGGAGAGATAACTAGACTCTGGTTCACTAAGGCCAGAGACCAAGATGTAAGACGACAGGAAAGGCTAGAGTTGAGTGTCTCTGGCTAGCAGCTCATCACTTTTATGAATGTCAATAGTGTACAGATACATTTCATAATTCCAATCATCTCTGGAGATGTCAAAATGTCAGAAGTCACATTTATTTGAAGCGATTGCTTTCAAAAGAAAGGCCACTGGTACATTTTAGATTAACCAAGTATTGTTTTACTCTTGAAAAGTGAAAAGCAGAATTTCACCCATCTTAAGATTCTTAGGCCAGTGTAAGAAGTTAGCTATGGGCATGCTTGCATGAATCCCTGTTAGCCTTCTCCCAGTGGTTTGGAAGGCATGAAAAACATCTCACAAAAAAATAATTGTGGTTGACCAGCTAACTCAGTCTAACAAGGAAGTTCTATAAGAGACAACGTGGAGGGAATAAAGGACCTGACAGCTCTCAGCCTAAGAGTTATTGATTACTGATCACCATGTACAAATTGAGGAAGAAAATAGTAAACAATACCAAATTTCTTCTCTATCATCGTAGGAAGAGTCAAAGGCTGCATTGTAGTGCTTCTTTATCCCTCCAAAGACAGATAGAACTTGGAGTACCTGTGGCTTATTTGGGTCCCACGAAGACTGGACATCGTCTCTTCCAAGTTCTGCCTCAGATCTGCTATGTTCTTGACTGTGCGCATTCTTCTGGCTTCAGGGTCCTCACCTGGAAATGAACATAAGGAATTCATTGGTCATGGCATGGTCTGCTCAAGGACAATGGTTTACACAGAGGAGCAATATAAACCCCTCTGCTTCAAAACAAAAAGATACTTAGGAAAGTCCAGATAATTCCTATCATCTGGACATTGTGATTCGTTTTTACAACAGCAACACATTTAATATCACAAATAAACATTCTGAAGTTTTGCAACTATAATAGTACTCACGAGTCTATGATCATAGTCACAACAACATTAGAGACAATTAGAAACGCAGTGTACAGTACTTCCAGCCACTGAAGTAAAGTTTAAAATCTTAAATTTAAAATCGTATAAAATTTTAAAATTTAAAATTATTTAGATTTTTCTGACTTCAACCATTACCCATTTTCAAGCACATCCAGAGTAGCTGAGATGCACTTCCTTACCTAGCGATACACATGAGACAGTGGAGAATGCTAAGAGGCCTTTTCTCACAGAAACTTTTCTGATTGTCTTGTTAGACTCATGGACCCAAGATTCACAACACTGGATAGGTTTGTTTTTAATTACCTCTATATTTTGCACAGGAAACTAAAACATCCACATGGTACCATCACAGTTCAAGCACAGAGGGAGGTATCTAAACCTAAACACATCTTTCCAACAGGCATGAAACAAGACAGACTGACAGTGTTGTAACCACAGGCATTCCACATGAACACCCATCTTTTGGGAGCAGAAGTGTCCTTAAACAATATTTATGGTTAGCTCATATTTTCCCATCAAGTCCATTCGAAGCTGGTGAGCCTTGACAAAGGAATCGCAAAGAATTGGTGGGGGAAGCACAGCAGGAGCACCACAGTGGCAGGACAAGTTTGCACTCCCACCAGCAATGGGTGAGTGCTCCCTTTCCCCCACATCCTTGCCAGCAGGAGCTGTCATTTGTTCTATTGACCTTAGCCATTCTGACTGGTGTAAGAATGAAATCTTACAAGTAAGTTTTGATTCGCATTTCCATGATGACTAAGGAGCGGAGTTGGAAGGGTGGGGGGGTCTGGGGAGATCTGGGAGGAGTTGGGAGAAGGAAAACAGTGATCAGAATATCTTATGAGTTTGAGAGAGAGAGAGAAAGAAGAGAGAAAAGAAGGAAAGAACTAGAATGAATGGAGTAGGAGGGAAAAGTCAATGAGAGAACTGGGAGGAAGCAAGGAATGGGAGAGTGTAGAAAGAAAATCAAAAGAAAGCAGAAAGAGAAGAGAAGCAGGGAAATATATTAAATTACATTATGAAAATCATCATGCAGAGAAGTCAAAATGTCTCTCTCTCTCTCTCTCTCTCTCTCTCTCTCTCTCTCTCTCTCTCTCTCTCTCTCTTTTAACATTCTAAGTACCAATTCATTTTACTACTATACTTCCTTAGCATTCAGACCAAAATTCAAAAATAAAGCGCACCTATCAATTCCGGCTCTGTAATAAACAGTTGTAGAATTGGTGGTGGGGGTCTCAGGAACCCTTCTATGGAACTGATCTGTGTCTCTAACGGGGCATGTCCACCTACTTCACCTGCATCTTCAACACTGGAAAGTCTCCACCCCTCTCCTCCCAACATTAGGCAGGTGTAATGATGAAAAGATTTTTGAGGAGTGAACCACCACAACTATTTCTCGAAAGTTCCACCCAGGGGATCCAGTGACTCTAAACGAAGCAAATAAACAAACTTATACTATTCAGAGGCACCACTCAAACAGCAGCAGGCTAATGCTGCTTCCTTTACCATCTGTCTGTCTCAAGCAAACATTACAGCTTTGTTCGCTACCCTCAGACTGGACGTCAGCCCACACAGCCACTATTCTGCTGCTGCCGGTCAGCAAATGTGTTCCCACTCATTTATAAATGATTTGTACAGTTTAAATTACACTTAATAACAGCATCATTATTACAAACTGAGGTTATATTAAATTGCTTCATTAAAAGAAACATTTTAAGAACTAGAAAAATATAAGATGGGACTCGGATATGTGGCATAAATGTTCCCATATGACTTGGATCTATGCAATCTTAATCCCATAAATTAACATTCTCAGAAACTAGGACTATGTATAAGCCCCAAGATGGAGCCATATCATCTCTAGAAATTGCATGCATGATTCTCATTAATATGATACAGTGTGGTTGAGAAATGGCTACTGAGATGTTCTCTTTCCACTTCTAAGTCATGTGCTACAACTTTGGGGAATAAAAAAGAAAAAGGCTTGCAGAAAAAAAAATTTAAAGGGTGGTGAAAGAATATAATTATAGCCAAAGGGAAGGCAGAAGTAGCAGAGTGGGGTTAAAATGGTGAGGAAATTTAAAGATGAGGATACACTAGAGACGATAAGGGGAGGGAAATGTAGAGACCACTAGGGAAGAGCAGTTGCAAAGCATTGACCTGAAACAGGCTCATGGGCTGCATCACTACAGGCTGCCTGTCCCTGACCCACCAGCAGTCAGGCAGCATCTTTACCATTTATCAAATAGCACCATATTAGAATTGATACATGAATTATTTCCCATATCTTTTTATTAATCATTTTAAAAACAGTAACTGTAAGCATTTTGTTTCACTGCATATTTTTCCTATCTCTTTCCTTTTGCTAGTCCAATAGGAGTGTTTGATCCATGGATCCTTCTAGTTTAATTTTGGGCTTGTGTATGTAGTTTCTCTCAAATGTCAGAACTGGAGTATCCCCCCCCTCCTTTGATTTTATCCTAACGAGACTGACAGGTAACCCTCTGCCACTCATGGCAATCAGACAGATGGATGTCTGCCCTCCAACACGTACAGACCAACCCATCTTTGCTGCCTCATTCATTTTGTGAAGGATATTAACCAATGCAAAATGTACTGCAGTAAATAATTTCAGTGACCCATGAAGGCAATAAAAAAACTAAGTGTACTCATAATTCCCTAAGGAATGATTACAGTCTGGAATGCCCTTCAAAGTGGTACTCACATGATGCACCAAGGCTTTGTAGGGGGATGGAAAGGCCAAATAAAAGGATGCATACATCTAACTGTTTAGCAAATAAAGAAAAGCTATAAGAACAATACAGATACAGAACTTACTTAAACACAAAAGTGTTTCACTTCTTCCCATTTTTATAATCTCAAACCCAACTATTATTCCCAAGGGAGTCTTCTCATCTTTGCTGATCACAGTGGTCGGGACTTCCCCACATTTTTTAAAAATGGTGTATTCTCTAATCGACTTGAATTCTCAGCATTGGTACAAAATGCTTTCCAGCAGCTTCCAGGATAGCAGGCTCAGTGTAGTACTTCTACTTCATTACTAGTGCATTTAATTTGGGTGGTCTGCCCTTACTGCGCATGCTTTAATTATGCATACTATAATTAACATTGTCACACTACCATATTTTAATGGAAATCAAATTATATATGTGTGAAACCTGATTTATATAACTAGATCCTTTATAGAATTGACTCTGCACACATTGTTACCGAAAGGCTATCCCATTTTGAAATGTAACCCTAGTTTTGTGAATAACCCCATTCATGACTTTTAGATAAAATTTTCAAACTTGTCTTTATAATGTTGACATTTAGTTGGTTAAAAAAAATATGGTCAGTGGTCATACAGTGGCATTTAAAATATTGTCCTATACATTTAAAGCACAGAGCCAAGCCAATTCTAATTAATTAGGATACTCAAAAGTGAAAAGTTGAACTCACGAAACCTTGGCCAAAGCTAACTTATGAGGCCATTTTGAGTCATAGGCAGAACCTAGTCAAGAACACAGCAGAAATTTTACAAATGTAAAGCATCACAATCTAGGAAATTTCCTCAAAGTGCTTGATATGGAAATATGATTATTCATATCAGAACTTTTTGAGTGTGTTCCTCCCCTTCTTACTTACATTTCCGTATGCTGGCACTGGTGGGTGGGAGGGGAAACCCTTATGGAGAACAAGTACGTGAATATGATTAGCAAGATCTCGGTTCAAATGCCTGGCTTAGACACTTCTATCAGGAGGCTGTCCTGTGACAGCAATGATCCAGGTTATTTATGCACAATAAGCAAGGTTTCATATTTATATCCAACCACATCTTGCAATAATTTAACACAGCAGCCCCCAAATACTGCCTGGGGATTACACTCTGCTCACATCATTGGAAATACTAACATGAAAGGTACTTAGAGCAAGATGAATGCTACAACAGTATAAGCCAAAGATGAATATTGTTTGATTCTACAGTTCCAGAGGATCAAAAAGAGATAGGAAAAGGGAGCAAAAGACATATGGATCAAGACTTCCTCCTGTCTTTGTCCTATGCAGAGCTTTCTTTATGAGAAACAGCTCATCATCCAAACCATACCAAGCTGTAGAAATATATCTCTGGCATATGAGTACCTGGTGGATTTAGATTCAGAAAGCACTATTCTCAAAACAGTGGACTCATTACTCTTTCCAAGCTAAACTGACATGAAAAATTGAGCCATATTTGCCTCAGTCATCTCTCTAAACTTTCTCATTCCAAAGCTGTTCCCTAAAACATCGCAGACAACCCCATAAAACACCTTGTCACAGGACATTCACATAGAGAGTAAAAACAAATCTGTACTTAGCACCATCCGTGTGTCGGGGGGAAACAAAGAGATCACTGGGCAGGGGTGCTTCTTTTCAACTTACAGAACACCATATGAAGTCCTTGCCGAAAACCCCCACTGACATAAAATATGATGTGCTCTCTGGCTTAATGCTTAGAGATTTTTGAGGAGACTAGGTGATATAAATATATGTCAGTGGGAAAATGAATGTAGAAATATTAAATGTGGACATTTCCTTAGGTATGCATGTAAGATAAGTGGCAAGGCTGACATTTAAAATTTCACCACAAAAACCTTCACATCTAGTGAAAAGTGATGGCACTGAATGTTGAGCCATTACAGGGGCCTGGTTTGTGAAGTATGAAACAGTTAACAGCCATTCCCACAGTTTAGTTGTAACATCCATATACAGGAGCAGCTGTTCCCAGATAGAAGAAGAAAGAGAGAAAGAGAGAGAGAGAGAGAGAGAGAGAGAGAGAGAGAGAGAGAGAGAGAGGAAAGGCAGCCAGGCAACAAGCAAGGCAAGGCTAGAGAGCACAGGCCTGTGCTTGCAGAGTGCTTGAAACATCAAAGGGGGACGTGCATCTATGTAGGTAATTCCAAAGCAGCAAAAGAAAGCATACAGAAAATTTCCCTAGGAGACCCTTCCATCTTCATTACACATGTAAGATAAGGTCACCTTGAAAGAAGTTCAACAAGACTCCATGAAAGACTCAGTGGATCGCATGCTGACCTTTAGGATATCCCAGACTCCCAGTCAGTAATACCCACAACTGAGGCTATTTACTTTTCCCAGTTAAATTTCAGAACTGGTACTCAACAGTTCAGTTTTACAAGGAAAATCATTTCGAAAAAGACGAAATTAAAATTCTAAGCAAATACATTTTAAAAAGGAATTAGTCTAGGAAACGGAAGAGCACCACGAATCCCTCACCAGCAGCCAGGACTCACCTAGTAAGTCAGTGTAAAGTGCCTGTTCCAGATCACCTAGCATGGTGAGGATCACATCCTCATCCAGGTGAGCGGTCCCTTCCCGCAGGCAGCTTTCTCCTTCCTCAGCGGCCCAACTTCGGCTTACGCTGCTTGGCTTGGAGGACCCGGTTTCATCTTCAGACCTGCTGTCTTCGTCACTCTCACCTTCCAACCCTCTTCTTGCAGACCAGTCCTCTAAGTCATCAGCACAGGACTGGCTGCCTCCTGCAGGCAAGAGGCTCCAGGCTCCTGAGCCGCTGCTGCCGTGGTGGTACAGCGACTGCACGGATCTAGAGAGAAACCTGGAGAGCGAGCCTCTCTCTGCATAGCTGGATTCTCTCTGGCTGGCCTTTGCAGCGTTTCCAAACCAGTTGGAGATGCGCACAGTGGGTCTCCTCTCCCCCTCACTGGTGAGGGAAAGGTTGGTCAAAGACTTTTGTTTCTGAAGGCAAGCTCCCTTTCTCTTTACTTCTTTACCCCGGAACACAGAGAGCTCAGCTGCCTGCTGCATGATTCTCCTGCCCTTCCTCCTTTCAATCGGACCTCATATTGTCTTTTGCCACTACAATTGTAACTGTCTCCCCCCTTTTTTTTTGGTTTTAATTAGCACGTGCACTTTAACAAAAGCTCAGGCTCAGACATTCGCAGGAGATTGTCGAGCCGGGGTAGACACAATCATTTTCCCACAGCTGAGCTTGCCACATCACTTCACCGATCGGCAGTACTTACAAACATTTTTTTTTTTTGCGTAAATATGTCTTAAGCAGAAAAAGAGTTCACCGAAAGACTCTGCTCCAGCTGAAAAGTAGCGCAGGAAGCCAACTACGTTTTCCTGACTTCATCCAATCGTATGTCTCAGCAGGATGGAGCGTCCACATTTCCCTCTTAATGCTTCTGTGTTCCGAAATGCAAGGTGGTGGTGGTGGTGAAGCAACGCAGGATGTCTCTCGTTCCCCGCCCCACTCCCCTGCTTCTCACCAGCCCTTCCCTGATTCAGATCTGCAACCCTTTACTCTAATGAGCTGACACAGTGCAGTAAGTACGGCTTGGCTTCCGCAGCGGAGCCCAGGGACAGCAGAAAAGAAGCACAGCCCTGCTTGAGCCTCTCGTATTTTAGTATTCCACCTGCATCCTCAGATCTATGGTTCTCCCTTGCTGCTGCAGTGGATGCTGCTGGCTGCCATGGCAGCAAACATCCTGCTAAATTAAAACAGAGGCATGGCAGCAGCTGGCCAAACGAGAATGCCACAGGTTTCAGAGCCAAAGCCTGAATGAGCTGCTATACGAGGATCCTCTGCCCATCTAAAGGACTCTCAGCCACCCAGCCTCCCACTCGGGAACACACATGCTCTCACACACACACGCTTAACACAGCACAGCTCTTCCTGATACCGAGAATGACAGACTAATTCTCTATAGCTGCAGGCAGCTGAAGCAGGCAGATCTGCCTTCTGAATGTAGGGATCCCTGCCGTAAAAGCACAAATCAAATTCAAGAGTGTAAAGGACCTAAAAATGGGAGCCTGAATCCCTCTTCCCTCTGGCAGGTAACGTTTTAAAGGGAAAGATCTCATCCTACCTCTTAAAGGACAAGTTGAAATTCTTAAAATATTGAATAAAATCCTAACGTGATAATGAAAAGCAAGATTTCTTCCTTATTTCCTTCAAAAACATAGCAAAAACAACAACAACAACAAAAAACCTTAGCCAAAGTATTGTTACTCAAAGCACACACCAAAAAGTTTACAGTCCAGTGCAGACATAAAATGGTGTTGAAGTAAAATACACAATATACATTATTTTTGTATACCAAGCAGTTTCTTAAGTCAACCCATAGCCTATCACAGTAAACTAATTCTTAATATTACATATACTGATAAAAAACTTAAAAGATAAATATTTTATTTTTATTTGATATTGTGTGTGTATACCATACTATTAGGATGAAATCCCAAGATTTAGGAAAATTTATTTTCACAAAGCAAATATGTGGTATATTAAAAATTATGTATAGCATGGACGATTAAGAAGGGTATTAAAGACCAAAACTTCTGAAGATTTTCTGTTCCCAAATATCACATACTAAAATGGGGGCATGGGAAAACAATCCATCAAGATAGTAAACTGTGCCAGTCAAATCACATGTAAGTTTTCATTGTCTTCAGAGATGACAAAACTGAGTTTCTACTTTCAATTATAAATCTCAGTGGAGAGAAATGTCTTATTTCCTAGCTATATAAAACATCACAATAATATGCAATGCCGATTCTGTTCCACATAATGACAACATTCTCTGAAAAGGTAATGCCTTTTCATGGCCCTGCTCACTGCAGTTCATACTTAGATCCAAGTTACTAATGTGCAAGATTAGAGGTAAAGAAAAACTGTTATCAAAATGTCAACCAGCAGTCAATTGTGAATGCTGATTCTCAATTTTTACACTTTAAACATTGTGTTTTTATAATACACGTTTAAATAAAATTAATGCACATAAATAATTACTGAAGTGGATCATTATGCTTCAAAAACAATTTCTTTTTTTTTAAGTTGCTTCTTCTTTTCAAGTTATTGTGACCAAGTGTGTTTCCACACTATGAGAACACAATGTAATTCCTAAGATGGAAATATTCTATTTCTATGACCCATGTTACATACACATTGTTTGACATATGGTAATGTATCCTGAGGCCTCACTGATACACAAGAAAAGGAACCCTAACACTTTATAGGTCAAAAAACTGAACTTTTGCATGTATACATGAAAGCAGTAATTAGACCCTTCCCTTTCAAAAGGGTGTTTATATGCCAATCACCTTAAACAGTGGTTTTCCAGTTTCTGCTAAGAACCATTAGAAGGACTTATTAAAGCACCATTTTCAAGGCACCAGCCCCACAACTGTTCATTTAGTAGGTCTGAGAAGGTCGCGACATTGCTTTTCTAATATTTTCCCAAGTACTTCTGCCTCTGGGAACCCACTTCTGTGAGCTACAAGGCTGAGATTAGGGGTTTCTAATTGAGGATGACTTTTGTTCCCTAAGAGACATGTGTGGTTCCAATGGGAGAGGGTAACATCTAAGGGCCAAGGATGCTGTTAAACATCTTACAATGACAGGTCCAAAGCCCATGAAAAGGAATTATGCACTCTCTAATGTCAGTAGTGTCAAGGTTAGGAAGCGTGGTTCAGAGTGCCTTTCAAAATAAAAATGCACTTTCCTGTCACTAATGTCTACCCCGTATTGGTTAACAGCTCTTGCTTAGGTATGTTTTAGTCTCAGACCGACGGCAAGAACACAGCCTGGCATATATTGATCTTAGGACAGAGAACAGAGATGAACAATCTAAACAATGGATCCCAACACTTCTGTTCAAGAATGCCCCGTGCCATTTTTCTACTTCAATTTAATTTATCAAATGAAATGACATGTTCCATCCTAATTTCCCTGGGCCAGAAATACAGCAGCACTCTCCTCACAGGGTGAAGACAGTACAAGTGGGTTAAATTCAATGAAACCAAGGAAGGAAGAAACTGTAGACAAATACCATAAATATTTCGGAAAGATATCCCAACAAAGGAAACACCAAGAAGGGGGTGGTCATTTTTTTTTGTATTTATTTAAAGATTTTTTATAACAAGCTTATAGTTTCAGTAGCTTTGCCCCTGGAACTACTAGATGTAAATTTACCCTGACAGCTGTAAGGAGCCCACTTACATCACTACAGGCATCCATCCCTGCTTTGTTGAGTGTGTATAACACAAGGCTATTTTTATTTCTCTGGAATCACACAGAGAAATGCGTGTTATACAAGGTGGAGGAAAAGCTCCCAGGCAAAGAGAAGGCAAACAATCCCGTGCAGAAATGGGACTCATTCTAATTTTGTCGATATGTAAAATAAAACACATCCACTGTAACCTCCTGGCGGGGGCGGGGGGAATGCTCTTAGGTCTTTAGTTAGCATTCCTTCCCTATTTGGCTATTTGACTAGAAGATGCAAGCTGATGTGAATCACCTGAGCTTGATACTGTTAGACTCTACAAACATTCAAGAAATAGCAAGTTCTCGTGACCATTTGCAAAGGCCTTACATGCTAGCTATTCCTTATTCTCTAATGTAAAGTGTATGTAATCATTACCTTACACTTTGGTTAAACCTATATGCTTGGTTCTAACATAATTCCCTAAAATCATCAACTTATTTCAATATTACTTCTTAGAAAACAGAATAGCGTTTTATCTTTTTTTTTTTTACAATGAAATATTTATTCCAGTTAAAGGTTAAAAACTGCATTGAACAAATGTACACAGAGTAGATTCATGTGGGAGCAAAGAGTCTTATGTATAAAGGGGGAAAAAAGGCAAATGTGATATTAAGTAGAAAGCACAATCTAAAACCATCCTACAATGGGATGAACATTTAATCTCAACTATATTTGATCTCTTGGCACTTAAAAGAAATGGCCTCAGAGAATAAATTCTCCCTGTCAAAGAAGGTAAAAATACAAACAAAGTGAAAGCCGTGAATGTACAAGATAAATTCACCCAGAAATGTAATACCAAGATCACAACATGAATCTTAAAGGAAGTGCTTTGAACAATAAGCTGACTTATTCATTGCTGTGGACTGTACAGTGTATAATAATAATTTTTAGAACCCCCATTATCAGATCAGGTAAAGGCCATGAAGCTTTCTCCAAAAGAATATGATAAAGAAAAGGAAATTTCAGTGCTGTTCTCACAATTTTGCAGAATATTAAAGTTACAGAGATTCTTCAATGACAAAGTAAGGCCTCTCATTTCTAATGCTTATCTTCACACCTAAATTTAATTACATTTATTTATTTATTTTTACAACTTTTTCTTGGAAAAGATGTTTTAATCACTACTAGTAAGCTATTACATCAAGAAAAATTTAAACAGCTAAGCCTACTTCTTTGCAAATTCCTCTGACCAGTTTACATTGCAGTATGAACTAAGTTTGCTCCCTAGAAGTCTTATAATTCTCACAGACCATATATCATGTGGTTAATGGAACAAAGATGGATTTGACAATGTTTTAATTAACATAAAAGAGATTCCTCTCCCCTGGGGGAACATATCAACTTTTACAGAGGAAGGGAGAGGTAGTCTTATATCTCATATTAAAAAAATAAGTGATAATAGAATAAAAACCATTTTCTTTTTCCATCCAAGTCTATACTAGTCACAATCCTCATTGCTGAGACAAAATATGAAACAAGAAAACAACTTAAGGATGGAAAAGTGCAGGCCTGTAGTGACCCATATCCTCTGTCAAGGCTCCACCTCCTCAAGGTCACACAACCTCCCTGAGTAGCGTTACCAGCAGGGAACATGTATTCCATCTGAGCCTGGGGGTGGGGGGGGAGTATCAACTTGCAAACCACAAAACAATCAATGCTTTCATTAAGTGCTAACCACTCTACATCACCATGAGCTCTATTGACTGGAATGTCTTCCAAAGTCCATTGTATCTCTCCTCTTTCCTGCATGCTGTATACACCTAAATATTGTTAGGGCTCTGTAGTAGTTTGAACGAAAATGGCCCCCAAAGGGAGTGGCACTATTAGGTGGTGTGGCCATGTTGGAGTAGGTGTGGTCTTGCTAAAGGAAGTGTGTTACCGTGGGGGCGGGCTTTGAGGTCTCTTTCTCAAGTTTCACTCAGTGTGACAGTCAGTTCTCTTCCTGTTACCTTCTGATCAAGTGTAGCCAGCACCAGGTCTGCTTGCACTCCACCATGCTCCGTGACATGATGATAATGGACTGAACCTCTGAACTGTAAGCTGCCACCTCAATTAAACATTTTCTTTGTAAGAGTTGCCGTGGTCATGGTGTCTCTTCACAGCAATAGAAACCCTAAGACGGGCTCTTCCTCATCAAGGGTCCCGTTTACATAATATGTGCATTTTATTTATTTCACAGACAGTAATTGGGTGGGAATTATGAACCAATTACTGGGATACAGCAGTTAATAAAATAGACAAAAAATAGACATGAAAAGAAGGGGCTCTAATCAAGATATATCTTGAAAATATAATTATTTTACTCTTTTTAAACTACTTCTCACATTAATTTTTTGTTTTGTTTGTAGTGTTAGAAATTCAATTTATGGATTACCATTGATAGGCTAGTATTCTCTCACTGAGTTATATTACCAGAACAGCACTTTAGTCCTATGGAATGGGGTATACAGTGTCATCAGTATTATTGAGCTTCCGAATTTCTGAGCTGAGACAAAAACAGGAAAACAACCAATACTGAGAAATATATCAAAAGCTTATTCCCACTTTCCTAAGTTCAGAGAGCAAGCAATTCACACAGGGTCAGTCACATAGTATAACGGACTAGACCTCAGGTGTTAGAGGATCTATGGAGTCACAAAGGATTCTAAGTTTCAGGCCTGAGCAACTAGAGGCATGCACTACCATTAACCAAAATGGAGAAGATCCAAACAAAGGGAGTTGGAAGGCAGCTTTAGGGTTTGTTTCAAATATAGCCAATTGGAAGTATCTCTGAGATGTTTAAGTGGAGATATGTAAGGAACAGGACACTTGAGTCAGGTTGCAAGGGAGAAGACTAGAGAGAAACGTTTGTGAGGGATCACTATATGGATCATGTTTAAAACCACGAGTTACTGTTACTCACCAAGGGAGAATGTATAAACAAGTCTTGGAAGAAAGCTGAATAGTTTCAATGATAAGAAATTAGGGTGAAAAGATATAACTAGAAAAGATTACCAGGAAAGAACAAACAGTAAGGTTCCGAGGGGAAAAAAAAATCAATGGCATTTCGAGATCAAGCCTGAAACTTTCTTTCCTAAGGGGATTCTTTACTAAGAGGGCAGATTCCTGGTCAGAGGTGAACAAGATGAGCCCTGAGGCTTAATCCTTGGATTTTGCCAGGTCTCCAATTATATCAACTTCAATTAAGAGCAACTTCAGTGCAGACATGAAGTGAAAAAGCTGGTTAGCGTAACCTCGGGCAACAATGAGGAAGGATTAGTGGCCAGTTTGAAGGCTACTCAGAGAAGGACAAAAGAACTACATTATGGCTGTGTTGGAAGGCAAAGGGCAAGCTGTTTGTATTACACTGAAGTTATCACGTCGTGGTCTAAAGAGATGGTTTGGTAGAGAGGGGATATATTACAAGGTGAAAGAGAGCAGTCTAAGAAAAGCAAAGGAAATAGTTACTAAGTAAATGCTCTGAGTGGGTAGATATGGAAGCAGAGTTCACAGACTTCCTTTCTCTGCATCCCATTCAGTAAAGTTACATCAAGTTTAACAGTTAAAAGGACTAGAATAGGTAGTGTTGGAGTTTTGAAAGGAAAGGAGTAATATTTTCATTTGAGAGACTGAGCAGAATTAGGAAACCACAATGTTTACTGGGGCTGTTAGAAACTCCTAAGACTGAACTGATTACTACAGAGTGAGTCACCCCAACCAGCATGTAGATTTCATCTCCTTCATTCATTATTGATATGGAATAGGCGAAGAATAGAATAAAACTATACTTGTTGTTCTGGTGAATTGGGAAACGATAAAGGAATTAGGGATGTGTGGGGGATGGGGAGAACAATTCTTCAGTTACCACAATTACTAAGCTGATCAAAAAGGAGGTAGTTTGATAAAGGGCAATAAGAAAGCATGAGGTTCATAAAATGGAAATCCCAGCAGAATTGTTGTGGAATCAGGAAACAGCGGGAAGAGTACTGTAAACACAGGGAACTTCAAGCAGTAAGAATAGGATTTATGGGGCTGAGGAGATGGTTCGGTTGTTAAGAGCACTGGCTGCTCTTCTAGAGGACCAGGGTTCAACAATGGTGTCCGATGGTGGCTCACAACAAGATGTGACGTCAGTTCTAGGAGCTCTGTCATCGTTTTCTGGCCCCTGTGGGCACCAGGGACACATATCATATACAAGCATACATAATGAACAAAACAACCATTCATATAAAGTAATATTAAAAAAGAGAATAGGATTCATGGCAAAGATGCTGTAGAGAAGTTATATTTCCTGATGATGCCCAGGCCTAGGCACTGACTATGAGGAGGGGTTGTGAGAAAAGGTCCCTGGAAGAGGCTAAGTTCTTGGGAGAACCATTTATTCAAACTCTTCAAATACCATAGGCAGGGATTGCTTTGGGGGGAGGGAGAGTGATCCAGAATGTAAAGCTGATTTCAAACAGATAATGGTAAAAATGACATCATAGCACAGGACTCATTTCAGCATCTATTTTCTGTTTCCTCTCCTTCCTCAAATCTGTGACCCATATTTCTACAAAATACTTGCCATCTATTAAATCCATTACATTACTGTACTAATATCTGGCTTATATTACATTTTCAAAGATTCTATTAAAACACCAGAACATTAAATAGAACTACTAATTTCAAATATATAAAAAGATTAAATGTAGACAGAATAAGAAGCTGTAAAATTAACGATGGATTATTTATTCCATCAGAGCTACTCATGGATATATTAACTTCATAAAACAGTGTTTCTTGGTGAAACAATGATTACAATTCAAATTTGACTCAAATTCACTTCCAACTATAGACTGGAGCACTGTACTGCATAGTCATAATGCAGATGTTCATGCACATTCAATATGGTAATTGAAGCTTCTTCACACCATCGTTTATAAAACGTCTTGTCACAACACAGGGACAGAGCAACATCTTGACACTTCTCTTGAATGTCTGAGGTCTATAAATACATCACCAGAGCCATATCTTCACATCATAATTCATCCTCCTTCCCTGCACTGGCCCTTTGTTGACTTTGCCATCTGAAGTCACAGATGCCCAACAGTCTCAACCATTTTCATTCCCACAGTGACACCTGGAGTGTGGCTTTGTCATTTCTGTCACAACTCAGTGACAGGTATCTCAGGAAGGGCTCCTGCTTGCTGAATTGAATTTCATGGCTATAAAAGTGTTGGCATTTCTTAACCTTCCCAGTTGTGATTTTGTTCCTTTTTTTTTTTTGAGCTTCAAAATGGGATTTAGAAGTCTTGAAGTAATACAGAAATGTTTAAAACTCAAATTGGTCACTAGTTTTTGCCTTTGGACTTGGCAGTGAACATATGAAGGCTAACCCAAAGATTTGTTGAAAAAACAGACACTGTGCCTC
Source organism: Peromyscus eremicus (assembly GCF_949786415.1). Classification (NCBI taxonomy): domain Eukaryota; kingdom Metazoa; phylum Chordata; class Mammalia; order Rodentia; family Cricetidae; genus Peromyscus; species Peromyscus eremicus. Next base: position 19,038,954 of record NC_081434.1, on the reverse strand, counting down.
TAATCACAACCTTATCACATTTTCTTAAATTCTCTCTCCAACTAATGACAATATAGTTTTCTAAGAAGTTACTTGGGTCTCATAAATGAGCAAAAATGACTATACTATACATAATACATACACATAAAATTATGTGAAAGGCTTTCCATATAACCCTAGGCTTGTCTGAATCGATGGAAAAATACTCGACTCAAGCGGAAAATCCATTTTCATACAGTTAAAAATCTGATAATTGTACCTGGGAGATTTGAAACTTTTCTTCTATCACTTACATTTGTACAAGGAAACATCTTCCTAACCAGACTTCCCCCAAGATGTGCATTATAGAAATATTATAAGCATCACAGAATTAAACATAGGACAGGATTGAATGAGTTCTAAACTTCACAGTTAGACTTACTCTTTAGTAGATCTCTAATCTCCATACATATCCAAGGACTACTCTACTAACCACCAAAGTTCTCTAAAGGCAAAATGACTTAAAGCAAATTCCACTTCCAGGTTCTGAAAGAACCACCACTCTTTTCACCCTTTTCAGAGTATGTGAGAAACTCTGAACCTTGAAATGTACGGAGTCCAGTTTTGCAAAAACCACAGAGCTAATATGACCTAACAAAATAGACTGTCAAGGAGATTACAAAAAAACTTCAGGTTTGACTTTTGCATTAATCAGCTGCACACTTACCAGATATCTCTTCTAGGCACTGCTTAGCCGTCTTATTATATGAAGAGTCTATCTTTGTGGGGCTGGTACAGGAATCAGCAGATGGTAAAGAGGTGCCTTCATTTTCTGAATGTGCTCTGAAGTTAATCAAGAAGACAGAAACAACAACTGTGATCATCAATGACTCATCAAAGTAGTTCTTTAGTGTAAGGAGAAATCAGTTCATTTTAAGTTTTCCATCAAGGTTGATAACTCTTTCCTATGACTGAGATGCTCCACAGATATCCCTCTGTATGAGAATTTTAGAACTTATTTTATATATGTCACCCAAGTATGAGTAAGGCATTGCCTCAAATCTGGATTTTTCTGCATTTGAAAACCTGCATCTACTGATAGTTGATTGCACTGGGTGAAACAAGAAACAAGAGTGTGTCCATTTTATATAATATCTGGCCATATAATGCTTTTGTAAGCATAGTAAATCAATGAAACCACACTTGAAACTCTTTTTAATGCCTAATGCCTACCTTATAAAATGTATCCTAAAATATAATGCATAAGAATAAGTAACAAATAGGCAGTAAACTATAACTGTAACCAAAATGTTTTAGTTACAAAGGACTCTAGAACATTAAAGACAATCAGAAACAAATTCTTTCGCTGATATTCATTTCGCACATATTCATATGTTTGTATTTGTGTGCATGTAAATAGTGTATAGCATGTATGAGGTTAAAAAGTAAAGGTTTGTTTAATAAAATGGAAAGCATTCAACAAAGGAATCATATACTTTAGATATTCCAATCTTACTTTATGCAGTTTCTTTCCTCTATATACAGGTGAACATTTTAGGAATCTCTTGATACAGATATAAAATGTACACATATTTGATTCAAAAGCTCATGTTTGAGAAAGTCACAGAATGAACCACTGAGACACAGGAGTCAAGTTGGCACAATACTGGGTGCCGCTGGACTATGTTGTTGGTAAGGGATTGCAGTTCCTTACTTAAAATTCCATTTACAGTACTGAGTCTGAAGCATGGCCAGTCATCCATAATTATGTCTTACTTTAAGAACATCTATAGAAATATTCATCTGTGAAACAAATTTCAGTATACTTTTGAGTCAGTTTTGACTGATCTATGATTTTTTTTCCCTAAATCTTGGCTTTGAGAAAAATAAAATGTAAGCATTGATACCAGAACTAGTTGACATTTGCCCATCATCTTGGGGCACGGAAGCAATCTCAGCACTTTAGAGGTAGAGACAAAAACACAAGAGTCTAAAGCTAGCTTGGGATCTATGGTGGCACTGAGGTTGGGTGGGCTTAGTAGGAGCCGGGAGAGGAGAGGCTGGGAGAGGAAAGAGGGGTTGGGGAGATGGTGAGATGGCTCAGTCTGGCAAGTGCTTGCCACACAAGTATGACTTGTGTTTGGATCCCCAACACACACATCAATATCTAAATGCAGTGATATGTCTAAAATCGCAGAGTTTAGAAGGGAGAGGTAGGCAGATGACTGGAGCTCACTGGCTAGCCAATACAGCTGAATTGGTGACCTCCAAGTTCAGTTGGAGACCCTGTCTCTAAGTATAAAGCGGGCAGCCGTCAAGTACCTGACATTAACCTCTGACTTCCATTTAGGGGCATCAATATTCACTCATGCACACAACAGATGAACATCTATTTATGCTTCAGACATATATAACACCACATGTATATGTGTGTGTGTACACACACACACACACACACACACAAACAAGATGTGATTGTTAATGAGTTGGCTTCTCATATTTTTGTAATATAAATCCAGTAGAATTACTTCACTAAGGTTTCTCTCCAAAAGTAGAGTCTGTTCTCCATGCTTCACCTCTCCATTATAACCTAATGTTGCCTTACATTTAGTATATTAGTTCCCCTCAAATATTTGATAAGTACATGAGTAATTCATATCAGCAGGGATAGTAAGGCAGAGTTACTGGTGGATAAAGCAAGGAAGATTGAAACAATGTTGCATGCATTGGGTTAGGCTATAATTTGGGGTTTATCATTAGCTCAAGTCATACTATCAAGTAATGTAGCATCCTCAAACTTCAACTCATTCATGTATAAAGCAATGCAAAATGTGAGCCTTGCGTAAGAATAGTGCACTCAATTGCTACTATGAGCAAAGGCCTGGAAAGGCAATCTCCTGAGGCATATGGATTCCAGTCAACATTTTAAAAAGGAATACCTATGTCTTTTATGAAGTATTTTGATTCATCTTTGCCTCCTGGGTTCCTCTATATACCCTGTATATTGGTTGTCCATTGGGAGTCCACCATAGCCTAGTCAAGACCCATTTCTTGTGAAACATTGTATCTTCCTGACTTCTCAGCCTATTTTGTCTGAATATGAAGGCAAACATCCTCTCATTATTATATGTTGAGAGAGTTTAAAAATGGAGTATGGTTGTATGTTGGAGTCCTTGCAGAAAGGTGCCCGACTGTTGTCCAAGCAGTTTCAAAAAGGCACCCTACCTTGGCAAGCTGGCTTTGAGCCAAGATTGGTTTAAAATCCGGCAGGTTTAGTATTCAGCCATCCATCTCCCAGAAGCTGTGCTACCTTACATGTTTACTGAAATGACTGTCTAAAGCTTAACACTAGTTGCTTCTTATTTGATCAATACCAGCAGCTGTTGTGGGAGGCAGAATAGGTGATCAAAATAGTTATAAAAATTCACAGGATGACCCTCTAGTAAAGTCTGTATGGAACAGGAGGATATTTAGAACATCTTGAGAGTAGGGATTTTGCTTTGCAAAACAGAGCTTAGAAAGCATTTCTGAGTTGACTGTGACTACCTTCCTCATTACATGATACTGATCTCGTGGCTAGGCCTCTATTGTCCCTTCACTGAGACACTTAGAAGGTGTGTTCACATTTTTAATTGCTCAGTCTTACCTCAGATGCTTCCATTTTATTGTGTTATTGTGGAAGTACATACTTCTGGCTGGTTACTTTTGGTGTCTTTTTAGTTTACGGCACAAGAGAATATTGTTTATTTTCAAGCTCTTTGGTGGATATAGCATGGAACTCTCGAAATGAGTCATTTACAGCAGCAATTATATGGATACAGATTAATCATTAAAAGGGACATGAGACACTAAACGTCACATCATTTTCAAAAGAACTTAGAAATTCTTCTCAGTTTATGTTTACAAGTGCAGATCAGGCATCTCAATTCCATGTACTTTACAAAAGTGCCATGTATCTATCCTGCTTTATTTACAAAAGTAGTAGAATTAGACTTTAGCTCTGATCTATTAGGATGTAATTGATGATCACTAGTAAAATTCTACCTTTTATTATAAATAATCAAGAAACAAGACAAGTTTCTGAGCAATTCCCAAATGCCCTCTATTCTTGTGACTATTATATATAATGGAATAAGAATATTTAGGTCTTGCTATGAAACAGTTTATGAAGACTTCAAAATCCAAAGGTACGATTTGACAGAGTGAATATCGCAGGCCATCCTTCCTGCTCCACACAAACAGCACGATGATGGCAAATACTGCTTAGTTCATGTGGAGCTCTACTTCTCCAGGTCTACAAAATGTTACTAAAGGTTGTAGAACTAATAAATCGAAATCTCAACAATGATTAGCACAAAAATGAACCTCTATGTACTTTCTTTGTCACAAATATTGGTCTAATGTAATTAATACCTCTGCAACAACACTCAAATTCACTCCAATTCTGCAAGGTAGGTGCTGCAGAAATTACAGTCTCTAGCTGTCTGACCATTGGCCCAGGTAGATGCTTAATCAATACTTGAATTAGGCTGCCTGCAAATGGTGAACTATCAATTACTACTCTGACAATTTTTGCTGCATTTAAATGCTTCTCGACTCTCAGTATTGTATTTCAAGATCCCTTCACTAATAGACAGTTCAGTCTGTAAGAGACAATACTGAGTGTGACAACATCAACTGATCTACACGTTACACTTTACTGGCCATTTAAGAATTTTGATAACACACATTAGGCCCTATATCAAAATTGAAATTTTATACAGTGAGTACTTTTATGTTGATCTAAATTTCACAGTGCATAGTTTGTGATGTAAATGCATATGTACACTCTTACCCAGGTAACTTAGTTTTGACCACTTAGAAAAGCTAGAAGCAATAACATGGTTTAAAATATAATTCTCCATGACAAGAGATTGGGGCTCATTAAGGAACAGATGAAGCCAATTTAGGGAAAGTACACGATGAGTCAAAAACACATTAAGCCACAAAGAAAGGGGGTCTCAAAGAGTGGTAAGGCTTGTTAAAAGGGCATACAAAGTAGTTCGAAGGCTCTCCCAATGGCATAGTTGGGGAAACTTTAAACATGAAAGTGAATTATGGTGGCAATGAATTACAATCCATGAAATGAAACTGGATTCTATTAGTCGTTACCATTTGGATGAATAGATAACAGAGAGAATCAGCTTTCTCAAAGTACAGTGGCATTAAGTAAATACAGAAGAAAAAATGGAATTATGAAATAACCATCATTAGAATATAATTTTAATTCAGGCATGAAACCTCAATGGATGTTAAAAGCTATGAGTGAATGTAGATTAAAAAAAATAAAAATTTTTAATACCGTTTCAAAACATCTTCCTCTACAAATGTTTATTAGACATAGAATTCATTTTAAAATAGAAAACTATGGGAAATATTATCTTGAATAAGCAGACTATTCTTATGCCATGATAATAGAAAATATAAATAGTTATATAATACAATACCTTTCACATAAGCAATGGGGTGAAAAAAAGCATTATTTATGTGACACTGTAGGAAAATAAGGATGTTTGTCTAATGATGGGCAAATATCAGACAAACCCAGATAAAAGGAAATTATTGAAAACTGGCCTTCAAAGTATGGATGTTATAAAAGTCAAGGAAAGAGCAAAGAAACTGAAGATTGCTAGCAAGGCGTGACTACTACTTACAAAATTAATTTTAAATTACTGATCCCAGCCAAGACTCCTAGAAATAGTGGAGAGGGTGCCTGAACTGGCCTTCTCTTATAATCAGATTGGTGACTACCCTACCTGTCATCATAAAACCTACATCCAGTGAATGACGGAAGCAGATACAGAGACCCACAGCCAAGCACTGGGCTGAGCTCTTGGAGTTCAGTTGCCGAGAGGGAGGAGGGATTATAGGAGCAAAGGGGGTCAAGATCATGATGGGGAAACCTACAGAGATAGCTGACCTGAGCTCATAGGAGCTCACAGACTCTAGACTGACAGCTGTGGAACCTGCACGGGACGGACCTAGACACTCTGCATGTGGGTGACAGTTGTGTAGCTTGATCTGCTTGTGGGTCTCCTAGCAGTGGGGCCAGGATCTGTCCCTGGCACATGAGCTGGCTTTTTGGAACCTATTCCCTATGGTGGAATGCCTCACTCATCCTTGATGCAGAGGGGAGGAGCTTGTCCTGCCTCAACTTGATATGCCATGTATTGTTGAAGCCCATGGAAGGCCTTACTTACCCTCTCTGAGGAGTCAATAGGGGGTGGGTAGGAAAGAGTTGGGGGGAGGGGGTAGGAGAACAGGAAGGAGGGGAAACTGTGGTTGGTATGTAAAATAAATTTTAAAAATTAGTAAAAAAATTTTAAATTACTAAAAGTGGTATTTGGGGGACAATTAATAAAATTAAATGTTTTAATGTATCATAAATACAGTATATATACACAAGGTATTAGCAGTATTGTTCTACATTTTCTACAAATTTAATTTCTTTCTGGAATAGGAGAAAGTAAAATTCAAAAGTCAAATACAGGAAAGGTTGCTCATAGCCCTCTATGCTTAGAAAATCCCTTCATATAGCAGGATTCAATGCAATAGTCCATCTTCCAGGAGCATCTCTGCATTTCCTCTTTAAAACACTGCAGTGTGAGAGCATTTAAACTACTCCCCGATCCACATAAATATATCAAGCCTAGCAAAAGACAGGCTTGCAAGGCAAGAATTCAATAATCTTTAGTGTGTGCTGATGACCAATTATGCCCAGTTCCCATAAATCTACAACTGCAGTATAATCTGCAGAGGTTGCTTGAGGTTGTACAATGCTTTATTTGAAAGACGGTTATATGCTCCATATTTCAATCCTTGTAAACTCACAGCTCCTCCTACTCTATTTATTGTTCAACAAATAATCTAAGCTTCAAACCTTGTGAGTGAGCACTTTAGAAACTAGTGTTCTGCATTCTTTGCCTTTCAGAATACAGAATATACAAATGACAATTTTCCATGTCACTTCCTAGGCAAATCCAGACTGTACAAAAATGTATGACTCAAATCTCTGATAGCAGTCTATGATGCTGTTTCAGAAGTGATATAATCTTACACCAAAATCATATTTCATTGACCTAATTTTACAGATATAGAGAGTTACAGAGGCATGAAATTTATATTTAATTTATAAGTTTGCAACACTCAGTGATTTTCTTTTCTTCATTAGTCATGTTTTGCTGGCCAGGGATAATTTGCTCTTCTGAGAATTGTCCAGGCAGGCCCTACCTCAACTCCTTTGCTTGCTTGTAGGGTGCTGCACTATATTCAACACATCATTTTATTGGCATTTACTATAAATGGGAAAAAAAGAAAAGAATGTAGAGTTCAAAACAGCAGGCTATGAAAAAGGCTAACAACTGTTTTAAAATTTTGCTTGTGACTGTTGATATATGCAAGTGTCATTTTTTTTTCCTGAATTAACTAATAGGTTCACTCCTTTTTTACATAATGTTGTAAATATTGGAAAGATAAATGTAAAGTAATACATTCAAAAGGAATGACAGATGGGATATATATATATATATATATATATATATATATATATATATATGGAGACAACAGGGTAATTTCAAAACCCTAGTCAGGGAAACCATTTTTAACAATAATTAAAGGCCAAACTGAAGAACATACAGTAATAGTACAAAAAAAAATAAGGAGTCCTATAGAGGAAGATCATGCCAACCTCTATCTTTACTTTGGATAATTTGAACTTCCTATACAGGTTTTAAGATAAGGACTCTGACAGTCACCAAGTTGCTCCTTCATAAACACTTAACCTAGTTTATCCTCCAACAAAGAAGTCTCATTTATATCTTAAAGCATGTGGTAGTTCGTTGGAGAATATTCCTATAGGCTCATATATTTGGATGCTTAGTGCCTCGTTGATGAGCTGTTAGGGAAGGACTGGAAGGTGTGTTGTTGGAGGTACACTACTGGGCATGGGATGTAAGGTTTCAAAAGACCATGCCATGCCTCATCTTTCATTCGCAGCCTGCTGCCTGAGAATCAGGATATAAATTTCTCAGCTACTGATCTGGCATCATGGCTGTGTGCTCTTTACCACGATCACGGACCAACCATCTACAACTGTAAGCAAGCCTCAAAATTAAGTGCTTCTGTTTTGTTTTATGTTGCCTAGGCCATGGTGTCTCCTCCCAGCATCAGCATAGTAACTGACATAAGGAAGAGAGACAATAACTTCCCCAGAACACAGAAAGAAACATAGGAAATGGAGATCCAATTCCTGAAGGTTTGGAGCGGTGACTCTCCTGCATATCAGATATTTACATTATGTTTTATAACACAAAATTACAGTTGTGAAGAAGCAACAAAATAAATTTTGTGGTTGGGGGTCACCATATGAGGAACTGTATTAAAGGGCTGCAGCATTAGGAAGGTTGAGAACGACTGTTTTAGAAGCAAAGAAGGACTCTATCAGGAACTAGGTTAGAGGCCATCCCTAACATATTTTGGACAAAAACTTTGCTTAATTTTGCCCATGACCTGAAAACTTAAGTGAAATGGAGTTTAAAGCAATGTACTAAAGATTCTGGCATGGGTAATTTAAAGACAAAAGAGTATTCAGCTGGTGCTGATAAAGGAGCTGTAACTCTATAGAGATCAGCACCAGGGAAGAGAATTACCTGGGCTGCGATGGAACAACAGGAAAGGTTCCTGAAGGCAAAGCCATACCCAGCTTCAGAAGAAGCAAAAGCCTTTGAAGGGAAAAATAAGAACTAAACTGAAGAAGTTCCTTGATTCTCAAAACCAACTCCCTAGAGAAAGCTTCCCTCCCCAGTGTGAGCACAGAGGATGTTAAACCTGTGGTCCGTGAAGTCCAGGGTACGTCACTGGCTGGAAGAATAACTTAGCAACATGATTCACAAGGTATTAGTTTTGCAGGCATGGGGGATATTAAGAACGATGGTCTCCACAGCCACTAGTCTACAGTTCATGGGCTTCCACTAGTGTGGCTGGTCATCTCTGCACATCCTCCCATCATGATCTCGTAGTCTCCTGCCTGCCAAATCCCTCCTCTCTCTCATCGATTGGATTCCTGGAGCTCAGCCTGGCACCTGGCCGTGGATCTCTGCATATGCCTCCATCAGTCACTGGACAAAGGCTCTATGATGACAGTTAGGGTGCCTAGGCTCAGTGTACAGGGCTCTGCTGATTCCCCATGGGAGACCTTGATTTGGGGGATGTGGGAATATGGGGTGGCTTGGGAGGGAGAGCTGGGGGGTGGAAAGAGGGAGGAAGTGGGATCTGTGGGTGGTATGCAGAGTGAGTAGAAAATTTCTTAATAAAGAAAAATGAAAAAAATTAAAAAAAAAGAATGATGGTCTTATAGAGTCCTGCTTCACAGTTTCCAAGAGCAGCTGAGGATAGGCAATGTGTGGTTGGATGGGAATCCCGACAAGGAGTCCCTGAAAGGCCACTGTGTAAAGCTGTGAAGGTAAAGCCTAAGTTGCAATGGAACACAAAATGTTGTAGATGTCGTCATATAGTATCTGCCAATGAAAGTGGCAGACATGAAGTGGAGATGTATGTATTACAACTGGTGGCGTTGTAAGTATGGGACTACTTTTAATCTTTAGAAAATTTCATCACAGCCTAAGATGCCAGACCTGGAACTAAAAGATTGGATGTTTTCCCTGCTAGCTTTGGTTTTGGTTGGGTCTCATCATTCCTTGGTATAAACCAATTCTTCTATTTTTAGAATAGGAATGTTTATTCTGCATCTTTATATGTTGGCAGTATATGACTTATTTTTAATCTTATAGGATTTCACAGGGAATATATTGGCTTGAGTCCCAGATGAGATGTGGACTTTGGACTTTCAAATTACTGAAGTTTGTAAAGTCTGTGGCATCTGTTGATTCATTGAATAATATTGTGCAATATGAGATGAACATGAGACTATGGAGACAAGGAGTGGAATGTTATTATTTAAGGTGATATACTTGGGTATCAAGTTGACTAAGCATGGACTTTTGATGTTAATATCAATTGCCAACCTAATGAGATCAAGAATCACCTTGAAGATGGGATTCCGGGCATGCTTATGAAGGGTTTTTTCGATTAGGATAACTAAGGAGGAAATACCCACCCGCTCTGTGTAGTTCCATTACTTGGGCTGCATTTTGGACTCTATCAAAAGGGGGAAATAAGCTGAGCTGCTCCTTGACTGTGGATGCATAGTGAGTAGCTGCCTTAAGCGCCTCTCATTTTTACTTCCCCAACAAGATAGACTGTAGCCTTGAACTATGAGCCAGAATAAACTCTTTCTCCCCTGAGTTTCTTTTGTAAGTCTATTTTTACCACAGCAAGATGAAGGAAAACTGAGGCAATGTTGACATTCTACATACCTTTCTGATTCTAGATTATTGTGGTACTTCTCTGATTCTGAGAGCTAAAAGTACATTTCCACTTTCCTTGAGGTTTTAAGGCTGAGTCCTAGGGATATTTTTTATTTTTTACATTTCTTGCTGAATCATGTAGTACACTTTGTCTCTTGTCTACTATATCTGGGACACAGAAAGGTAACTGAAATACTAGACATGCAATGTTTCTCCTATCCTACATGCTTCATATATGTACTAAAATTCTATTTATTTTTATTCTTTGACAATTATGTATACACACACACACACATATATACATGCATACACATTCACATGCACATTCACACACACACACACACACACACACACACACACACACACACACACTCTTTTGGTAATTCTCATCCCCATTTCCCTGCCCTATCTCCCTCAATAATAGAAGATTTTTCTGTTAGCTTTTTACGTGACAGATTAATTTCTAGATTATCCAAAGAAATAAAAAAAAACATAGAATATGAAGAAACAAATAGTCCACAAAAATTTAAAAAAAGGTGGGGCAGGCTATGGAACTGAAAAGATATTTCTCAAATGAGTAAAACAGATAGCTGAGAAATCACTTTTAAATGTCCAACATATTTAACCATCATGGACATGCAAATTATACATTGTTTGAGATGCCATCTTACCCTAGTCAGAAGAGCTGTTGTTAAGAAAATAAACATCAAATGCTGATGAGATTGTAGGGGAAGAATAGCTGTGGTAGGATTGTAAACTATATGGCCACTGAGGAAATCAGTGTGGAGATGTCTCAAAAATTGTCAATATGACCCATGTATACACACCCCTTTAGGCATATACCTAAAAGTCTCTGTATCTTACTATACAGACACTTGTTGACTCATATTCATTCTATGTTCATGATAGGAAATGGAACCAGTGTAGCTGTCCATGAGCTGATGAACAGATAATAACATTATATGTCTATACAATAGACTTTTATTCAAACATAAAGAAAATCAAAATTGTGAGTTTTAAAAGACAAAAGTTTGCTTGCTATGAACTTATAATACATATGCAGGCAACTAAAGCCATATAAGTTAACTGCCTAAATGAGGAAACAGCAAATAACAACAAAGGCTAAGGGGAGTATGAAATATAAATACTGGCTGGGGCACATCGGATGTTCTCAACAGTAGATGGCCAAGTTAGTTTCTGCAAAGCAATCACTTATGGGTGGAGATGCGTTACAGCTTACATGGATCTGGAAAACAGTCTCCAGAGGCAGAGAGAATGTTTGTGAAGGCTCCTGAGCAGGCATAATTAGTTTGTATTACAGAGTGACTGCTGAATTACAATGTGCTAGAGGGGAAGGGAGATGAATATGCCTTGAGTGACAGCTAGAAGGAAAGCTTTCATGGTACTTTATAGGGCAGAGTAAAGCTTTGAATTTTATTTGGGAAGATTAAGAGAAACCTAAAAGATGGTTACTTGTGATGGAATGGGATACGTATTCTCCTCAACTTACAAAGCTCATTGTAGCCTGAAAACTGTAAGGTCAAAAACACATCAAAGACAGCTAACTGCCTTCCTGGGCATCCCTATCACACCTGTGGGCACACTGTGTACGACTGCCTGTTTGCAAAGGAGATCTCATAGCTAACTGGGAGATGCAGCTCTGGCTAATGCCTAGCAGCACCGAAAGCATCCTTCTGTATATCCCCAGCCCCGGAAAGGATCAGAATCTGAAGAGCAAACGACAGTTTCTGCTGGGTAGCTTATCACTTTTACATCGATATCATGTCAAAAAAAAATGAGGTAAAGTATCGTAAATCAAGGATCTCTATATGTAAGTTACATCTCCAAAACTGTTGGCAGTAGGAGGGATGGGACTGCAAAGGGCCCTGATGTAAGAGTGGAGAGACTTCCTGGAAATTTGGTGAGAAGTGGTAAATAGAATAAATAGGAAGAAGCGGCTGACTTGGATTGTGTTTTGAAAGACTTGGTAGGACTAGCTAAAAGCTGGATACTTTCTGGGAGAGTGATTAAAATATGGATTTTTCTGCCCCATTTGTTTCCTTTAGTCCTTCAACCATATGAGCATGAATCCTTGATGCGTGTCTCAGTGGCTATTTTCATTTATACGGCACTGCACAGTTTATTCATTTGCTCCTTTTAACCTGGACTGTAAAACTGCCAAATACCACATTAGCCGGGCGGTGGTAGTGCACACCTGTAATCCCAGCACTCGGGAGGCACAGGCAAGTGGATCTCTGTAAATTCAAGGCCAGCCTGGGATACAGAGTGAGTCCCAGGACAGGCTCCAAAGCTACACAGAGAAACCCTGTCTCAAAAAACAAAATGCAAAATACTAGATTTAGACACCTGACAAAATCCAGCCTTTGCTTTAAGTCTCACTTCTTACTTTGACCTCTCTATTAGACACTAATTGACTATACTCACTTTTAAAAATTTAAAAAGAAACGTCTTCAATATAAATTCTAATACAATGCACTTTTATATCAGCAATGTTTCATGTATTTCATTATATTCTTATCACATCCCCTACCTTTGTAACACCACTGCAAGTCACCTGAAGAGTGAAGGATGGATATGTGAAAAGTGTAGTATGTGGTGATTCCCTTTTCTCTAACGCCTGTCAAACGATTGTGTTACTATCTCATAGATGTTTCTGAGGACGTATTCACACTTATAAAGGCAGGCTATTCCAATTTCAAATTGTTGTGACTGTTAAGAACCTCTTCTTTTGAACTTACTATCAGCTCTTCAATTCTCTACCTTTTAATGCCAGTTATTTCTGCTCATTAAGTGAGTAAAGAGCATAATAAATTTACAATACTCATTTCTTTGTGGGGATAATTGAGTTACAAAAGTGATGTAAAATGTGTTACATTGTATGTGAAGTTAGATTGCATGAAAACCTTTAACTATCATAACATTGTATTTATGGGATTCTGGATGTACAGTTGGTGAGAAAGAATATTATGGAGCATATATAAGTGTTCCAGTAGGGATGGTAATTAAGTAAGTGTTCTGGTGAGATTTTGTAAACTTTACACAAGTCATAGTCACGTGGGAAGAAGGATCCTCAGCGAGAAAATTCACCTTCCAAACTGGACTATGGGTAAGGCTGTGAGAATTTTCCTTGATTAATGATTACTTTAGAGGGTTAACACATGGAAGAAGTACCACTTATTGTTAGTTGATTCTGAGTTGTGTATGAAAGCAGGTTAAGCAAGACATAGGAGCTGGGCAGTTAGTCTTCCTCCACAGTTTATGTTTCAGTTCTTGCCTTCAGGTTCCTACCCCACTTCTTGATTCCCTGTTCTGAATTTCTCAGTGACAGACTATTACTTGGAAGTGAAAAATGAAATAAACCCTTTCCTCCCCATGTTGGTTTCGGCTACAGTGTTTTATCACAGCAATAGTAACCTAACGATGATACTAAGAAAGAACTATAAAATGCTTAAAAAATTACCCTGAGCCCAATAATCTTCCAATTCTATGTAGGTTATTTAAGTCTATTTAATATTATATATGCATATTGTTCATATGAAAAATATGTATTATGTTAATTTATACCAGTTAATAACAATTCACAGTTTCTTATTATAATTTTTTTTAGGTGTACTCTTTCTTCTAGCCAAGACTGTCCACAATCATGCAGTCTCCTATCTTCCCACCTAAGTTGTGGGATTCACAGGTTTATACCACCACACCCCATCTATAAATGAGTTCTGATCGAGAAGTTTGCAAATATATTATTGACATTTTCCTAGTCTGAATTTCCTGGTAATAATGCTCATTCTTTCCACATTGCAGAAAGGACTGACAGAGGAGAGCATGTCCTCACGTTCAGGCTCACTGAAGAGAAAATGTGTGCAGTCAGTCAGAATTTGTTTCACAGGCAAATTCTTGCAGACTCTGTAATTTTCTGACATCATTACTATTCTGGATCTAAATCGCTGCTTCTCCACTTCTGATAAATAAGAATAGTATCACATCCTCGTGGATTGTGGTGACGTTTAAGTCAGGAAATGAATATCAATCTTGCAACATGGAGGATTTCAGTAGGTAACCTCTAACAGATGATATTTTAAAAGATGATACTGCCATTATAAAGTCATAAATCATGACTATTATTATCTCAAATAATTAACAGCACCTATAAAACATGTCAGGAGGCTTTCAGGAAGGGCTCTTACATGAGCAGGGATAGTTAGAATGAGGAAAGACATGTGGTGTCACATTCAAAATGCCATGAATCAAAAATGTAAACCTCTCTCCCTCATGGTGGGAAAACATGAGAATGGAAAAACTCTGCCTTTAGAGGACATAATTATATCATTTATAAAATTCTGTGATAATATTTTATAATTGTGTCATATATAGAGTACTATATTATGTGTTTTGCTAGTTTTATTTATATTATGACAATAGCCTAAGTATTATTATTGCCATTAATGATGACTGTTTTACATGGAATTGCGTCCTTAAATCTTTTAAAACAACTACTCGTCATCAATCACTCTTTGAACGATTTGGAGAAGGCTGTGTAGGACATGACAGATGCAGTTAACATCGTGAAAACATCAGCCCAATCTTGAATAGAGTCATGTGAGGTAAGTTCGATTATTTCACCTCCATTTTATAGACTAGAAAAGTGAAGTTCAAAATCCTTAAGTAGGTTACTAGAAGTCACATGACCAATCACCAGTGGCAAGCAATGACTGTGGCTCTAAGAGCCATGGTCTCAAGAACTTGAGACCTGGTACATTCAGTTGAGGCAGGTCCAAGCCCCTCCTCCCTGCACCAAGGCTGTGCAAAGCATCTCACCATAGGCACTGGGCTCCAAAAAAGCCGACTCATGCACTAGGGATGGGTTCTGATCCCACTGCCTGGGGGCTCCCTAAATAGTTCAAGCTAAACAACTGTCTCACCTGTGGTTGCTGTGTGAAATGAATGGAAAATCTCTTAACAATAAGAACTCGAGTCCATGTTTCTAAACAGTAATGTCAGGCTCTGTGTACTCTCTACTCCTTGCCAGTGGGCTATATCATCTCACATCTGTAACATTCAGTTTAAAGGGAGAAATGTAAGTTTTGAGGTGTGTGGAGAATCTGTTTGGATGAGGGTGGCATACCCATGAGTGCTTCCTGCGAAGCTGTTAGCAGGTATATTGCAACTGGAAAAAGCTTTGCTTTTAATGTTGCACACAAATGCGACAGAATATTATTCAAGCATAAAGAAGGAGGAAGCCTGTCATTTGAGGTAAAAGGATGTACCTGGGGGACAAGAAGGGAAGTAAAATAAGCCAAGCATAGAAAAAAAACATTGTCTTTCCTTCATATTTACACACACACACACACACAAACTGATCTCATAGAACTAGAGAAGAGTCATATATTAGTGGCGACGATGGGGGTAGGTGTTCCTAGTTTGGGGAATTATTGCTCAGAGACACAGAATTTCTTTTTGAGAGGAGAAATAAGTTTAGGAGACCTAAGTTTTAGTATAAGATGGTGGTTACATGTGATAATAATAGACGGCATGCAAAATACTGTTGAGGGAGTATGAAGTATGCTCACGACACAAATGGTAACTATGTGCGGACAAAGCATATGTTAATTAGCTATGCTTAAGTCACTCCATATGCAAAATGGTCATACACATGGAAATGTATGTAATTTTAAAAATTAAGGAATTATGACCAAAGAGTTCTGTGTGTTATATAGGTAAGTTCAATATCTATATAGAGTTATCTGAAACGTTAAAGAAGATTAAGAGTGCTGAATCAAAAACATTATATTTTCTAATGGGATCCACTAAATTTTCATTTGCTGAATGTTTCATCACAAATAAGCAACATAAATTGACTGTGACTTGCAGTAATAGGCTGGATGAATACCTAAGTATAGATATTCATTTTCATTGGCATTCATATTTGATTTAAAAATGATTGATGTCTCTGTAAAATATATTTGAAATGCACAGATGTGCTGAGTGTGATATATTTAAAGCTCCATGCTTTACTTATATTGTTGAAATGTGGATTTGGATTTGGGGCATCTTAATTTTTGAATAGCCATTTGGGGACTTTGGAGCCAGAAACAACAGACTCTCCTGACCCAGGAACAAAGGCTTAAATGCACTGTCACTGAAATGCCATTTGACCAGGGATACTGACCAGAGATGTTGCAAGTCCCTCAAATGAAATCTAATAATTAGAATTTTGCTTTAATCAGTATATGAAACCTCAAAGAAAAGTATTTATGTTCTTTCAAAGGAAAAAAATTAGCAATTGCAATTCTTGTCTTTATTTTTAGAAAGCCATAATTCAACACATAATAAAATATTTCACTGCAGTCTTGACTCCATGATAATTATAGCAAGTCTTGCTTCCTATTCTTACTTGCTTTAAATCTGACAACCTGCCAAAAGGATGGGACTAGCAGACATTATTCTTCCCTTGGTCAGGTCTTTACTAAGCAGACAGAGAATTAAATTAGACTCATCCTAGTGACTGACAGAGCTCTAATTGATGAGGCAAGTCCCCTCCCAGGAAAAATGGGCTACTTTGGTAACTGTGTAGTAGTCTGCATATTTATAGATAAAATACATAATTACATATTTAATGTATACAGTGTAGAATAAATGCACAAAATATAAAGCAGCAAATATTAATATACTAATTATATAAATAGCTATTTTTATCTACAAACTTAGAGGAATTTAATATAACATTTACTTTGTAAATGGTATACTTATAAAAACCCTTCCTGGTTTGCACTATACTAGACTATAGAATAAATAAATAAATTGTTTTTTTATTGTTTTAATCTCTACTAACCATTGAAGGAAAGAAGACTAGGAAATTTTGAACAACTTGTCTAAACTCATGAAGCTGGTAAATGGTTCAGCTGGGAATTCAGTACACATGCGGATGCTCTGGAGGCCAGCCTCTTTAACCAGTATGATATAGTTTAGCCCAAATATGACAACAAAAAAATTGACTGTCGGCACCTTGAGTCCAACAGTTATTTTAAGGGACATCTTGTGCTAATGACAGTAGGTGAGTGCCAGAGCTAACAGGGCAGTAGGATGACAGAACCGAACATGGGAAAGTCGCGGCACCTCACTTCCATCTTGCCCTTGACAAGACGTAAGTTAATTTTTGAAGGCCTCGGTTTCTGAGCGAATAGGACCCAATGCACGAGGAAAAGGTTTCCCCCCAGACTACGCTTTTGTACAGAATTCTAGTCCTGTAAAGCTTCAAAGAGAAACATCCTCAAATGGCCATTTAACGTCATGTGACCCACCTAACTGGGAAGAGGTGCGAACACAGGGCTGCTGAGGCCACCTCACCTGTAAATGAAGGGAGCCACCGTGGCAGTGTTGGGATGACTATGCTGCTGTTGCTGGGGGAGCTGGACGGCTCCGTTACCAGTGCTCTGTCCACAGGAACTAGAAGGTGACGCATGGCCAGCTTCCCTCCCCTCCTGAGGAGCGGAGAGGCCGTGGGTGCTCGCTTTCTCCGCGGTGATGGGCTTGGGGAAGGCCTGGGAAGGGCTCCCCTTGGTAGTCCTGAATTTTTCAGACTCTTTGCTTGCTGCACTGCCCGGTGAGATAGTTTGCTTTGCCGTGGGCACCTTTGAGCCTGGCTTTGGAATCCCACTGGATGATGGAATTAAGCTCTCTTTCTTAGCGGCGGCGGTCTTGCTGCCCTTTGGGATCAAGCTTGCGATCTTAGAGGTCTTTTTCGGAGCCGTCTCCGTCGCCTGGTCCTTCTCTTCCTTTCCCGCCTTTTCAGTGCAGGCTTTATTTTTGTCCCTGTTTTTTTCCTCCTTTTCTTTTGGCTGCAGCAAAGACTTTTTATTGCTGAGATTTTTGCTTCCTGCTTTTGGAGGGGCTAATTTAGGTGACACTTTGGGACTGCTGTTGGTTGAACCACCGCTGTTCAGACCACTATTAAACCCTTCCATTTCTCCAGATTCAGAAAAGGCATCATCATCCTTCCCACCATCACTAGGTCCTGAACTGGTAGACTGAGGGGGGCGCAACGCAGTCCGGGCATTGACCAGCTTGAACTTTTCAAGCATCGATTTCTGTCCCGAGGGAGTGCTTTTGACCCCTTCTGTGACAGGGGGCTTCAGTCTGTCTGAAGATGGAGTTGGGGAGGTGGCTGGGCTTGACTGCTTCACCGTCAGCATGGTGGAGGTGGCACTGTGCTTGACATTCATGGACTTGCTGCGCCAGGGCTTGCTGGCACTTGGGGAAGGGATGGCAGAGGCTGGGGGTTGCCCAGCAGTGCTGGGAGGCTGTGTGTTTCCATTTATACCTGAAGATGGTTGAGGTCCTTTGGAGGAATCTGTACATAATTAAAAAAATATGGGAAAGATTGATTTGTCTTGGTTACTTATTAAACATCACTACACATTTATGTTTTTTTTCCCCTTCCTGTAAAAGTGTAGTTATTTGTGTGTTTGTGTGTGGGCATGTGCAAGTGCATGTGAATGCAGGTGTTGGCAGAGGCCAGAAGAGGGCGTCAGAGTACCTGGATCTAGAGTTGCAGGTAGTTGTGAACCAGCCAAGGTCCTGTGAGTCAGACTTAACATCTTCTCAAGAGTGTTATGTACGCTTGGCCAGTGAGCCATCTCTCCAGCCCCACTTATTTCTTAAAAATATAGGTACATACTTATTCTGAACTGAAAAGCAACGTATTATGTAACATTAATTACTTCTGTGATATGATTTTCTTTGTATTTTGTATATTCTTTGGAAAGTATCAATTTCAGGAAGAAAATTAAACACATACTCAAGTTACTCTTACCAAATGAATATCAGTTCTCAGTATTTACATATTTGAAGATAAATAAAACAATATCCCTCCCCTAAGAAACTCTGTTATCCAATCACCACCACAGTTCATTCTAATAAATGAATATTCTTCATTGCTTATGAAATAGAGAATTTTTTGAAGTTATAAGGATATTAGCTACTTGTTATATGGCTAAATATGAATAATGGTGTAGCCTTTTAATTTATCTGTATTTTTAAACAAAACTAACCACTAAAGTTATATTTTGTGGTGTGTGTATGTGTGTGTGTGTGTGTGTGTGTGTGTGTGTCTATTTGTCTGTCTGTCTGTAGTACTAAGACTGAACACAGGGTCTTGTGTATTCGAAATCTATATTGATTAGGGCAAACAATTTAAGAATACATCTCTATTATTTTAATCTTTGTGTGTATGTGTGCATGTACACAGGTCTTCTGGAGTTGCTCTCTCTCAACTTTTAATTTGTTCTGAGACAGGATCTTTCTTAGTGTTTCTGCTTCTCCATGGTGTGCTCTAGGCTAGCCAGGTTGTGAGCTTTCATGGGATTTTCCTATCTCTGCCCCACTTCCTCCTTTCTTCTAACTGTAGAAATGCTAGGATTACAGATGTGGGCTATGGCATTTGGCTTTCTACGTGGATTCCAAAATCTAAACTCAGGTCTTCGGAATTGCACTGTGAGTCCTTTTAGGTACTGAGCTATATCCCCAGCTTCAAACTCTATTTCTACTTTTATTTATGATCATCCTGAGATGTGGTTATCTATTATCATCCTCACTTTACAGATTCCCCGGGGACCCTCTAGTGTCTGGATGTTCAGCATAAATTTACATGTTTACTGGTTTTAAGAAATTACTGTCATGCTATTCTGCTTTTTCTGGAAATATTACTCAATTTGATTTAATTCCTGCTATCTACAGAACCTAGTCTAATCATATCATCTGTTAGTATTTACTGAGTAGCTTCTGGATTCAAGGCACTCCTACACAGTATAATCCTGTTAGAACAAAGAAAAGAGATATAAGAGGAATGTCACTGTATGGTGACTCATGTTAAACACCAGATGAACAGGGTGTGTGGAAGAAGTGGTAGAGATTATTAGAGTTGCCTGAGATCACACAGGGCTGCCCAATAAAGTCAGGACAGATGATATAAGTGTGTGTGTGTGTGGGGGGGGGGGTTATAGGTGCTCCAGGCAAGAGGAGTATTCATGAAATTTCATTAAGGAAGTACACATTTTTCCATTTATAAATGTTTATATACATATATTAGGACACACATTTGGAAAAAATGCAGTCACACAAAATTCAGTCCTGTTTTGCTGGGAATACAGTTCAGAGGGCCAGGATGGTGTCATCTTGACTTCACCAAACTCTCTCACGTTGGCATCAAAATCTATTACTGTCATTGTCCATTCTACAAGGAAAATAATGTTAATATTGCTAACATAACCATTCTATATATAGGCCTACTGAAGATTCCTTAACTTCATTATTTCACAAAAAAACCCTATGAAGTGGGAAGGGCTTACGTGTCTAGTTCAGTAAACTCAGTGAGTCTAAGTAACTCGTTCAATGGTTCGCAACTAACAAGGGCTCCTGCACTGTATGACTCTGTAATTGTCTTTCTTTGAGTACCTGGTGTTTGTAGCATGGTAGACCTTATAGTTTAATGTGACCATGTGCTCTCTGGGGATCTTACTGCCTGTGTGTTAAGATTCAACAGTCCTTCCAATTCTTCCAATTCTAATAGTCTGCACATCTAACAAGCTTCCAGATACTATAATTGCTACAGGTCACAGACCATGTTTGGAGTAGACAGGGTTCAATTCCTATATTGACCTAATTGTTTTTTATGATACCATTCATGTTGCTAAATTCATTGATGTCCCATAATTATGCAGTATTCATATTTTTGGTTCTTTAAAGTTGGAGAACCTTGTTCAGGTCTATCTAAGCTCATCTGGGTACTGAGCAGTTTGTGGCAATGAGTCACCAAGAACAAATCAAGCACATTAAGATTTCTAAAATCTCTTCATTTTAGGCAAGAAATTAGTCTGATTCTACTCTATATTTGCAAACTTGTTAACAAGTTAAAAATGTCCTGGCTGTGAAGACCAGAGCATTGTGGTGAGGATGAGAACTGGTGGAAAAGAAAGAGTCAGAATGCTTTTGAAATGACTGGTAGACAATAAATGTAATGATGCGCCTTTCTTAGAAAACAGACAACAAGCTGAGAGCCTTAACTAAATAGACCATAGAAGTTCAAGTGCAGAAGAGGAATTTCAACACAGCTATACCCAGAATGAGACATGGGGGACTCTACGTTATAGAATTCACACACAACACAGTAACGGTCATAGCAACAGCTGTAAAATTGGCTTCAGTTGAGTACACACATCTAAGACACTTTCCCATGCCCACCTCTAAATCTGTCCCCAGGCTGTCTTTTTATAGCGGCAATAAGGAGCCTCGGGTTTCTTTAAAAGGACAAACCAGAGATCACTCAGTGTCAGAAAGATGTCCAGATGAAGAAATCTTCCCGGAATCTTCGTGATAGACTGCACATCAAAAGCAGCTGAAATGGCAGCCTCTGTACCTTCGACAGAGTGAGTGAAGTGGGAACCTGAGGCTCTGCCAATCAAATCTCCAGTCCTAAGCATCCTGTACCCAGTAACATGCCTCTGAAGGCTGTTTAAGTCAGCTTCTCATTCTAAATAAGTCTTTTTATAGAAAAAAAGAACAGATACCTCATATGCAAATTTAAAGACATTCAAACAGCGCAATTGTGCCTTGCATTTTTATGGCCTTTCTTTGTTTGCTCTGATAACCTGTTATCTCTGGTCTCCAAATGACAGTTTTCTCTTAATCTTCCTCTTCTTCCATCTAGATACCAAGCATCACCAATTCTACCATAACCACTAAATAGGTGAATGAATTATCCTAAGTATGTTGTGAGATGTTTAAACATGGTATCATATTAACACCCATAATAACCACTCATACACATACGTGTTTCTTTGCCAGAAATAAGAAAATGAATGTTTCATAAGAGAAAGCAACTTGTTCCCAATAACATACATAGCAAGACTCAGAAAAGCCCAAAACACTGGACCCGATTTATTTGACTCCAATACTTGGAGGTTTTAAATTCTGATGGTATTTCTTACCATGGAGAAGCTAAATGGGTATCTGTTTGAATTATGTTTGTCTTCTTCCTCACTGAGCAGAATTTAGTCATGAATAACGTAAGAGACTCTACCCAGTACACTATTATCTCTGACAGCCTCCTTACACACATTCCTTATACTTACTATGAAAATATACCTTAATTCAGGTTTACAAGACATATAAACTTACACAGCCAATGTTTGGCTTCCTCACCTTGCCACTAACAGTGTCAACAATTCAGGAGAAATTCCATTCTACTCCTAAACTTAGTATGTTGAGGTAAATATGGCGGCCACAACAGACATGGGAAAATTAGGAATAGGGCCACTGCTGAACTTCAGTGCTTCAGTGCTTAGATGCAATAGCTGATGGTGCTACCAGCTTCAGATGCAACACAGAAAACATCCTGAACTTGTACACCGACTTTTCAATGCTGTGTCTTAGCTAGAAGAAAATTAACTTTTTTGTATGAAGTTTACTCATTTACTTTACATTCAAACTACAGTTTCCCCTCCCTCCTCTCCTTCTATTTCCCTACCCCCATCTATCCCCCACTCCTTCAATCCACTCCTCCTCCATTTCTGTTCAGAAAGGGGCAGGCCTCCCATGGGTGTCAACAAAGCATGGCACATCAAGTAAAGGTAAGACTAAGCTCCTCCCCTTGTATTAAGGCTGGACAAGGCAACCCAGTATGAGGAATAGATTTCTAAAAGCCAAAGTGTTAGGGACAGGCACTGCTTGTACTGCTAGGAGTCCCATAAGTAGCCCAAGCCACATAACTGTCACACATATGTAGACGGCCTAGGTTGGTCCCATGCAGCCTCCCTAGCTCCAATTAAAAATGGGGTACAGATCTAAATAGAGAATTCCCAACAGAAGAATCTCAAATGGCTGAGATACACTTGAAGAAATGTTCAATATCCTTAGCCATCAGGGAAATGAAAATCAAAACTATAAGATTCCATCCTAAACCTGTCAGAATGGCTAAGATCAATAACACAAGTGACAGCTCATGTTAGAGAGGATGTGGGGCAAGGGGAACACTCCTCCATTGGTGGTAGGAAATCAATATGGCAGTTTCTCAGAAAATTGAGAATCAATCTACCTTAAGACCCAGCTACTCTTGTGCATATATCCAAAGGAAGCTCAATCATACCACAAGGACACTTGCTCAACTATGTTCAGAGCAGCATTATTTGTAATAGCCAGAACTTAGAAACAACCTAGATAGCCTACAACCAAAGAATGGATTAAGAAAATGTGGTGAATTTACACAGTGGAGTATTATTCAACTGTTAAAAAGAATGACATCAGGAAATTTGCAGGCAAATGAATGGAACTAGAAAAAAAAATCATCCTGAGTAAGGTAACCCAGACCCAGAAAGATCAACATGGCATGTCCTCACTCATAAGTGGATATTAACTGTAAAGTAAAGGATAACCAAGTTATAAGCCACAGCCCTGGAAAAGCTACGTAACAAGGAGGTCCCAAAGACGGATTTCCCAAGCAAGGGGAAATAGAAGAGATTTCCTGGGTAGACTGGGGGCAGGTGGGGATGGGAACATGAGGGATCGGGTTGGAGGGTGGATAGAGGAGAATACTGAAAGTGATGTCTTCATACAGGGGGCCTTTGGGGGTCAGATAGAAAACTGGTGCAAGGGAAACTCCCACGAATCTACAAAGATGACCCCAGCTAAGACCCTAGCAATGGTGGATGCGGTAGCCTCAGCTGGCCATCTCCTGTGATCAGACTGGTAACTGCTCCAGTTGTCATCAGAGAGCCTTTAATCCAGCAACTGATGGAAACAGATGCAGAGACTCACAGAAAACAAACTTTTAACTAAGAAATATACAAGGTGATAATGACGATGACAATATCAGCATTCCTTGAAAAGTGTTCCCTGCAGAGCAGGCAAAGTGTTGGATAATCCTGATAGCCTCAGATACAAGACACCCTAAGCACAATAATTGGTGTGGAAGGGAAGGAACAATGGAGTTATGGGTTGTAATAAGATTGGTAATAATCAATATAGGGAATGCCAATTTGTTTCACAGTAACATTTGTTTCAAAGCACCTTTGAAAAATGGGAAAAGTCAAAAAGGATGACCCAGATGGAAATGTAGTCTGTTGCCTCCCCTGTGTCACAGCACGCCACCTTGCAAAGGCAATTGCTTGTGAAATGTTCCAGTCATCAATTTTATAATGACTCAACAGAAACCTAGGATGTTATTACAGAGACACTGTCCTCTCCGCACATGCTTTCCTGTACCCTTTGCAAAGTCAGAGAGTTGCTTTGTGGAGGGGTGACATTTGAAGATGTTTCTATTCACCAACCAGTTTTTACTATCTTCAGTAATAAATGAAATCCCTCAGTATACACATACTAACCAGCAACATATTTCACTAATAATGCTTAGTGATATTACATCATAAGTAGTCATAGTTGGGCTAAGAGTTGAAAACTCCTCAGATTTCAGAAATTATGGTATTGATATCATATTTTAGATAAACCAAGAGTCATGGTAAACACAATGAAATTATCAGTAATTAGATAATAATCAAATAATATGCATTGAAATAAAAATTAAACACATGCATTGAGGCTGGCCTTAAAGAGGACCCAGGTTAGGTTCTCTGAACCCACATGGCTACTCAAAGCTATCTGTAATTCCAGTTCCAGGATTTCCAATGCCCTCTGGCTTCCACAGGAACAAGGCATGCATGTGATGTGTGTATATACACGTAGACAAATACACAATACACACAAACACACACACATATATAATTAAAAAAAATCTTAAAACATATGCATTATGTAGGAGAGAAAAGAAAAGCAATTTAGTTCCTTATAGAAATTTAACAAGAATTAAGAAACAAAAGAGCCAGAAAAAATGTATTTAAGAGTGGAATATCATATGCTTCCTGTTAGTAAGCATCTGAAATTCAATAGCTAATACACAACTCACATTAACTGTAATGGCTTACAACATTGAGTCAAAATGATGCTAGATCTTTAGCATCGATCCTGCTAATCCTAAGTTGGGCATACATAAAAGTAAAAAGGTTCCATATTAGAAGATGCTTGATGCTGTCCTCTTCAGTAAAGGTACATGTTCAGTATAAGAACCATTTGAGAGAGGCAATGAGATTGTAGTAACATTCCCCTGGGTACTGAGGTATATTCCTTAGCAACATGGAAAAACAGCTCTCTAAGAAACTATGTCAGGCAACCCAGGTTGAGCAGTTCAGTACTCTGAAATGTAGCTCACAACTGGGTCACAAATGAAACAAGGGAAATTACATTTCCAGTAACTGAAATAGTTAGTGTTCTCTTTCAAATACATTCCACAGATTTTGTAAAACAAAACTAATGTATTAATGGTTCTCAAGACACAAAAAAATGTACGCTCAAATGAGACACAGCATGGTTTTCACAGGATCCAGTTCCTCGTCATTAGGTGTGTGGTTTTCTTCAGAGGATGCAGCTGTCTAAAGGACTTTTTCGGAGTTCATGGGCTCTGGTAAATGCTGATGTCACCCTGCAATCCTCATTGTCATTGTCAGCTTTTGAATGGCGGGTGATCAGGAAGAGAAAGTGAAGGTGATTCTGAGAAGCTTAACAAAACATGCTTTCTTCATTTCACCGTTTGTTCTGAGAGATTTTCTCCTACATTCTACTTCAATTGAACAGTGAGATGGCATTGCATTCTTCTCTAACATTTCTATCACAGCCGTCTCTGCAAGTGATAATTTATGACAATGTGCACTTATATTTTAATTCATCTGCTAAAATGAGCACACATGTCTTGGGAAATGTCTTAGCATTAAAATGGTATTAGGTAGTGAAATGAGGGTTATGTTTTTTTACTGATTCCATTCGATGTCACATCATTTGGAATTCACTGTGTATCCTTCTACCCTCAATCAGAACAACTAACACTACTGTGCTTTGAATAGTTTGTTTTTCTTCAATGTGGAAGTAAAATTGTTCTCATCAATAAATCTTCATTACAATTTACAAATTCTAGAGATTTCTGAATTTTTAATTTGGCAAATTCTCCAAACAAAACACCTCTCTTTTTTATTTTGAGATATTGTAATTTTGAAGAATTGGGAGGCAACCACAGTTTCCAGCCATGCCAGGCTCTATTCCTGAACTCTTTGCTCTCAAAATTTATCTTCTTAAACATTCATGGAATAGCATAATGAATTCAACCCCTCAAGCTACCTCTGAGCAGTAATTCTCAACATTTTGCTCATCCTGTTTAGTAATTCCTTTAAACTTAGTAAACTCAATTTGAGTACTAAATGAAACATTTTAAAGTATTCAAATTAAATGTTCTAATTTCTAATAACTAAGAATAACCATCATATTTATAACTATAATAATCAAATAATATATCCAGAATTCTCTCATTATAAAATTATAACCTTTGAAAATTGTTTTATAATTGTCATTTTTCTTGGTCATCCCTAAGATCAGAAACTATTTTATGACAAAGACCAATTTATTAGCTGATAAAATATTCTTTTTAAATTTAATTTTTTTAATGTCCTGTTTGGCTGTTGTCTCTTGAAGGCCTGCTCTTCTCTGAAGAGGAAATGGAGGATGTGGTAATTTGAATGTAATTGACCCCCATAAGTTCATAGAGAGTGGCACTATTAGGAAGTGTGGCCTTGTTGGGATAGGTTATAGCCTAGGTGGAGGAAGTGTGTCACTGTGGAGGCAGACTTTCAGATCTCATATGTGCTCAAGCCATGCCCAGTGACTCAGACCACTTCCTTTTGCCTGCTCAAGATGTCGAACTCTCAGCTTCCTCTCCAGCACCATGTCTGCCTGTGTGCTACCGTGTCTCACCACGGTGATAATGGACTGAACCTCTAAACTGAAAGCCACCCAATTATATGTTTTCCTTTATAAGAATTACTGTGGTCATAGTGTCTCTTCACAGCAATAGAAACCCTAATTAAGACAGAAGTGGGTACCAGGGACTGGAATATTTCTGTGATAGGCTGGACTATGTTTTTGTTTGGAATGATATGGACTTTGGGAGTTTGGGTTAGGAAAGCAGTGGAATGCTTTAACGGCTGGTTAATGGACTAATTGGAGCATGGAAGACAGAGTTCTAAGAGTTATTTGAACTATGGAGACCTGGCTGGAGAGGCTTCAGAGGAGAAGAATTTTAGTATGTTACCTAGAGATCTTTCTTGTGATATTTTGGTGAAGAATGTGGCTGCCTGAGGCTTAAGTGAATAGTTTTGGATTAATTCCGTTGGCAGAGGAAATCTCAAAAGAGCCTAGTATATACTGTCGTGTGGTTATTAGTGGTAATTCTAAAGAAGATTTATAATGAAAAGGAGCAAGCTGACTAAGTTAAAATACAAAATGTAAAATTTGAGGAGGAAAAGGAGCACCAGGAAGTAGAATGGAGCTAAACTCTGTATTCAAGGAGATAAACAGATTAAGAAATGGAATAAAGGAGGTGGTGACCTCAGAGCAACCCACTTGTGAAGAAGAATGAAAAGAAAAGCTTAGAGCTTGGTGTGATGGTACATGCCTTTAATCTCAGCACTCCAGATGCAGAGGCTCATGGATCTCTGAGTTTGAGGCCAGCTTGGTCTGCAGAGCAAGTTCCAGAATGGTCAAGCCTAGGCACTGATGATAACAATCAAACACAGAAAGCTGGTAAGATGTAATTGAAAGATCTCTGTGCAAGGCCAGTCTGGTCTACAGATCCAGTTTCAGGACAGCCAGCATAGGCAGTGAAGAAAACCATTAAAAACAGAAAGCTGGTGAAGATGTAACTGAATGACAGGGCCATGTTCCAGCCCCTACAAGCAGCAGAACTTGCCAGCTTCAGCCACATGGTTCAGGTTTTTAAGATAGAAGAAAGGGACTGTGGAATATTCCTCCATGATTATGGAAAGCCGCGGAGGCCAGGTATGTGTCAGGGGTGTCTCTATGGATGTCCAGAGAGGTTATTATGTGAAGGAGTGAAGGAGAAGCCTGGACTGCCTTGGAGGCCCCAAAATATTAGAGATGCCAGAGTTGTGGGATACCTATAGAGGAGAGCTGCTAACTGGCAGTGGAATCAGCTCAAAAGAAAATAGTGCCTTAGAGTATTATTTTAAGGTGTATTATTTTTATTTATGTTGCATTTGTTTAACTCTGTGAAGCTGTGTTACTGGGCCTGTCTAAAACACCTGATGGTCTAATACAGAGCTGAATGGCCAATAGTGAGGCAGGAGAGAGAAATAGGTGGGACTTAGAGGCAGAGCAGATAAATAGAAGGAGAAATCTGGGAAGGAAAAATCAGATTGAGGAGCCAGAGAAGGAGGTGGACTCCAGGGGCTAGCCACCCAGTTACACAGCAAGTCATAGAGTAAGAGTAAGATTTACAGAAGTAAGAGAAAAGGAAAAGCCCAGAGGCAAAAGATAGGATAATTTAAAGTTAAGAAAAGCTGGTAAGAAACTAAGCTAAGCTAAGGCTGGGCATTCATAAGTAATAATAAGCCTCTGTGTGTGAATTTATTTGGGAGTTGGGTGGTGATCCCCTCAAAAGAGTAAAATACCAACAACAAAACAGTGTGTTACAGTCAACAAAGCTGAAAGGAGTTGGAGAACATGAAGAGAGCTTTTACATCAGATATAGATACACAGAGCTTGGAGTTTGCCCAGCTGGTTTTTGATCTTGCTTTGGTCCAGTATTTCCTCACTATGTTCCCTTCCCTACATTTTAGAATGGTGATGTATATCCTGTAGCATTATATGTTGGAAGTATGTGATCTGTGTTTTGATTTTATAGGAAATTACAGTTAAGATATTATATGAATCTCAGAAGAGACTTTGAACTTGGTACTTTAAAACACTGTTGAGACTGTGATAGACTATGGGGACTTTAAACCTGGACTAAATACATTTTGCATTATGATGTGGTTACAAGCTGATAGGGTACAGGGAGTGGAATGTGGTCGTTTGAATATAATTGGCCACCATAAACTCATAAGGAGTGGCACTATTAAGAGATGTGGCCTTGTTGGAGTTGGCATGGCCTTATTGGAGGAAGTATGTCACTGTGGAGGCAGGCTTTGAAGTCTCATACATGCTCAAGCCATACCCAGTGACTCATACCACTTCCTGTTGTCTGCACAAGATGTAGAAAGCTCAGCAACCACTCTCCAGCTACCATGCCCCACTGTGATGATAATGGACAAAAACTATGAACTGTAAGCCGCCACACAATTAAATGTTTTCCTTTGTAAGAACTACCATAGTCATGGTGTTTCTTCACAGCAATAGAAACCTTAATTAAGATAGAAGGGGAGTGGATCTGGGGGAAAGGGGATATGTGTGTTTGTAGGGCAGGGGGACTAGAAGGAGTAGAGAGAAGGAAACTGCGGAGGGGATGTATTGTATGAGATAAGAATCTATTTTTAGTAAAAATAAGCAACTCGAATAATTTTAAATATTTATATGTCTTGAATAAGAATGGCCATGATAGGCTCACATATTTGAATGCTTGGTACCAAGCTAGTGGAACTGTTTGAGAAGGATTAGGAGGTGTGGCCTTGTTGAAGGAGGTGTGTTACTGGGGTGGGTTTGGAGGACTCAAAAGCCCATGCTATTCCCAACGAGCTCTTTGTGCCTCTGGCTCTGCCTCCTTGCTGTTGTCCTCTCAATTTGTAGCACTCAGCTACTGCTTCTGCATCATGCCAGCCTGTCTGTTGCTACGATGCTCCCTTCCACAATGGCCTTGGACTTTTGTCTTCTGAAACTTTAAGCTCCCAGTAAACTCTTTCTTCTCTAAGTTGCCTTGGCCATGGGATACACAGCAATAAAAAAAAAATAAGACCTGTAAATGCTAGAAAATCCTTATATCAAAGCATTTAAACTAAACATCTCAACTGAAAGTTTGTAGCACTTACTTGGAGGCAGAGTATGTTATAATTTGTTTCAATGTAATGCTTACAGTTTGTTTCTTGTTTTTTAAGACAATGTATTAGAAATATAAAATAGCACAACTATAAAATGGCATTGGATCCAATGACACAAATAACTCTAATAGCAAGTGTGTTGTACATGTAAAATAAGCACCAGATGACTGTGTTATATCATGTGAGTCTATCTAAATTTATTGGCCATTTATCGACACTTAATGCCCACATTGAATGTGTAACAAATTTCTACAAACCTATCAAATGATCTGCAAAGTATAGCTTCCATATTTCCTCATGATTCGGGTTATGAATTACACATTCCTCCCCTATAACTTCCTAAACCAAAGGGGGTAAGCGACATATGCTTCAAAAATGTTTTGAAAATTTCCATTAGCTTCATTTAAAACTAAGTCATTTCACTACATTCTTATACCTTTTGCTTTCTCTATCAAGAGACAAGGCCACATATTGCATTGTGTCTGTCTCCATCTTGTGGTGATTAGAAACATTGCTATGTACTTATGTTATATTTCTAGACATACACGAGAAGTTGAGCATCCTTGAAAAAACACGAGTGCTTGTCCACCTTTGGAGTTTTACTTTGAGATACTGGAAATAAAGACTTTGAAATGAAAAAGTAACAAATAAGACACTTCATGACATCACTTTATCAAAATTTTTAGATCACTTCTAAATCTCTTTTCTAGTATCAGTTATGTATGTAAGTATAGAAACTAATATACTATGGTATCATGTATATGGATATACACAGATATATGCACACATATGCATATATGGCAACATTAGTATTTTAAATAAATAGTGGTAGTCCACTCAACACAACCCTGTTTGCAAGCTTGTTGGCCTCCTCTAGAAATTGTATAGCATATAATTACAGAATTAGCTTCAACCTGTAGAACACTTTCTAAGGTCACAAAATGAGGGAAATGCTTATTTTCAACTAGAAATGTCCATTTCCCATTTCCTTTCTTACCAAGAAAAATAAAAGGCTTTAAGGGTATACTTTAATTTAAATGAAAGAAAACCAAAGAATGTTCAAAATTACGGAGCCTGTAAAAGAAGAGTAATTAAACTTGGGTTTAGAAAGTAGGTGTATGAGTGGTATTAGACATTGTAATAAATAATTGAATCTCCTTTGGATTGATTACTGAAGGGAATGTTTTTTTCCTTGTTTTAAAATGTTCTTTGGAATCATATATGGATTAAGATAGCAAATCAGGAAGGGAAAGAGCAAGCGGATTTCAGAATATTATGAAAGTCAATAGAGCTCACAATTACACCAGCAATAACTTTTTTATTAAAGTTTTGAACTTGCCTGGTCATTATGAATCATTGAATGCCCAATCACTTGTCTACAAAAGGAGATTTTTTTTAAAGCTTCAGACTTCAAGACCTATACTCTATTTCCTCTCTTCTTCCCACCACTGGACTCAAAAGTGGGGGATATTTCAGGCATTAAGACACATTGCTTTGCTATCCAGGGGTTATAATCTTCCAAAATTTGCCTTAGTCAAAGGGAAAGATTCTCACAAAACAGTGTCTGGTTCAAGACTGTACCTGTCAATTTATGTCTGAGTAAGAGAATGCTGCCTAATTCCCTACTGACACAAGTGGTAATCATTTAAACTGTACAAAATAGCTCATGCTTGGTTTAACCATTCAAATGAAGCTTTCCAATAGTTCCCCTGACTAGGCATGTGAATCATTTCTTAATTTCATATACTGTCCTACATTGGGCAGGGTACTACCAAGAGAAATGGGACATTTTACTGATTTGTAAAGACTGCTTCAACAGTCACAATATTTATAAAGCACAGCTTTTTGATTTCCCTAGGATTTTGGCATGAGGTGTAAATTCATTCTATTGAGCCCTGACCTAAATGGGACAAGTTCCAAACAAGCACCTTTAAAAATGTACACTTTGCATATCATAGAGAACTGTGTGGCTTGTAGATCATGTATAACCTACCATTCACACACATACTTGTATTTTTTTACCCATTCATTTTGTGATTTTATGTTTCTAGTAAGAAATAGTTTAAAAGAATATAGATATAGATATAGATAATTTGATGCTTAAGGAAAGCTGAGGTCATAACATTTCCAACTACTGCTGCTTTTAAAAATAGACACTAGGGGCTAGGTAGATGGTCCAGTGGTTAAGAGCACTGGCTGCTCTTCCAGAGGAGGACCCAGATTCAATTCCCAGCACCCACATGGCAACTCTCAACTGTGTGAAACTCTAGTTGCAGGGGATTTGAAACCCTCACACAGATATCCATGCAAACATAACACCAATGCACATAAAATAAAAGTAAATGAATCATCCAAAGACAAACATCTATCACAAATATATATCCACTGTTTGCTGTTCTTACTGTTTTGAAATGCTCCCATAGGCGGTCATCTTGCCTATTTGGGGACTTACAATGTATCCCAAATAGGCCTCAAACTTGCAGCAAGCCTCCTTCCTTAACCTCTTGAGTACAGGAATCACAGGTATACACTATCCCAGCCTGTTCACTGTATCTCAACTTCTGTTGGATCCACCTTAAATGCTCCCCACAGTTTTTGTCAGTTATGTTAACTGACATAAAGATTCAAATCAATTTAAGACAGCTTTTTGATTTCAGGATACAGTTTCATAAAACATGAGAGACATAAGGAAACATTATTTATAGACATCTGGGGTAACTCATGTTCTGAAACAGATTTTATGCTTGGCTCTATTCTTAACAATCTGCTTTAAAATACATGAACTCATTTCCTTGAAATGTTCTGCAGAAAAGAAAGGTCCAGGAGGAAGCTACAATTCATGATGGGGTGGGGGTTAGGAAACTCCTCTGAGATTCCCATCCCCAAGCTGCTCCACTGTTCAACTATCAACATTGGCGTGTCCATTCACAAAGCATACATTAGACTCGTGGCAGAAGGACGGAACAGATGCACACTTACCTTTTTCGTTTCCATTTGTGTAATTGGGAGGCTTGTTTTTGTCAATGCTGTTAAAGCTCTGACTTCTCCTATTCAGATTGGAGGCTCCTTGAGCCTTGTTGCTGCTGCTGGCAGCTGGCACCCTAGAGGGCCCGGGAAGCCTGAAATAGCATGAGAAAAATTACATCATTATTGTACACTTCAAAAACGAAGGAGAAGGGAAGTGTGAGCAAGGAAGAGTTGGTGGGAAACCCACAGTACAGGATCATCTACCACCTACTTAGCAGAAAATGATGGTTTTTAAGGGACCAACAGCTGGACACAAAGCAAGAGACTAGGAGAAAAAAGCTGGTTTTACTTCTCAATACGCATGCCCCAAAGATAGAAAAACTAAAACCAAGTAGCCTCTAACTATAAAAATATCCATACTCAGATGAATAAAAATTTATATTAAAAATACCATAAAATTATTTGACAAGAGCAACAATGACATTTAACCTTGTAGAGTTCCTAGCACATTATTTAGGTATTTGCAGTTAGTAAAATTTTTCTTTCAGTGCATGGAACATATGTTTAGTTAATGTAGCTTTGCCTAAGACTTGAAAATTAATGAAAAGGATAAATTACTGAACAAGAGGCAAACAGCAATGATACTTTGACGAGCTAAACTTAAGCTTATAAGTTACATTAAAACATGTTGCTATGACCAAGGTCATAATTATATTATACACAGCTGGGCTGTCTTACAAAAATGTTTCATTCTCTTGTGAATAAAGGGACTGAGCTATATGTTGGTGATTTTTTTCACAGGTGCCCACCTCATCACATAGGACAAAACAGGATGCTAACCCCAGAGGAAGAAAATCCACTATGTGTAGAATGACAGTTAAAATATACATAGAGTGAAAGAAGTTTCAGTGTTTTTTGTATATGAAGAACAAGTCGTGTGTAAATTCATGCCACCTCTCTCATCATCAGAGCAGCTTGATAGATGTGTGTAGCCTGACATTACTTCATTAAAACGATCATTAAGTTTCAATTTGGATCAGTTTATATTTTACTATTTTTTTCTTTAAAATTTCACTTGTCAATTATTTCATGAACTGTACCTAATTTTTAGTTTACATTACTATTGCATTTTACACATGTATCCTAAGCTCAACCCACGTGAAATAAAACCTAGAACGTAAGGGCAAGCATGGACACAAATGAGATGTGACATGAATACTGCCAACATTGTGGGCCTGTGCTGCCACCGTGTGAATGAGACTGTGTACTGCTCTGAAAATTCCTGTTTGAAAAGAAAGATGGATCAATCCAAAACGTTAAGAAGTACAGTGCTGATCTTTTCACAGATCTTTTTCTTTTTCAATGAAAAGTCTAAAATATTTTTTGTAACTGTTACATGTCCAAACTGCCAATCCATGTAGCACAGCAGATTTCAACACATTTCTACTACCAGCTTTCTGTACTACCTGATTTGAGAAAGCACCCCCACCCCCAAATATAAATCTTTTATAACAGAAGAACTGCAAAATACAACAGGCATCAGGAAAATCTAAATACTAAGGCTGCATTGATCTTAGAGATGATTAAGAGTTTCAAATTTTTGACTATACTTTGGAATTTAAACACATGTGCCTAATAGTCTCTCCAGCTATTCTGTTAGCTTGGTGTTGTGTCATGCACGAGATTAGAATCTTTTCCAAATGATTCCAGCTTTTAAGTTCTTCTCAAATAGCTATACAAGGGGTTGTAACTACAACATCATAACCACAGACACTAGGAATTTACAGTACCACTAACTATTCTCCACAGAGAAAAATCAAATAATTAATTGAGCCAAATGTCCTAATCCCAATAAATACAAGAGCAATTTCTGTAGACATAACCATAGACTTTGAAATTCATTCCAAACTCATGTATAAACAGTTTGTCCTCAAACTTGCCCTGTTTGCAATGAAACTTGACCCACTTCTAGGAAGCAATTAAGATTCATTTTAATCTTTACTGTGACCCATGAAGTTAAGTGAGCTTCAGTCCTCAGAAGAACAAATTAAAACAAATAAAAGATACATTTGCTCTTCTCATTACCCTAATTTGACAGGCAGCCAGAGCTTCCAGATCATTCATCAAAGCAATAAGAAGGGAAATGAGATGGAGAAAAAAAAAGAGAGAGAGAGAGTGTGTGACACAGAAAAGTTCCATTAGAACAAAGGACTCAGAAGATGTCATACATGCCCACATCTTCACAGGAGCCATGAGGGTGCTCATTGTTCATGGCATGTCGCTGTCCTCATTATATAGTTATTTAGGTCTATTGTTGTCATTTAATTAAGTAATTTTAAAGATGTTTCTTTATATAATAAGTTTTTACTACTGTGGAATTTCATGTAAAAAAAAAATAAAAAAACCAAGGCAAGGGAAATGCACTGTCATTGAGCTACCTTTACCAATAACGTGAGCAACAATAAAGCTCTTCCAATACTTTCTATATCATTATTTTGTAAAAGGCACAAATACATATTTATCTTTAAATACATATGTTTTCAATGCAGAAATTTAAGTTATTATATATAGAATATCATCCTAGGTAATTTCCCCATATAAATCATCCAACCCAATTCTTCTTTAAAGTGTGCAATAAATAACATGCCTATTTCAAAATAGTTAAAAATCTTGTCTTGTAACTTTCAGATTCTGTGACCTCAAAAGGTCAAAGGGCTTTAAGGTCACTTTTTCCTCACTTACTTTAAGTCTAGGACACAGTTTTTACCCAGTATATCACGGTGCATCACTAAATCTCAATCAAAGCCAGACCTCTAAACCCAATGAATCAGCTAATATACTTGTCCCAAAGTCTCCATATGGAAACCTACTTGGGAGAACTCAGTGCTCAAAACTTAGTACTCTTAGAAGTGTGCCATGTTTTGGAAATGTAAAGTGATTGGACAGAATATCACTGGCATTTACTTGCATATCACTAACAAACAATAGATTAGAGACGTGAACTGACCTAGTAGGCTTTTTCTGACTGGTTGCAACTCCACTCTGATTACACTGAGATGCATATCTGGCTGTCAGACTGTATGAGGAGAAATAGAGAAAGTGAATTAAAGGGATTCTTTGAACATGGAAAGAAAGTGCAAACTTACAAGAAAGTTATGAGTTAATGAAATGCAATTGAAACACACATAAACATATATAAATAACAAACTAATCAGAAAATTATGGTAATGCAACACATATGCTGTGAATTTTGATTATGAATGGCCTATGAAATAACCTAGCACACCTCTTATAGCAAAAAGGTCTCATTGCTGACTTTAATGTTATGTTGTGAGATGTTATACATTATAAACATTTAACAATATTTATCTTATAGAACCTTAAGTTTCAACTGACTGTGAAAATATTAAATAAACTAAAGTTTAATTTATAAAATTCCTTTATCCAGAACAGTAAAAGGATGAGTAGGAGTTGAGAGTTTGGTCAACTCCAATTTGTTCTTTTAAAGCAAATATTTTGAAAAGCAATTTATTAAAAACTGAGTGCATGACTCATACATTATTGTTGATACCTAATACTGCACAATTTTTTAAAAAAGAAGTTTACAATAAAGTATTTTTGTTTAAAGAAAGATGTGTACCAGAGTTGAAAATTACATAGAGTTAAATTTTAGGAATAAAACAAAAAAACAAAAATCTTTAAAAACATCTGATAATTCCCAAACATTCTTGAATTATACTTAATTTATTTTAGTGTGTGTAGTGGTGTGTGAATGTGTGTGTGTGTGTGTGTGTGTGTGTGTGTGTGTGTGTGTGTCTGTGTGGGTGCAGAATGATTCATGTCATAGCATATGTGTGATATCAGAAGATAATTCTGGGATTGGTTCTCTCTTGCTATCTTGTAGGATAAGGAAGTTGAACTTAGGTCTTCTAACATACAAACTAGTGCCTTTTTTTAACTGATCCATTCCACTAGCCCCACACTATTTTTTTAATCTAATACTTTGCTCAAAAAAAAAAAACAAGCCATTACTCAACCCCAAGCTCTGAAGAGTAACACTTCATCCACAAAAATACAAATTTGTAGCTTAAATTGATGTCTGTGCTGTTAAAAGTTGAAGAGACAGCATTTAGAAAAGAAATTAGACTCAATAGATCAAAGAGTCTATTGCCACACCCATGCAGGCACGGATAGAAGCTTTCACTTCTCAGGGGAGTTGTACCTCTTCACAATCACACATGCAGTGCATGAACAGTCATTAGCAGTTGCAAGGACCTTAGAATAGCACCGAGGAGCTAGGATCAGCACGAAGGGTCACTGGAACCTTATTGTTATTGACCAATTTGCTCTATTGCTGAGCAGAGAGGATTTAGGCAAGAGAAACATTTCTTCTGGTCATGTTTTGTTCTCTAGATCATTTCTCAATCTTCTGAACCATCCTGTGGTGGGGATGTGCATAGCCTTCTTGTAGCCTACTGTAAAGGGAACCCATTATCATATGGAAGGCATTTTTGTGTTGATAGAGCACATGTTTTTCACATTCATCATTTTATACATTGGTCTTTGTATAGAAAATAATCTGTATTTTAACTATACCATAAACTGAGACAAGTGGCTCTTTCAATGCAATCAGATAGAAATTAAATAAATACAAATAAATTTTAAAATTCAAACATGGTGAGCAAATCTCTTGGAATTTTCAGAGTTAACTTGTAACTCCTCCAATCAAAGGACCACCTATAATTTAGTGACTCTTTATTCTACTTCTCATGCTGAACATCGACAGGATCAGTGAAGACGACAACAAAACAAAGGGTTTTCTGGTAACTAAAGCTAGCTCATCATTTCTACGTATAATGTTTAAAGAAATAATATAGATCTGGCTATTCAGTTAGGAAAAGGCAACAGGAAATTCCAGTGCTATTAAATGATTCAGCGACAGTCAGTTTGGCTTTATGGCTACGTTTCTGATTTGCTGGGAAAGAATACGTTACATGCTAACTATTTTTGTACCAACATCTCTTACTTCATTCAGTTCCTTGATATCTAGTATCTTTCATTTATTGCTTGTCTCTGTGAAGAGATTATGCTTTTCTTCTCTGCTTGGTTTACTGAGGCACGATCATACTAGCCTGGAACATGCTATGTAGCTCAGGCTGGACTCTAAGCCATCATCCTCTATGGTCAGTGTCCTAAAGGCTGAGATTGAAAGTAAAGCCTACTACAAAGATGTGTGAGGTCATTATCTTAACAACACTGGGATTTTCACTGCTTTTGATGTCTTTGTATCAACCATGTTCTCTCTTCTTCACATCTTCCCCTGTCACAGCTACCCGACCTGTGCACTGCCACTCACGTCTATTTCTCTTAGTTTCATTACATCTTTGCCCCTCAATTCTTAAAGACATGAATTTCTCTGCATAGAATGTGTCCCTTTTCCTCCAACAATGTTATATCTTTACTACTAAGATTCCAACTAAATTTCTAGAACTAACTTCTTCATACTTCAACATTCATATTACGTATTTAAAAGACTTGTGCAATTACATGATGTCTATGCTCACCCACCAGGATGAACTCACAATTTGTCTTCATTCATCTCCAAAGTTCCAATATGTTCCTTCTACTTATTTATTTTCCCCATAGGATGATGATTTATTCATGTGTGCTCAGGATGGATTTTCCCTTTCCCCCTCAACCACTGTAGATGTCAGTATCTACTCCTGTCATTAGACATCTACCAACCACCTGCTTCTAAGTACCCCTCCAATCCTCATGCGTATTACACTGACTCATTCTCTCAGTGATTTTATAAAACACAGGTGACCAATCACCCTGGCATCACTTGGGACTTGTAAGAAATATACAGTCTCAACTCCCACTCCATACAGCTTGAATCAGAACTTGAATTTTCACAAGGCTCTCATTATTTTCTCTGTATAATAAATCTTGCTTCCATAGTACAACATAAGCTCATTTTTTATCACTCTTATAAAGTACATAGATGCTTTGAGAACAATTTACTTTGAAGTAGTGAATAAATAAAATAGAAGCTTTCCATTCATACATTTTTAAAGTAAAGAATACTCATAGCTGTTGGAATACGTGATTTAATGCTACGGTCCTCTCATCATAATAAGATTATTTGCGTTCATGAAACAAAGCAAGGAATGAATCATGAAAAAGGTGCTTAGTAACCCCTGGCCATGTACTGACATAACACTCAAAATATTTAATTTATTAAAATTAGGGTTATATGGCAATAAGTGATGCTTTGTTTACAGAAATATAGCCCTTAAAACCATATACATTAATTTATGGGTTCTCCATAAGAGTATAGTTGGCTATATAATGGAAACTACATTTATTTCAAGCTTAGATACAGAAACATAGAAATACCAGCCAAGTGGGCCAAGAGTGATGTGTGAAATATTTACTGGGAAAGAATAAAAGTCTGGGAGTAAAGAGGTAGTATACTGTTTATAACACAGACACTAGAGGTAGACCATTATGGCTGGTTCATCACCACTGTGGTAGTTTGAAGGTAACTGGCCCCAACAATCTCACAGGGAGTGGCACTATTAGGACATGTGGCTCTGTTGGAGTGGGTGTGGCCTTGCTGGAGGAAGTGTGTCATTGTAGGGGCGGGCTTTCAGGCTTCCTATGCTCAGGTTACCTCACTGTGTGTCAGTTGACTTCCTGTTGCCTACAAGATACAGATCTCTCAGCTACTTGTTCCAGTATCATGTCTGCCTGCACGCCGCCATGCTCCTTGCCATGATGATAATGGACTGAACCTCTGAAACTGTAAATGAGCCACCCCAATTAAATGTTTTCTTTATAAGAGCTGCCAGGGCCATGGTGTCTTTTCACAGTAATAGAAACCCTGACTAAAACAACCACCTACTCTCCCTGCCTGTGTCATCTTCTGTTAAATGAGGCTGATAACTTTATGTATACCAACGTTTTTGAGAATTTAATTATACATGACTAAGAACAAGTATCTGGGACAAATAGATCTCATAAAAACTGAAACTAACATGTAATGTAATTCAGATTCATGTTGAAGAATTCCTAAAGAGTCTAAAATTAAAATTATCATGGATCCTGTAAAACATGACATTCTTTATTTCTCATAATTGACCCTGCCTCTCTATGCTTCATCATCTTCCCCAAACCACTTCCTTTGATGTTGAGAGGTCACTTGTGATGCAATAGTACTCCAGAGTTCACAAGTATGGTCTGTTCAGTTCAGTGTCTGAGACTTCAACTATGGCTCTTCGTGTCGAAAGCAATCTTGCCTTTCAATATTACAGGATATTATTTACTCTTCTTAAATCCTGAAGCTGGCAATATGAATCACTAAAGGACCTTGTCCTACAATAAATCAGTAGGTACTGCTTCAAGAGGTTCCTAAGAACCACCATTCCCAAAGTAACTCTCCAATCTATACATAATCCAAGGGTGCCATAACTGCAGACACTGTGTTCTGTTTTATGGTATAGAAATTAAAGCATTTTGATATGTTATAAAGTAAAGCATATTTAAAATATTATATTTCAACAAGTTTTATATGCTTATAATGAGTTCATGTTTGAAAATTCACAAATCGTTTAAAGGGCTATGATAAAATACCTTTGAAGATGAGGCATTCCTTGACGAAGCAATTGACTTTTCACAAATAAACAAAACAAAACAAAACAAAAACTGTTCTAGTGCAGAATGAATAAAAGAATATTCTTTCTGTTAGATTTCCTTATTCATTAATGTTTGTGACCTCCAGAATTCTGTGCTGAGTTCTCTGTTGTTCTCTGTTTTCTTCTCTTTCCTTAAGCAAACTCCTCCTCTTCTATTGTTTCATTTAATAAAACATTGTTAAGTTAATGTTTTCTGGTCTACTTATTAGCCCTGGAACCACTCTATATCCAGAGTAACATTGTAGACACCAACACCTAGAAAATACAAAAGAATCTCAAGCCTCCAAAGACTACGGGTGCATTTTTTTCTTTCTACATCTTTCTGCTTTCTCTTTCTGTTTACTTGATTCCATTATCATGTTATCTTTTTTTCCTATTAAAATGTATCATCAACCAAGTACTCAACAAAAATAGAAATGTAGTCTAGCCCTAAAACCAAGGCTGTCTTTCTATGTTATAAACAGCCTTATTTTTCCACTACTAAAAAAAAGTCCCAGAGCAATTTTCTTCAATGTTCAGGAAATAAGCCTTACCTTACTAGATGTAGGATTCCCAACAACCATGAAATCATATCTGCTCTACTTTTTCAGTCTTAACTTCCATCATACCCTGGACCAAATTCCAAGTAGAACAATTCCTTGATACTCCTTCCATTGAGAAAAGCCTACTCATAGCTGAAAAAGCTATTGGCCACTGATGGTGCTAGGGCGGGAAGTTCTTTTCAGAGATGTGGTTCCTAAAAGGCCATGTTTCAGCAGATAGTCTTACAACCATGCATTTAAAGGCATCACCAAGTAGAATCAATGAGTTTTATAAAACAAAAGAACACTTGCAAGTTGGAGGGATAAGTGACCAAAGGAGCTATAGAAGGATTTGAAGAGCGTAGGAAGTAGATTTGGTCAAACATGTCATATGCATGTAAGAAACTCTCAATATAATTGAACTATATACTCAGAATCAAGATTTAAAGATCATTTTTAAACACAGATTCTTCCTGTACTATAGAAGATCCCTCCTACACAAGACTTTTGCAAACTCCTAGAGAATGATAACTGACAAACTAACAGCTTGTAGAAAGAGGAAACACCTTCAACAATCACGTCTTTTGTATCATCA
Organism: Peromyscus eremicus; assembly: GCF_949786415.1. Lineage (NCBI taxonomy): Eukaryota > Metazoa > Chordata > Mammalia > Rodentia > Cricetidae > Peromyscus > Peromyscus eremicus. The sequence goes on along the minus strand of NC_081434.1, from coordinate 18,996,870 downwards.
AGCAATCTAGTTTCCTTCAAACCCCACAAAAGACCTTTTGCTAATATTTACACTTCAGAATATGTGCCAACATACCTTGGACACATGCTTAAATTTTACTAAGAATTCACAAAACCATGAATGAATTGGAAGCTTAGCTTCCCTGCCACATGTTTCTTTTTAGTAGCTGGGTGGCTGAAATGACATCCTCATGGCATCTGAGAAAGCTTACACCATCAGCAGACTATGACATGAACATGCATTATAACTTTAGGCTTATCTGAAATTTCTGCAGTTAATGAGGCCACCTGCACAGTCTGCTTTTGTGAGCTCTCAAGACAGTAACTAAAGAGAAAGATCACTGAGTAAGATATTGCAGGATCAAGTCTCTGGCTGTTTTGGAGCATCCAACTTCAAGATACAGGAAGCTCAGGAAACTAGGCTCTTATTTCTCTCACTGTGTTATCATAAATCATATTTCCACAATGTTTTTCCTCATACTCAGCTTTTAGAATACCCTTTGTTGCTCTGAGCTCTTTTTTTTTAATCTACAATCTTCAGTGTACAGTAAAACTCCATCTCAATACACTGAGAGCTAATTACAAAAGTTTTCTAAAATGCAAACTCCTTAAAATAAAATACACTCTAGAAATGGACTAAGTTATTTTTCTAATTCAAGAAATTAACTTGGACAAAGAGCACTAAAGTTAGTGGAGAAAAAAGAATAATATTTCCAGACTTAAAATGTACAGTAGTCAATTCAGCATATGTTTACAAACTATTTATTAATCTATTTGTTCATGAAAAAGACCCCTTGTTATCAAATTTATAAAATAATAATTTAAACCCATTTCTCTAAAACATACAGACAGTTTCATCAAATAATTTTTGAGTTTGTAATCCTTGTGTTATTTCCAATTTATTGTGAAGTTATATATGACCATCAGCACTTGTGCGTTCATATAATTACATGATGGCTGGGCTTCAAAACATTTCTCATGGTATCTCTCTCAGTCTTAGGGGGAAAAAGGCTTATGTAAATATGACTTATACTATGAAGAGCTTAATCCGAAACAAACAATGAGCAAGATAAGAAGTGAAAATGTGGAGAGGAAAAGATGAAGAGAAAATTCTGAAATAAGGCTTTGTAAAAGAGGCAGACGATTAAATCCTCTTGGGGGAGACTGCTTCCGTTGCTAAAGGTTTGTCCCTTAGACTGGATTCCACATTCACCACCAGGCCTCTGAGTATAGCTTGATTTTCCATATCGAGCTAATGATAGGAGCATAGTGCAACAGTCACACAGGTAGGATTATTGTAGTTTTATAGACAGTTGTAGTCTCTATTTTAAGCCAGTAACTTAAAATTTGGGGGAATATTGTTTATTAGAAAACTGATTAACATACAATAAATTTATAAAATATAACATTGCAAGTAAAAGAATCAAGTATGTATGTTTATGTTCTATTTGAGAACTAAAAATAAAGTATAATTGAAACCAAGTTTCTAATATATGGAGAAATGTTTCTAAAATATGTAAACAGGACATTAAAACTTCCCATGGTAAACTTTTAAGAATGGGGAATCAACCAGGCGGTGGTCGTGTACGCCTTTAATCCCAGCACTCGGGAAGCAGAGCCAACCTAGGCTACACAACAAGTCCCTATCTTTAAAATAATAATAATAAATTGGCCAGGCAGCAGTGGTGCATGCCTTTGATCCCAGCACTCAGGTGGCAGAGCCAGGGGGACCTCTGAGTTTGAGGCTAGCCTGGTCTACAGAGCGAGATCCAGGACAGCACCAAAGCTACACAGAGAAACCCTGTCTCAACAAAACAAAAAAGCTGGGGAATCACATATACATTTCCTGAGTTCTATATGAGATCAAGGCTGTCTAGATTATATGAGACGATGACTCAAACACACACACATACACATACACACATACACACACACACAAATTGACAGTTACTTTGAAAGGCCCGTGTATAGAGGAAAATTATACTTTCAGTGCCCAGGAAATATAGTTAAATAATTGTGATTTTGTGAAACAAATATCTTAGGACCTACAACAATCATCCCCATACCTTCTGTAATTCAGATATTTGTTATTCTTTGCTTCTCTAATATGAGGCCATTTGATAAAGAAATAATAAAGAGTTAAGTTCATAACTTCAAAGAAAATAGACAAAAGTCACAAGCCACACCACCAGTGAGGAAGATTTTGAAATAGATTTTGGAGAACCAAAGTGAGTAGAGGGATGTTGATGAAAAATGCTGACATGGAAGGATGCCTTTATGGGTTTGAATTGGTCCAACCAACGGATTTTAAAATTTGTCTGCTATGCTCAAATTTAAACCAACAGCCACATTCTATAGAGACTTTAAAAAACAGCTTGACAAAGGAAGAACCATATTCTTAATATATTTTTGTGATATGTTCATTGAACAAGCAGATATTATATTGGTTTCAATTTTCAAATCATTCTATAGTAGAGATATGTGAGAATAGTTCACAGAACAGATATTAATCTTGTGGACACAAAACAAAAACATGTACAAAAACAAACAAACTATCAAAGAAAACATTATTTGTGGGCGGGATGAGGGAAAACTGAACAGAAGTATTCTATCATGTTTTATGTGATGGAAAGACAAAGGATACTTAGAATATTCTGAAAAGGAGATAATGATGTTGCTTCATTACATAAGTTTAAAGAGACAACCAATGGAAGAGCTAGAGGAACAAAATACAATGGTGTTACTGCCATTCCTCCCGTCGTTAAATTTATAATAAAACTATATTTTCTCCTCTCTGTCATCTTAACTCCTACTGAGTAGTTGTCAATGGAGCTATCACAGCATAAACTTAACTGATCATTGTCTGTTGTCTTGGGTCATTCTGCCCTTCTTGTCCTATTGGCCTGCCAGGTTCCCAGCAGTAGATTTCCCGCTGACATACTTAGGAAATGAAGCTCCAGGTCGCATTTCCTGTATTCGACTTATGAGATTAGTCGCTGTGAAATGTTGCAAAGTTAAACTAATCTATCTGTTTCCAGCTTCCTTAACTGGTACGTAAGATTAATGCCTGTGTCATATGGTTGCTGTGAGGATTTAGTGATAGAACACATGACTATTAGGAAGGTTACTGAGTCATGTGGGGAAGGGGCCTCTAGGATATCCATCATTATTTCCAGTCTTAGAACACATTCTTCACTTTTTCTCTAGGATACCAACTTCTACTGTTTTGGGTCCTATTTTGTGATCTAATGCTATGATGTCCTCTGTGTGGTCCTACTATATGTCTGATCTCTATAAACTTTGGTGAGCTCCTGACCTTAATGTCATCATCCCTACATAGCTTTTGGTGATTGACAACTTCTAGCCTCATAGAGTTTTATAGCTATCTACTATGTTTCCAGAATGTGTACCTATAGACAATATCTGCCTCATAAACTCCATTCTCCCAATCCCAATGTCCTTCTTTTTTCTTTTCTCTTTTTCTTTCTTTCTTTTTTTATTTATTTTTTTTTTGAGAAAGGGTTTCTCTCTGTGGTGTTTTGGTGCCTATCCTGGATCTCACTCTGTAGACCAGGCTAGCCAAAACTCACAGAGATCCGCCTGGCTCTGCCTCCCAAGAGCTGGGATTAGAGGCGTGCACTACCACTGCCCGGCCCCAATGTCCTTCTTTTTTTTTTTTTTGGTTTTTCGAGACAGGGTTTCTCTGTGTAGCTTTGCGCCTTTCCTGGAACTCACTTGGTAGCCCAGGCTGGCCTCGAACTCACAGAGATCCGCCTGGCTCTGCCTCCCAAGTGCTGGGATTAAAGGCGTGCGCCACCACCGCCCGGCCCCCAATGTCCTTCTTATAGACATTTCAAAACTGATATGTGGGTCAGAGAATTAACTTATTTCTCCCCACCAAGCCCACTTCTCCTATATGTATTTTCATTTCAGTACAAAGAAACATCTTCTCACAGCTAATGCCAACAGTTCCAGAACCTCTTTACTAGGCATCAGTTCCACTGCAAGTCTGTCTGCTTATTTTCCTAACACTTCCCTCAAACCGTATTTGGAATTCAACTTTCTGACCCCACCTCTCATGACAGTACAGGCTTTCTCCATGAATCCGCTATTCCCACCATCCCTTTACACTCAATACAACAAAGTGATACTTTCACTTCTACGTCTGTTCCTATCTCTTCTCGGGCACACAATAGCTTCTCATTGTACTAGGCAGCAAAAGCCAAAGCCATAACTCTGGTGGTAGAGTCAGTTGTTCTCTGAATCATATCCTGCACTTTCACTGCCTCCTTTCCCCAGACCCAGCACAAACGGCTATTTTCTCTTCTCAAAATGAAACTGATAACACTCTGAGATAGCCAAACAGCAAGTTCACTACTAGGTCAGGCTCATCATTTGGCAAGGCCTTTCCTGAGTATCTTTACTTACATTTGCAAAAATATAACTCCTGCATGTTAATTTCCCTTTTCCCAGCTTATTTTTCTCCACCTGTCAAATGATTACTACATATTTTGTTGATTTTTTTCAAAATTGTTCCAGTTTATTACTACAATGTGGTCTTCATGACAATAAATTCTTTTTCATCTGCTTTATACTATGCCATATGGTCAATGTCTCCATGATGCTTTGGGAACTATTGAAAGCTTAATATATTTCTATTAGGTAAATTAACTGGAAGATGGTTCACTGTGAATCAAAAGACAATAAAAAACAGATGAAATAAAATTAATGGTAGAATAATATTTTATTAACTGTAGATGAGCCATTACTAAAATATTTAAATATATGTAGTTATACTGAGTATGGAAAGGATTGAATATTTTTAAGTTCTTCTTAATTATAGAGACATCATTACTTAGAAATATTTGACAACTTTAATAAAATTTAGAAGTAGAATGGACTTGATTGATTAGAAGGCATGATACAAGGGAGGGCAGAGTGGAGATTCATATTTTTGGTAAGCCAATGTATTTGATGAGATACTATGTTTAAGCAGGAGACGGAAACGGAAATAGCGAATTTGGTGGTTATTTGCTAGGTGTTGTACTTAGTCATGCTACATATAAATCTGTTCATATAGTCTCTTCTACAACCTTCTCTAACATTAGAGGTGAGATCAACAGACCATCAGTAGCTCAAGCACTCATCCATGTCACTCTACTGGCAACTGCTGAAATTCACATGGACACACTCTTTAAAAACCAAAACCATAGAGACATGTCTTCATAGCAACAGAAGTGTCAATGGTTGTCTAGTCTTTAAATAATAGGACAAATACACCAACATAAACAAAATATATGCATTATAGATACTTGCATGAATGTCTGCACATGTGCACATTTACATGTGTGCATGCACATGTATACACACACACACACACACCACCACCACCACCACCACCACCACCTGCCTTTCCCATACACACACATACACTCACTCACACATGTGTGTTCAGGTTTGCTTTTAATAATAATACCATCGATCTTCTTGGTTTCCTAATGCCATAAAAGAAAAATTTCCCTTCATTTTTCTGTGCCTAGGGATGAAAAGATCATGGTTTTGTTTTCTTAAGATTCATAAATTTTCCTACTTGTTTTCATTTTCTTAAAACTTTGAGTCCTTGACTTAAGAAAGAACACATGATAGACCACAACATAGAACTGAGTAAAGAAACTAATTGAAGCCAGGATCCCAGGGGCTTAAATTACCAAAGCATCTCTGTCATCCTATATTAAAGCGCCTTAAACACATTTCATGATTTATAACCCCAGGACAAAAAGCTGAAAAGCATCCCAGATTTGGAGCATATCTCCCTGAAGGAAATGATGATTCCTGGAAGAGAAGTCCTGAGAGGCAAATATCCTCAATGGAAGAGGACACTCAGAACGCTGTGTGCGGCAAGGGTCACACAGTCTGAGGGGCCTCCCAGGGAACTCGGAGCACATACCCAGGGGTTCTGTCAATCAACCTGTGAGTTCTGGAAGACCAACTTCATCCACATGCAAAGTAGATGTCTTTGTTATTTGCGCTCCAAAAATAAAATGGAGAAAGGCAATTGACCACCTGGGGATAATCCCCCATGTTCTCAAAACAGTTGTTTTTATACTTAAAAAGACTTAGAATGATAACCACATCTTTACCATTTGCATCATCCAATTATGTATGTTCATAACTCTACTTCTACATTGTTTTTTTACAGTTCAGTTCTATAAAGCATTATTCATTTCTTTGTGCGATTTAATGCATGAGGTAGTGAAAGTCAACAATTATCTTATAGTAGGGTTGGAAGGCATTTGATCATTTTTAACAGAAATTTTTAAGGAAGAAATTGTCCTTTCTCTTATTTTTTTGTTTACCTTTTGGTAAACAAAAGATCATCTTTCCCATAATATACTATCTATCAACTTAACCACTCATATGAACTAGATTAGTGTATTTTATTATCTTCTTGATTACTATAGCTTACCAGTTATTCCCCAGAAAACTCACCCATTCATTAACTTGGTATTATTGGGTGGATTCATGTGCTGAGACATGAATGGAGGTCCTCTGGAAGAGCAGACAGTGTTCGTGACTGCAGAGCCATTTCTCTAGCCCCAAGCTTGGTATTTTTGTTAGATTAGTCATGCTATCAGTATCTTTATTAGTCTCTAATTAAAACTGAATAAATTCACTGTACTATTAATTGTAAATTAGCTGTGTCCTTTCTGAACACTAGATCTGTTATCTTGTTTTGGCTCTCCTAAGCAAAACATAACACAGAAGAAAGGAGTGATAATCATGAATGGCTCTCAGCTGTCAGCGACATCACCAAGCCAAAGAACTTCATTCATGCGGCCTATTTATTTTTTTTACAATTTTCCAGATGGTAACAATCTTGGAAATCTGTACATAATATTCTAAATGCAGAAGTCACATCCAGAGTCAGAGAAGGAACTATGAACACAGGCAGCAATATGAGTAGTGATTATGATAAACACCAAAAGGAAGGTTAACCTAGAATCCAGATACAGACTAGATAAAGAAGGTATGATACAAGACCTAGTACGGTAGAAGCAAAGCTTACCATGCATCTGGATAACCTCTGATTATTCTAACTGCCATATTGAGACTAACTATAGATGAATGTTAAGAGTAACTCAAAATGTATTTTAATTATATCATACTAAATTTATGAAATTATAAACATTTAATTTTAAAGGTTTCAAAATTGTAACTATAAACTTTTTCAATGCTTCCCTTTTTTTTACATTTGAAATTGACACACAGTAATAGTACATTTGTGGGGTATACTGTGAAGTTTCTGTACTTGCATACATTTCAAGATGATTGGATTAGGGTGAATGGCATGTTTACCACATTAGACATAAACCATTTTTTGCATTATGAACATGTAAAATCCTCTCTATTATCTATTTTTAACTATTCAACCAGATGCCAATCAGTTACCTTGTGAGCTATGAAATATTAGAAATTATCATCTGTACCCTGCATCATTAACCACCCACTCCCCACTTCCCTCTGAATTTCCAGTGTCGTCAACAGCTACTCTTTTCTCAACTTCTTTGAAATCAACTGTCAAAGCCTCAAATATTATCAAGAATCCATGATAATTGTCCTTCTGTGCTTTTATATGTGTAAATATGACATTTTCCTACCTAAATTGGAAAGAGAAATAATACAAATTTGTTGTTTTGTTTCATTAAAAATTTATCACGAAGAATCTACTGAGTATAATGTTCTTTGATAATGCTTGCATTCTAGTAGTGGCAAAAATAGGGAAAAAATCTGTTGTTACATTTACTTTCTGAATGTTGGCATTAGAAATAATGAATGATGAATGTAGACAAATAAATTTTAAGTTAGACAGTCATTAGAATTTGGACAAAAGAAAAGTAATGTGAAGATCAATGTTGGGCAAGGATGGGAAGATTGTAGTATTTAAAGGATGAACAAAGAATCATCAAGAGTTTTAGCAAAGCCACACTACAGAGAAACATTAGCCTGAGCAAGAGCAGCTTCTAATGTAGATTAAGCTTCCAATACTAAGGACCATTTACAAGATTCAGACCAGGGAAGGAGCATATGCCAGGCAGGTTCAGTGTTATGTATACACACATAGGACTTCCTACACAATCTTTTGGCATCACATTTTACTTTCTTTAGCAAGTAAGGAGACTGAAGCATGAGGATGTTATGGAGGGTTGCTAAGTGCTACCTGTCAAAAGTAACTGCAGTTACAGGGGTGACAAGTCTCCAAGTATATCTCTGAAGGACTAGTCAGTGCATGTCTGTAAGGGATCATCTTGTTTGAGTTAATTTATGGAGGAAAACCCACCTTAACCAGGGATGGGACAAATGCCTGGGCAGGGATGCTGGACTATGACAAATGGAGATAATGCACTGGGCACCTGCAGGCATCACTCATTCATTCTTGATCATGGATACTATGCGAGCAGTTGCCTCACACTGCTTGACTTCCCTGCGATGATGAAATTGAGCTCAAATCAGGATCCAAAATAAGCCCTTCCCTCTTTAAGTGGTCTCTGTCGAGGTTTGTTATTATAACAAGAGAAAAATAACTAACAGAGAAGCTACTTAGATTTCATAGTTTGAAAGGAGTGGACTTGAGATCCAATCCCATCCCTAATTCTAGAGGTCAATTTCTAAATGATTAAATCTTGAGGTTCCTGCTTAAGTAAGAGCTGTTTAAATTATGGAAACACCTTGAATTTTATTTTGAAAATGGCAAAGGACACAAAATTCTTAATGTATATTGTGGGGATATTTACACTTATAATGATTTTAAATGAAGATTGGAAGAGCAGAACCACTCTCTCATTGAAGTGTATGAATGTGGCCTATGAACAATAAAAATTAAAAGTTTATCCAGTCTTAAATGAAAAGTACAGAAAGAATAGTTGTATTAAACCCCTACAACAAAATATAATTTACCTCTCCCCCAAATGGTATGAATAGAGCCAATTTATATTTAAAATTAACATATAATTGCAAAGCATCCATGTGTATACACAAAGAAGCAAAAGAAAAGAGGCATTTATGCCCCAAAAGAAATAATATCAAGGAATTCTGGGTAAGAAATTCCACATTGCAGACATCAGAACAGAGTGAGGAGAAACCTGAGAAATGACACTTTGTCACTTCCAGAGTCAGTCTGCTTCATACAAAATCACTTTATTTAGATTACTCCTCCACTACTATTCTTGCCTCTTGTCCACTCAAATTGCTTAAATCAGTTTCTAGGAAGTATCACTGTTGCCGGTAGTAAGAACCGAGGTCTCCTTGCCAACCGTATAACAACAAACTAGTAATAAACAAGTGAGATTTCCTTTCCCCTCTTCATTATTCTGAAGAAAATCCAGGAACTTACATTATCAGGTTTCATTTGATTTTGTTTTGTCTCCCCCTTCATTCTAGTGAAATTGTTAAATTTTTACAGAAACCCAGGTTATGCTTAATAAACAGAAGATTATCCATATGACAGAATTCAGAATGATGGAAACTATCCTTATCATTCTACAAATGAGGAAATACATGGAATCTTGGTAAAATTATGCTTTTCATCATTTACAAATCAACTGCTACTCAAAGCACCTTATAAAGAGATGAGAATTTACATACAAAGGACAGTGGGTCCATAGCAAAGCTGGCTGGAAATTTTAAATTATTTTCTGTCGAGCACTGAGCAGTGAACAGAAAATCAAAGAAAGTTTAAGTTAAATACTTTAGATTTCAAAAATAGAAAACAAATAAATATTTATATGTGTTTCATATATTTATGTATTTTAACAAAGATAAGTGTTTTTTTATATTTTCTCTCTTCAACAAAATATTATTCCTATTTATGCACCAGAACAAATTAACCCACACATCTTATCTTTCTTTGGGAACAAAGCTAGTGATTGACACAAAAATTGTTAGCTGAAACTTCATTTGTTGGCCATTTTCTGATATTTCAAACAAGGTGACCTACAGTTCTAGTGAGCATGAAACACTGACCTACATGATGAATACATATTATTTGAGGATGCGATTCAAGTCCATGATCAGTTAACTTTAAGTGAAGAATATAACCCTAGACAATCTTTTTTCCCCCCAAATTTTAAACTTTATTTATTTTTATGTGTATGTGTGTGCCCATGTGATTTTATGTGTACCACATGCATGCAGGGCCTGCAGAGGCCAAAGGCCATTAGATGCCTGGAAATGGAGTTACAGGTATAAGCTGCCTGATGTGGATGCTGGGAACTGAGCCTGGTCTGGTTACATATAAGCTCCTAACCACTGAACTCTCTCTCTCTCTCCAGCATCATCTTAGGTAATCTTGATGTAAATTCAGCCAGTTGAACAGTTCTACAACTTCAGCTGAGGCTTTCTAGACAAGAAGGTATTTCATCTTCCTCCCACAGGGCTGCTTTTCAGATGACAGCTGCCTAGTCTGGGCCCCTAATCGCATGGACTGTATCTGCAAGTGCCAAAACTTAAACTACGCAAATACGTACACATTCGCACATACAGATATACACACAATACATTATCTTAAAACAAGTGTGTTCTCAGATACTCCAAAGTGCCTTGAATAATAATCCTTGACTTTTGAAAGATTTAGTCAACACAAACTATCAATAAAAGGTCACTACACCTCAAGATACCGGGATTCAAATGATACATGGGAAGTATTAAAGTAATTGACTGGAGGAAGAACCCACAACACTTTGCTTTCACTAGAGACACCTTGCAGGGTTAGATATATATAAAAGTCACCATTAGAAAACACACGAAAGTGTGCATCCTAAGAATATGACAGGCTTTTCCTGTCCGATGCAAAGAGAAGGGGTTTGAGCCTTTCCGCCACCAGCCACATATCTGGGGCACACGAAAACGAAAGCACATAAAGATAATTTTAAACTCATCATAATTTAAAAAGTCAAACTGCATCTAAACAAACTCATTTTAAACACAGCCCCTGCGCCCCCCTTCCTTACCTAGACTGCATATCTTGCTGGGTTTTGACCTGACTGGCTTCCGACTGTGGACCAGTGTGAGTCACTCGCTGTTGAAGTTCCACCAGGGACTGATAATACTGCTGTTGATGGTGCTGCTGCTGCTTGTAGCGAGACAAACTGAAAAACAGCCCTAGGATGGCTTTTAAGTTTCCATTTCTTATTTCTGTATCAAATGGGGGGAAAAATGTAAGACATGGTCAAATACATTGAGTCCATTTTCCCCGTACGAATAAAAGTCTAGATGTAACCTCTTAACCAGATCGATGAGGATAAAAGAAACAAGTTGCTCCCCTTACTCACAGTTTCAGTTGATGACGAGTTTCTCAGTGCTGCCAACATTACAAAGTGGCTTGAGATATCACAGAGAGAAGCGGGGCGGAAGGAACACATCCAACGAAACAAGTATGCTCTAGGGGTTGTGGTTTTCCTGAGTCTTGGAAGAGGATGTGTTCACCGCCTTGGGGCAACGATTTTATTTTGCACCCTGCTTCCCTCCCAAATGCACACAGCTGTTGCCCACATAGACTTGGCTATGGAGAAATGAAACTACTTAAACTACTTAAGTCGTCTTGCACTTATAAATACTGGTTATGTATATATCTCATAAGATCAATTGGGTTTACAGCAATCAGCATTCTTTCCAAATCATCATGAGCCAGCCTAGACACATATTTGGATGTGCACATATGCCTTCAAGAGAATATATCATAGCAATTTTTAGTTGAAATGCTATTTTTTTTTCAATTTAGTGTTCCGTTTATTTCATGCTATATGCTACTGAATAACAATGATTAATTTACATAACTCCCAGGGATTTATTTAACAGACATCAGTTCAAACATATAGGGTTCCTGTATGAGATTTTCCAATGCTGCATAATAAAATTAAGTACTCATATTCAGCTACAACACGAAGTTACTTTTTATGACAAGTATCTGTATAAACTTGAAAACTTCATACCAGTACACAAAACATTTTGAGCATAATATACTCACTTGCCCCTTCCAGCTGTTCTCACACAACACCCCACCATGTCCCCATGTCCCATTCCCATTCTTTTCTGAAGTTATAACCTCATAACCGCAAAGAGGGATGTGAGTAAAGTCTGATAAAATTCCATGCATGGTCATATTTTAAATAAAACTTCCTGTTGGTCACTAAATATTCTCCCCTGAGATGTCAGGTCCCCTTCTGGAGTTAGGTACACTAACAAGCTCTCAGGGATTTCCTCATTGATGACTTATAAGCTAACCCTGACTGTGTAGTATTGTTGAATCCCACAAGGTACACCTGGGATTGATCCTTTATCTTCCTCAGACATTCCTTTTAATTTCCATGATCTAGGAGAGTTGTTTTGATCAATGAGGCTACAGTGAGAAAATAATGATTGTTTTTTTTTCCTGTAAACTTAAGTGATCTTGTTCACAAGGTTTTTCCATTAGGCTTTTTATATGTATGCCTAATTTAGAATGTATTTTTAAACAAAACATATATTTTTTAAATGAACCCAAATAAGTAGTTTTATATTAATAAAATTACTATGTGACATGCAAGAGATATAAAATGAGCAATGTGAACATTTATTGCTTGCTTTTGGTCATTCACATAGCAAAATCTAGTCAGGGTAGAATTTTATTCAAATTCTAAGTAATAGAATCAGTAGTTAGATTTTAATCTTAACCTGCTAGCCACTAAATATGTAATCGAATTATATATCATAAGTTTCATGTAAATATAAAATCTTCATGGAAAATTAAAATATGAAGAAACCTGAGAATGTAAAGTAATTCTATTAATATATTTTATATTGCAGATACATTTTTTATTCTAGTAACAAGATTTAAAAAATTATAACTCAATATTTGCAATTTTAGTGGCAGAAAATGTTTCCAAAGAAAATTAGTTGCAGGAAAAGTTATACTCTTAAAGTATTTTCTACTGTCCATCAGAAGATTAAATATATTATTTACTTCCAAATTATTTTCACAAGTGTAGATCCAAAAGGAATTAGGATTTCAGGTTCTTGTAGTTTATTTTTATTAACTGTTTTGAAAATTTTATAAATGTTTCCTGATGATATATTAAAATCACTCCTTAGCTGTTTCACTTATAATCCAGTGAGACAAAAACTTTCTTTTCACATGTTAATACATATGATACATAAGATTAAAAGTGAACAGATGGAGGGAAAGAAAAAATATGTAGCAAAGACGAATGATGGGGGAAGGGAACAGGACTAAAAACATCATTTCATTTTAATTATGGCAAAGTTTATGCTAGATAGAGTAGAGTTTTGAAAACATCACCTTTATGTGTGGAAGCAAGAAAGGATCTGAGCACAGAAGTAAAATAAAACCAGTTCAATCTCTTTTCATGTTGACAGACTACAATTTAGTGTAATTTAATTTTGACTAAAATTAAATGTCAATCTGACCTACAATGATCTCAAAAATATTTACAAAGAGTACTTACTAAGTACTTATTAACATGGCAGTCCAAGCATTTAAGAACTCACTGTCATTTACATAAAGTTACACATATTTGACTGTCATTATTACCTTGAGCATATCATGGAAGCGTTATTGGCAAAATATTTGCACATGAATTATACTATTTACTTGCATTTATATCCATGTATTACCAGGACTAACATAATCATCTATCCATCTGTTTACGGAGTTAAAAATCACTGTGTTAGTAATAATATGTAAATGCTAGGTTAATTCATCTCCACCCCATGTATTGACACAAAGAGCAATACTAGAAAATGCAAAACTATTTACATAATTAAAGCACATAGGAATACTACCAGCCATCATGTTTGTTTTATGCATGTATGAATTTCCTTCCTTAACTAAAAAGATCTGCACGGCAGCGCTACATCTCTAACACGATGAAAACCTCTCTCAGAACCACTGATGCCATTTGTGAAAATGGTACAGTTTCTTACCTTCAGCCGATAGGCCTTGGACATTTACTCCTCGGGCTGCTAGAAAACTAAGGCAGACTTCAACATTTTCAATCTGCAACATGAAAAGCAATGAAAAGGCCACTTAGAGGATTACCCTTCAGTAAGCGCATGAGCGAGAACAAAACAAGGAAAAAAAAAAAGAATTAATACTTTACATTCATTTCATTCTAGAGAGAGTTACCAGAGTTTTACTAGAATTATCTTGGCTGAACAGAGAGTGACCATAAAGCTGCCATTGTCTACTCTGGTACTAGCAAACAATTGATAAAGGCACAACCAAGAATGGCATTCTTGATTCATAGCAACCCACCTACGTATCATAAAACTAGATCTGTATTTTACAAATAAGTCTCAATGAAAACATCCATATGAGATGAGATTACAGCATTGCAATTACTAGAATATTAGGATGTGGGATATTGAATTCAGTCAGTAATATTCCTTAAGTTTGCAGAAGCTGGATAAAAGGGAGAGGTATTATATGAAATAAACGAGACTTATTTTTAACTGTAAGCCATAGAAAAACTTTGTTTTAAAAGTTGTATTTGCATTTTGACAGTTGAGGAAGCCCATGGTTAAATGAAAATATGATTTCTCCTATTTTGAAGGGGCAATGTGCATGGCTTTTAAGTAGTTATTTTAGTATGACAGTCAGCTTATAACCATTTAAAATGGGGGTGGGTACTGAATCTACCAGGCAAGAGATTGCTCTCAGTGTTGTTCAGGGAATTAATTGCACAAGTATGTCACCTTGATGACTGTTCAAACCTAGAGAGTTCCAGTTGATTGTGATTTTTAAAATATTCTAAGAATGGTACATAATAAATTAAAGAAAGTATTTAAAGTTAACAACTAGGCAAGGTATTAATTTCAGTCTTATTTAATTCTTATCAAAAGCCACACAGAAGGACCCACAAAGTTCTGTCAGCTCAACATCACAGGAAGGTTGATATGCCTCAGAAAAACAGCAATATATTCAACAATCCATCTATCCAAATGGGCAGGTTATATTACTTATTAAATATAATCTTGTGCAAAATGAAATCTAAGTCATAGCATCCAATGAGGTGTTTTTTTTTGTTGTTTTTTTTTGTTTGTTTGTTTTTGGCTCACAAATAAAGCCAAGGCATACACACTTGCTTTAATAAAAAAAATCATACTGGTAAGAAAGTATTACTGAAAGTACTTTGTTGTTCAAATAATAGAGCTGAAAAATCGACCAGAGTGTAACCAGTATATTTCAAGTCTTCAGTGAGGGTATGATGTTGAAACTTACATTGGCTCTTTTCCCATGCTGCTTTGCTGTTAGACAAGGATGAAATAAGAACCAAGGACTAGGGAAGATTGATCAGTGGGTAAGAACACTTTCAGTGCACACATGAAGACTAAGTTCAAATCTTCAGGACCCCAGTAAGAAGTTGAATGTGGTCATGACAACCACAATACCAATGCTGGGTTCAGGTAAAGCTGGAAACAGGAGGATCACCAAAGTTTGCCATCTGTTGGCCGAGATCCAACTCCAGAGAGACTATCTCAGGGCAAGGAGGAGGTGAGTGAGAGAAAAGGACACCAGATATCCTCCTCCTTTTAGTTTAACTGAAGGCATCAAGACATGCTTGCTGAGGTTTCATAAGCATTCACTATGACTTATTTGGGTATTGTTATGATGGTTTGTGTGTGTGTGTGTGTGTGTGTGTGTGTGTGTGTGTGTGTGTGTTGCTTTTTCAATGTTTTATTTTTCATTGCAGGTATGTGGCTATCCATCTATGTGAGGGTAATGCGTATATGAGTGCAGGTGTCCAGAGAAGCCAGAGGCATCAGATTCCCCTGAAGTCAGAGTTGCAGATAGTTGGTAGCCACCTAACATGGATGCTGGGAATTAAACTCTGGTCCTCTGCAAGAGGAGTGTGGGGTTCTAATCACTAAGCCATCTCTACAGCCCCTAGCACAGCATATTGAATGCAATGGGTACTCAATACATGCTTGAAAAATACAGGAGAAAATAAGGCAATATATCAAACTGATCTTTGTATTTACAAATAAAATAGATAAAAAGAAAAAAATAAAAACAATGAGCCACCTGTCTTTTAATCCAAAGTCTGCATGTTATAAAAATCACACTTATTCCCTGTACCAGACTCCAGGAAAAAATGAATCATAAAGTTAATGGATTGGGGCTATCTATCAGTAGGTATTTAGATTGTAACTCTTAATATTAATCTAAATCTAACCTTTTTTTTACATATAAAGCAGCAGACATCCAGAGCTATCATAGAGATGAGCAAATGAAACAAAAAAGCAAGAACACATTATGTGATGCTCAAAAGATGTGAATTAAAGACAAGCAAAGAGAGACAGTAGAAGCAGAAACTATAATGGCGGTAAACATTAGACTGAGATAGCCCAAAGATACTGGGATGCTGGAAGTGTATTCTTTTGACATAAATAATTAACAGATGCATACACACCCACTGGATCCATTGGCTATGCATCCAATGCTACAGTATTTTATGTATCATTGAAGCATGTTTCATCTACACTTCTCTTAGAGTACTTTAAATCTTTTTCTACAGTGTTTTATCTCAATTCAAAAACAAGGATAAGTTATTGGTCTCTTGTAGTAGGAGGATCACAAATGAATTCGTTCTGACTTCCATGACTGACATATTCCTCATCTGATGCAATTAGCAGTCCCAATTTCAACTGATGGCTAATTACTCCAAAGACTTTTACTTTCCTATTACTGTTGTGGCAGTTTTAAGTCCTTTCTTCTTAAATGACTTACCTTTTACTGGTACAGAATGCCACATTTCCCTCTTTCATGTCTTAAATTTCATCATTGCTAAGCAACTAGGAAAATACTGACAGCATAAGGAAAATAAAACACAGAGTTCCTAAGTTCTGTATTCAACAAATATATTCAGAAGTACCAAAACATACAGGTAAACTGAACATTAAAGCTTTTGGTTTCTCTCTGAACATTTAGTGGCATTACAAGCACCTAAACTAAAACCTTGCAGTAGGAAGCAATTAAAACATATATTCTCATTTGTGTGTGTGTGTGGGGGGGGGGGACAGGCACAGATATCTGCAAAGGCCAGAAGAGGGCATCAATCCTCTGGAACTGTATTTACAGGTGATTGTGAGGCAACTAACATGGGTGCTAGAAATTGAACTCAGATCCTGCATAAGAACAGCAAGCTCAAGGCTGGAGAGACAGCTCAGCACTTAGGAGCACTGGCTGCTCTTCCAGAGGACGTGGGTTCAAATCCCAGCAATCACATGGTGGCTCACAACCCTTTATGATGGGATCTGATGTCCTCTTTGGGTATAAAGTCAATAGAGCACTCATATACATAAAATAAATAAATAATTCTTTTAAAGAAACAAAAAACACAGCAAACTCTATTAACCACTTATCCATTTCTCTAGCTTGAAGGTTCTCATTGCAAAATGTATATAGTTTCTACCTGTATAATCTTATATCATATTGGGGCACTGCCATTTAGGTTCATATTATACAAAGCTGGGTTATTTATTCATTCATTAAGTACTTATTACTGTACTTAAGAAAGAGACACTATTCTAAAATATTTTAAAGAGCACAGGCTAATTGCTGTGGGATGGTCTGTATGTCAAATTACTCTGATTGGTCAATAAATAAAACACTGATTGGCCAGTGGCTAGGCAGGAAGTATAGGCAGGACTAACAGAGAGGAAAAAAGAAAGAACAGGAAGGCAGAGGGAGTCACTGCCAGCTGCCACCATGACAAGCAGCATGTGAAGACGCCGGTAAGCCACAAGCCACGTGGCAAGGTATAGATTTATGGAAATGGATTAATTTAAGCTATAAGAACAGTTAGCTAGAAGCCTGCCACGGCCATACAGTTTGTAAGCAATATAAGTCTCTGTGTTTACTTGGTTGGTCTGAGTGGCTGTGGGACTTGGCGGGTGAGAGAGATTTGTCCTGACTGTGGGCAAGGCAGGAAAACTCTAGCTACAGCTAATTTCCAATCATTTCACATATTTCCATAAGAAATAGAGACCCAGTATGCAAGACATCAATAACCTAGTGGCTCATAGTTATACATGTATGTTGATCCTTACGAACTTGTTACATATGGACATGTACAGCTGCTAAATTACAAACTGGGCTTAAAAGGGAGGGATCAAACCATCTTTTTTTCACTTATAGGACACTCAAAACAGTCAAAAATATATTTATAGCTTTGATTATTTTAATTCGTATTCTAGATATAAACATAACTTTTATACTACCAAGAGTTGCATTTATTGATTTCAGTGTTGTATAATCAACTCCAAACAAAAACATCTTTACACTGAACTCACCCACTTGATTATTGACCTTCTGTTTTACAGCAAAACTGGTCTAACCTGCTCTAAGAAATGTACTTGGAGGAATCTTTCACAACATCATTAACAGTTAGACCTTGTGGTGTCCTCACAGGTCTCTTCGATACTTACTTAAGAATATTTAATGAAATCTACCTTTGGACATTCAGTGACTGAATAGGATTAATATTAGCCTTAGAATCCATGTTTATATCTTAGCCATGGTACAGGAATTAAAACCATGTGATTAATTCACCCAGCAACTATTGACTGTTTATTATGAGCAAAGGGCTCTGTGGGAGAGTGAAGGGATATAAAAATGAATTACAAGGTCTTTGGTTTTGTGAGCTTGTAAAATACCTGTCGAGACAGTAAAGATTCATACATCACTATAATACAAGACACTGTATGATAAATTCCAAAAAGATATATAAACAACATTGGATACTGCTGGAAAGAATGGAGTCATCAATTTCCATGACGGATCTGCAGACGCCTCCACAGAGTGTCATTTAGAGTTGAGAGATAATTTGGATTTTGAAAAAGCTAGACAAGCTGCAGAGGACGAAACAGGACCCATCAACCAGAGCTACCACAGGGACGACTGTTCATGGGTTGTTCAAGAGAGCTCGGCAACCCTTCACGCTACGCAGTGACACGCACAGAGGTGATCTCCGCCTGGCATGGAAAGGGTCCTCTCTGTCCTTCGATTCAAATACCACTGCAACAGGAAGAGACGATGAATCACAGCCCAAGGTGCAGGGATGAAATAGCTGAAGTCGTTTATCCACAAGATGCATATCCCGGTTAGTACACGTGTGAAAAGCAGATGCCTATTATTGTGAAGAACTCAAGCCAGTCTGACTTGTCCCCTCTATGGAGAGGCAGACTTTTGTAATATGCTAGGATTTATTATTATCACTATTATAGTAATTATTATTATTATTAACTTTACTTTGAGATAAGATCACACTATGTACCCCAGACTGACCTTGAACTTTTGATCCTCCTGCCTCATCTTACCAAGTGCTGGGACTATAGACATGTGCTGCTATGCCTGGCATCTGTTACCCATGATGAATTCATAACCATACACATTAGTTAAATAACTAAGTAAATTAACTAAATAATAAATATCATTGCTACCGAGATAAAAATGAGATGGCTCACTGCCATAAAATTGTATCCTAATATATTTAAATCATTAGATTTTAGCCAAAAGATTTAACTGAATACAAACACTTGTATAGAGAAATAAAGTAAAATATAGAAATTGTCTTGTTTTAGTTAAAAGTTATATGGTGGTTATGTTCATTTATTACTTTAATAACTGTCTAATTTTTTTTGAAGCTCAAGGAGATCTTATTGGAGTTTAAAAGAAAAACTACCCTGGAGCAGGCAAACTGTAAATGTTAGAAGATGCCTAGGGGAGGTGAATGAAGGAAAGGAGAAAGAAACGCCCTTTGAGATTGTACATGGCAGAGAAGCAGCCACATGTGGGTCAGACAAGCAGCCACATGTTGGGAGGGGTCTTTAGAAAAAGGATAAGGGAGCCCCAGACAGCAGGAAAACATTTTTAAGACAGACATAGAAATAATAAAATAAAAACTGAGGCTTTTCTGTATACTTCAGAGAAGCTGGCCAACTTTGAAGCCTCCTGGCTGTGGCCTCATACACCACTATGCATATAGGCAGGAATCCTGGGAGGAAAAGTGTGGAGGCCGGAATTACTCAGAGTCAGAGAATCTGAGCTTGCTTTACCAGCAGGGCTGCATAAGGGATGATTGGACCACGGGCCTGGGCACCAGGTATTTGGAAGCGTCTACATCTGGCTGTATCTAGCAAGGGGGAGATCTTTTGCCTCGCCCTGAGGCATTGTCATAAAAAGCCCCTTTGAATAAAGTTCTGGGCCACTGAGTATTGACCCAGGTCCTCCTGAAGCTATCTTATATTTCTGTCTTTCTTATCAATGGATACGTCTATCATTCTATCTCTAAGTTTTTCATCCCTCTCCCCTCAAGGGTACCCTGGGAAAGGTGGGGGTAGGGTCCCCCATGGAAAAGTATATTATTTCATTGAAGAATTGATTATTCTACCTATCTCTTTAACATAGCTCACCATAAACTCCAATCAGGTCAGAGAATCTATTCTCTTGACCAGAACTTTACGTTAGTGTGCCTTTATTACTACTGTTACAACTTCCCAAAGAGGTAACCCTAATATCATTTAGAAAACAGATCACGGATTAGAGCTTGTAAACACAATTGCTATTCCTAAAGACAATTTCAAGCCCTGAAAAAACATTTTTAAGCTTTTATTGTTGGTCATTTGACAATTTTATATACATATAGAGTGCATTTTGGTTATTATTACCCCATCGCCCATCCACCTCTATTGTGTTCTCTCCTCCCTTCAAACCATTCTTGATTCAGGACTTGAAAAAAAACATATTTTTATAAATGAGAAATAGTTCCAATATAAAATGATGACTGTTATGCTATGAGAGATGGACTCTTAAAATGAAGTCAAAAATCGATTTTCAGTCAGATCCCCAAAGGACCAAGAAACAATAAAGTCTGAAACCTGTCTAAAACAGTTATAAAGGGATCCTCTTCTACAGGAGCCGTTTTTATAGCACATTATAATGAAAAAGGTACTGAACCAAGAACTGAACTGACATATTTATAGAAACAGCCTACAGTTTTCACATCCACATTTTTCTGCTTAAAAAAAAAAAAAAAAAAAGGCCTGCTTGGTCTCCAAGCAGGCCAGGGAGGATTAGTTAATCGAGGGGCCTAAGATATGAGGTGACCCCATGAACGAAGCTAAGTGTGAGCGGGACACAGTTAGGAAACATCTGAGGCTGTGGGACTCAGGTTCAGAACAGCCAGAGATATAGGATCCTGAGCCTCACCAATGTCTTTCTCCACAGCTCTTACGTATTCACCAGTGTGAAAATCCTAAGAAGGTTAATAGACTTTGAATCTGTCTGAAGAATCCACTGAGGAGGAAAGGCTGGGGAAAAAAGATCCAGGGGCCAGAAATCATGAAGTCCAGAGCAATTTGGAGGCAGGAGAACAGAATAAGAAAATAAATATGGCTTAAAGAAGAATACGCTCCAAGCTCTGATGAGGGCCAAGGCTGAACTTAAAGCTGATCACATGGTATGTTTTAGTTAAAGGAGTAAAGTGTTCAATTTATGCAGTTTTACTAATAAATGCTCAGTCTTCACAAATCAATTTTACCCATGACTGATTCTTTAAACAATGATTTTAATGTGTTTCATTTTTTACAACATAGCCATAATTCTCTAGGTTCACAACATGTTGCATGAAAAATAAGACAGTCTACACATCCTATATTATATGCTAAGTATGGAAGCAAGAGGAGTGGGTTGAATACTACTTTCCAATTTTCTCCACCGCAGACTTGTCAGAGCTAGCATAGGGAGCAAGCTGAAAAGCGATTTTAAGCACCTAGCTACTTACCCTAAATAGAAACCTTTTTTTTAATCTTCCCCATAAAGTTTGATAATAATAACTTTGTTTTTCCCATCTACAAACAGCTTAGTGAAATGGACTTGCATTTTGTGTATGAACGATTAATAAATGGTACAGCCAGAATTCAAGCACAAACCCTGCAGCCTGCAAATGTAATGTAGACAGTGTAGCTGAGCTATTTCTTCTCCTGGCTAAAAGTGTCTACACCATTGGCACATGGCTAAGACACAGTGCCAAGCACAAAAGAGTTGTTCAATAGATGTTTGGTGAATGTAGTAGGTAAAGATAGAATAGAATGCAAAATTCACTTGCCCCACATAATATGTATGTTTACAAGGTTTGAATACCTCCAAATTGTTTCTTAAGTATCTAATGCTTTTGTGTATGTACAGAGACTAAAACATACGATGGGTAAAGTAACCACAATCAATGGAATTCCAGCAGGCACCAAAAGCCAGAAATGACAGGATGGAATTCTGCTCTGGCCTTTTAAAGAAACACAGATCAAATGACATCTTGATTCTGACCCACTGATAACTACTTTTCCATTATGGTTTCAAGGTCTGGGATCAAATTTCAATACTTTTAATTCATTGAATTGGTGATTGTTTGGTACAACAGTTACAGGAGGCAATTCAGTTATCTGCAGAGGAAGTCAATAGACATTGCATCTTCTGCAAACCAGGGTCATCTGGGCCCATGTGAACAGCTCCTTTGCAAGTCTCACCTTCTGAAGTTATGATTTTTTTAAAACAGTTCTTCAGAGAGAGAAGAAAAAGCTTGATTAGGTGCCAATGCCACCAAGATGTAAGGATCTCATGCTTCCTGCTCCCAAATTTGCAGGGCAAGAGAGGGAAGATTTCAAGGTAATTCCATTTGTCTATTTTCGGTATTTATTTCCTTCTTTGTTTCTTCAGGATTTGGTTTTTAGCCATTCCATGGTTAGATACAAGAAATGGTTTACTTAATAGGCACCATGGTGAAGTGTATAAATGCTTTACAGTCAAATAAATCTATTTTCATTTGAGCATTGCAGTACACATGCTATTAGAAACCAGGATATGTTTACTATCAAACTCTCAGAGTCCTGAAGAACGTAATGGGAATGAAGACATTTTGATTTCCTTACTCAAAGTATGTGAGGATTAAAAAAATGAGAGTTTAGCTGTTTGGTAGGAACTAGGCATGTGTGTATATCTATGTATCTATCTATATAAATATAAACATATACCCATACTAGAAATAGAGAGGAATTCATTTCTGTTTATATATGTGATGTGTGTGTGTGTGTATTGTTCATATGTGAAAATAAGCTTCTCCTAGATACATATTTGCTATGATACAAGTGTGTACATTTCTATGTGTATGTGTCTATACGTTGATAAATATAGGCCTAGATATTTTAAGTTCAGAAGGATTTTATCAGAAAAGTTTCTTTTCTTTAACTCACTTGGTAGAGAATAATAATTGCCAAATGTTAACATTTGTTTTCAGATATAAATGTCATTGAATCATCATCATCATGAACTATAATGGGCAAAATGAAGTATCACAGCATTCTGACAAGCCGCATCAGTATCCACTGACCTGAAGATTTCAGGATTTTAAATGAGTTCCTCTTTTTCAGTTTGTCCCAAGAACAAAACAACTAAAAAGGAACTTGGTGTTTTATCACGAAGTCACAAAACCAATGTGTAATTTCACCATAAAAATCTATAAATATTATTTCTGTCTTATGACCACACAGTTCCTCATTTGCACGGGCTTTTATATTCCTGCCACAAGTGGAAAAAACACATGTGGTCTCAGGAAAGGATGCTTATTTATGTCACAAGTTTGGGAGTAGGAGAGGAGGAAAGAGTGGTATTAAAATGCCAGAGAGGGAGGGAGAGGCAGAGAGAAAGAGAGAGGCAGAGAAAGAGAGAGGCAGAGAAAGAGACAGAGAAAGACAGAGACAGAGACAGAGACAGAGAGACACAGAGAGAGAGACAGAGAGAGAGAAAGAGAGAGAGAGAGACAGAGAGAGAAAAGAAAGCAATTTCTACCAAACCCCAAATTTTGTAAACAATGAAGAAATGATTCCAATGTAATGGATAAGTAAAAGACTCAGAGTAGCTGATAGAACACCACCAAATGGAAAGAATAAAATTGGGTACCAAAACTACTTAATTTAAATGTTCAATACATAACTACCGTATCAAGGCAGTGTGACAATCGAAAAAGAATAAAGAGATCACAATGGACGTAACAGAGAGCCTATAAAAAGGCACAAAAGTGGAAATAATTAAAATTGACAAAGAAGTGAAGGCAATACAATGAAGAACAGACAGAATTGTCAAAAAGGAGACGCTGAAATAACTGGATACCACATGTAAAACATCGGACCTAGATGTAGACTTCACATTCTTTCCAGAAAATTAATTTAAAGTGAACAATACATTTAAAGATAAAGCACCGAAAATTAAATTGTGAGAGTACAGGAAAAAAATCTAGACCATCTTGGATATGGCAGTGACTTTTCTGATGCAACATGAAATGTAGGGTCTGTGAAAAAAATGAAAGCTAGACTTCAACCTTCTTGTCTGAAAAGAGACAATGGTAAAATAATAAAAGAACAGTAAGTGGGGGGAAATATTTCCAAAAATGCCTGTTATCTGAAATATACATGGTATACACATATTTTAATAAGATGCATGCACTGGATGTATATATTATTTATATACATCTCAGATATATACTATATATAAAATAGACATGAGTTATGAGAGAGGACATACAGCTAATTGTTTTCCTAGTTCTGATTCTGTCATGAATTTGTTATTTTTTTATTTTGATAGTGGGTAAGTATATAAAATATATTCAATACTAAAAGTAAAAAATTTAATGTGAAGCTTCCAGCTTCCACATCAAATGCCAATTCTTACTGTAATGAAGTCCATTAAGCTGTGTAGAGTTTGGGTCTATGTAATTTTTGTGTGTGAAGTTTTTAATTTATTTGTAAAGTTTTTAATAATAAAGTTTATTAGAAATAAAATACACAAAGATCCCTTAAACCTCAAAAATAAGAAAAGCTAATCTGATAAAAAAAAAAAGATGGAGTCATAGTTCTGAAAATAATGCAGCACCAGGAAAAACATTCAGACAGTAAATAGCTTATGAAAAGATGGTCATTACTCTACATCACCACAGTGGGTCATATTAAAACTCAGTGTGTTAACACTACACACCTACCCAGAATAGCCAAAATGTGGAACAATTCAAGCACCAACTGCTCATGAAATGTGTAGAATTGAAACTTTCATTCTAAATAGGAATAAAAACACCCCTTTGTAGGTAGTGCCACTGTCCTACAGAATTATACAAACTTACTGAAATTATACAGTCCAGCAACTGTGATTGCAGTATTAAGTAAGCAATTTGTATAGGGATGTATGTCCATACAAACATCTGCACAAAGACATTGGTAGCAGCTTCATGCAAACTTCCCAAGACTTGGAAGACAATAGGATGGCCTTCAGTGAGTTAATGGATGAATACTACATAGTACAAACACACACATGGTTGGATAATATTCACCACTAACATGGAATGAGTGATCAGTGAAGAGACAGTCAATTCACACTGCTAACTGAAAGAAGCCAATCAGAAAGGCTACTGCCTATGGGGAATAGTAAACGAACATAGTTTTCAGGGATTAGGAATATGTGAAGGTTATCATAAAGGGTTATTAGAGGGTTGTAACTTTTTTTTTTTTTTTTTTTTTTTTTTGGTTTTTCGAGACAGGGTTTCTCTGTGTAGCTTTGTGCCTCTCCTGGAACTCACTTGGTAGTCCAGGCTGGCCTCGAACTCACAGAGATCCGCCTGGCTCTGCCTCCCGAGTGCTGGGATTAAAGGCGTGCGCCACCACCGCCCGGCCAGAGGGTTGTAACTTTTAATGGTGACTACAAGTCAATATTCATTTTTCCCAAACCATCACTAATATAAGTTATGTACTGTGAATAGTAAGGATGTACCAAAGTAATCAAACTACTGCAATGGACTTACCATGCTGGGGGGATGTGGATAATTGGGGAAGCATGTGAATATGTGAACAGAAAGTCTAGGGAAAACCTTGCTAACTCTGAAATTTGCTACATGCCTAAAACTTCTATTAAAACTTATGTATTTAAAACGAAAGGAGAGGGAAGAGAAACAGCCAAAGATCCAGTGGTCTAAATTCCAAACTACATCCTGTCAAATTTATTTATAAACAAGTCTAAAAGTTATTAGGCTCAGACTGAGACATTAGTCCAAACCACAGTCCTTACACTTACTCAGTATGGACCATATGTATTCTCAATGAGGTCTAGTTCTTACACAGTGTTGTTCTGATGACAAAATAATTAGAGCAATTCAAGCATCTAGTTCCAGTTGTGTGTGTGTGTGTGTGTGTGTGTGTATGCATTCCAAACCCAATCAATAAATTATGATGATATTGTCAAATTCTCAGAACCCCCTCTAAAGTTTAGATTCTGTGCAATTATTTTCTAATGTTCTTTGATACATGAAATGCAATTAACAAAAAATAAGTTGGACAATATGATGTTTTCAAAATGTAACAAGAGATTTTTTTGTTCATGGCTATCCTCATGATTAATTGAATTCAGGCTAGAATAATTTAATTATGATTATTTGAAGCAAGTATCTACTAGGTTTCAAACATATATTTGCTCAAAGGTCAAATTTTAAATGGCTATACTGCGGCCAGGTAGAGAAGACTTCTGTTTCATTATTGTTTCTTCTTCCCATATCTAATGCAATTTACGAAACATCTTTCTTACAATTAAAACACTATAAAGATAGAAAATGAAATACATTCTAAGATAAAACGTTGGCCAGAAAAAACATCTTTTTTTCTGAATTAAAAAATACAAATCCTACCAAACTAGGATTTTAATGGACTGTGCTACTGGCTGTACACTTTCCACACTGCAGGATAGAGCCAAGCTCCAATTCCTTTTTCTGGGGCACAGCCAAAGAAGAATTAATTTGACCATTTTCATCCATATAACACAGCTTGACAGTTCACTAATAAGCTAAGCAATGCTATGGAGACTTTTAGCTCTGAAAACTATCACAATGAAAGTTTCAGAACTTAAACATAAATTCTCTAAAAGAGCAGTTTATATTCCTTCCAAATTTAGAGATACGGAAACAATGAAATCAGTAAGGGAACTATAAAGTATAATTTTCTTTGAGTGTTTCTGAATATACCAGATAAATATTTGTATTAAAGCATTTGTTTTCAGTAATCTCTTTATCTTACCATCCCCAAATCATCAACTTTCAAAATGGCAGGGGGACCTTGTAGATGGGCTTAAGTTAGGAATGTGGCTTTCCTGTAAGTTGTAGGGCTAAAATCCCATAGTGTGCCTAATATAAAATTTTACTAACATTTAAGAACATTCTAGTATTTTTTTTTTTTTTGGTTTTTCGAGACAGGGTTTCTCTGTGTAGCTTTGCGCCTTTTCCTGGAACTCACTTGGCAGCCCAGGCTGGCCTCGAACTCACAGAGATCCGCCTGGCTCTGCCTCCCGAGTGCTGGGATTAAAGGCGTGCGCCACCAACGCCTGGCGCATTCTAGTATTTTATTTCTTCCCTATTTTGTTTCAAACATCTCTTCTTGTCTTATGTAAGGTGCCCTCTAGAGAACAGATGTAGTGGGTAGCCATTCCAACCTTGATTTGGAAGTTCCAACCACCATTGAGGCTTCGGTAACTCTCACGCCTACAAGGCAGGGCAAAGAGAAGACCTTGAAGACCTGAGATGCAGATGCGCCATCTCTCTTGGTTCCTGGACCCTGGACGCTGGAAGTAGACTGAGCAGAGTTCTCCAGAGAACACTGCCAGACTGTGCTGCGTCTTTCCCAGATCCTGCAACCTACCTATCCCTTCATTTGTAAGTTACACCACTAAATAAATCTACCTTTTAACTACATGGAGTGGCCTTAATAATTTCACCAATAAACAGCAGTCTCAGGTCGTGTCTTTGAAGGGTACTAAACTAGGGAAAATACAGGACACTTTTACTATAATGAGTGGGTCACTTCCCAACAAAATTAACTATAGAAATGGGTAAAAACGTCTGTGGAATTCAGAAAGAATTTCTTTTGAAATCCAGTATTTTATGGGTCACGAATGATATAAGAGTGGATACTAAGTCCTACTTTTCCATCTTCTAGGAATAATATTAAAAGAAATTAAGAAGGACACACATTCCAAAACATCCTTTATCGGAAAAATGTTACACAGTCACAGACAGAATATGATAAAAATTGCAGCTACATGTTGTGGTTAAGCAACAGTTGAGCTAACAGTAATCACATAGAGAACTGTGGTGTGAAGAATACAGTCAAGCTTTGAGCCACACACTTCTAATCCTCAACTCTGTCAGATAAACTAATTCTTGCCTGGCAAGGATTTCAAACCATCAAATTCCTAAATCATCTGGGTATGTCTGAGGATCCTGAAATATAACAGTCTATCTTAAGATGAAGGAAAATTTGTTTTCAAAACAATTTTCTGACATGTCTAACATACTTGTTTGAGAATCTCACACTTGTGCCTCTGCCTTTCAAATAAATGTTGGGCATTTTTTCTTTTGCTATTTTTAATCTATTAAGCATTCAAGACATTCCTGGTATTTATAGTTTACTAATTTCCTCATGTAAGCTCAGCAAAGTTATGTCATGCAGCATGTATTTTAGTTCTTGATTAATACCTACCTAGAAATTACTCAACAGGTGTCATCCATATTAGTAACTTCATCTTCAAATTATGTTAAATATAGTGTTTGTTCAGATCCCACAAATTATTTCTATGTTTCAAGATGATTATAATCTGAAATAATTCACTGATAAAACATAGCTATTTCTTTGAAACCCAGAGTGGTATATCTAGATATTTCAAAGTGGATAAGTTCATATTTTTCTTAAATATGTGCCCTCTGAACCATGCTATCTAAAATAATATTGTTATTATTGTTTTGTTTTGTTTTTTGAAGAAAAATATTTTTTTAATTCTATGACATTTAAAACAGGAAAACAATCAGAGAAAAAAATCAAATACAAAATCAAGTTATCTAAACATACCAATAAAGATTAAAATATCTAGTTATTCTAACCTAGAAAAAAGGAGAGAAGGTACAAATTACCAATGTTGGATATGGAAGAGGGACTATCAATATTAATCCAATGATTATTAGGAGGATATAAATAACATGACCAGCAGTGTGCCATTGTTGTTATATTCTTTTATACACATAAATTTGCTTCCATTTTACAAGGTACTTTATAATACTTCATAACCTTTAATATAAAACATCTATGTCGACTTTTTCTTTATTATAAGAAAAGCAATAGAGAATAACAAAAAAGTGTATTAGCATTATCTAAAATTCTGGTCATTACTAAAATGATTTGAATTTCTTAAATTTTAGTTTAATCTACTTCATACCCACATTTCATACATTTACATCCTCTATGACTTATATAACATAACACAGAGGAAAATATTTTGGTTTGGTTTTTTAACATTTTCCTCTAATAGCCAGTCTTCCACAAGAACTTCAAATTTTCTTCCTGTATCACTCCCCCCCCCTTTTTTTTTTTTGGTTTTTCAAGACAGGGTTTCTCTGTCTAGCTTTGGCACCTTTCCTGGAACTCACTTGGTAGCCCAGGCT
This sequence comes from Peromyscus eremicus, assembly GCF_949786415.1. Taxonomy (NCBI): domain Eukaryota; kingdom Metazoa; phylum Chordata; class Mammalia; order Rodentia; family Cricetidae; genus Peromyscus; species Peromyscus eremicus. Next base: position 18,967,301 of record NC_081434.1, on the reverse strand, counting down.
GGCCTCAAACCCACAGAGATCCGCCTGCCTCTGCCTCCCGAGTGCTGGGATTAAAGACGTGCGCCGCCGCCACCACCACCTGGCCCTGTATCACTTCTTTTAGGAATTACACCATCACTTAAGTCCTTGTTGCCATGGATCTTCTTCTTTCTCTACGGCTACATTTTCTTTTTTAAAAAGATGTATCTATTTTTATTTTATGTGTATGAGTGTTTTGCTTGCATCTATGTTCATGCTCCTGTGTACCTGAAACCCATGGAGGCCAGAAGAGGGTGTCAAATCCCAAGGAACTGGAGTTTCAGACAGTTGAAAGCTACCACTGGGGTCTTGGGTATGGAACCCGAATCCTGTACAACAATAGCAAGTACTCATAACCTGAGTCATCTCTCCATCCCCTGCTGCTACCTTCTTCTCTTCTTTTTTCATCACTGAAAAATACTACCCTCGGCCCAGCTGTTTCCCGAGCATCTTTTCTTTTCTTCTCTTCAATAGGATACCCTAAAAACAATGCATGGCTCAATGGGTACCATACCGGCCATTACTTCTTATTAGACTATCTCTTTATATAGAAGGTTATGAACGCCCATCTGATTACCAAACCTGACTTCTTTATTCCAGTATATTAGCCACATTGGGTAGCATGTGACAGCATTTGCTATATTCTATTCAACTCATTTTATTCAGTATTATTTACAGTAAACACCATAGCTTAAACTACGACAGGATACACCTGTGGTCCACTGTCTCAGCACACTCTCTTATCATTCTTCCTTTCCTAACTCCTGCCTCATAAATATTAATATTCCCCATCACAAACCTTTTCCCTGTTGAATTTATACAGGTCTCCTGCAAGCTTTCCTCCTTGCTATTCATCACCTGTGGATGAAGCCTCGTCTAACCACTGGCTTCCTTGAATAGAAGTTCAAGGTAGCCGGGCAGTGGTGGCGCATGCCTTTAATCCCAGCACTCGGGAGGCAGAGCCAGGCGGATCTCTGTGAGTTCGAGGCCAGCCTGGGCTACCAAGTGAGTTCCAGGAAAGGCGCAAAGCTACACAGAGAAACCCTGTCTTGAAAAACCAAAAAAAAAAAAAAAAAAAAAAAACCAAAAAAAAAAAAGAAGTTCAAGGTAACAATCTAGTTACTCCCTGCTTTTTGTTCCAATGGGTGTCAAACTCTATATGTCAAAATATAGACAGATCATTTTTCCTTCCACCTGCTAGCCTAGTTTCTTTTTTGGAAATCGTCACCTTGTGCATTTGGCCAAAAAACAAAACCTAACTGAAGAATTTGAAAGAAAAAAAAAAAACTTCCTTTTTTTGCCATCTTCCACATCCAGCTGCAGTCTAACATACATTGTATTATCTTCAAGTTGCACTTGCAAGCGACTTTAAACATTTGTATCAGATATTGACATATCCAAGCATTAAAAGTCATCCATTTTATCCTCCATTGGTTCGAAACACCAACGTAAACTCTTTACATGGCCCATATGTGACTAGATTCTGCCTTCCCCTTCAGACGTCTCTAGTTATGCTCGAACCACAGAGTTCTTTCTGGAACACACCAAGACCCTCACCTCCTGGGTTCTTTTATTCTTCCCATGCAATTCTGATGCTGTTATGTACTTATATTGCAATACTGATCTTCATATGGACCTCAGTCAAATGCTCCTCTCCCTGCTACTTTAAGGCTCTTGGCAATCAGTGGCTAAACATGAATTACCTGGCTGTTATGAAAATGGATCAATACACTGCAGTTTCACATCTCCAGAAAGTCTAGTAATAAGTGCTTAAAATGAGTCTATAATGGCCACAGAGCCTGAAATGTAGCCTGAAATTCAGACAATCTCGGACTAGAGGATTTTGTCCTAACTCTTTGTTGTTGTTGTTACTACTAAACACAAACTTCAGACAAGGTCACAAAAGAAAGGATATGTAAGATGTGGTGGCAGCCCTCCTGTGCACAAGGATGGTATGCTGTAACTGAAGTGGAGCCTTGGGTTGCGCAATCACAATCAGCAGCATCCAGATTGGAGCAGATGCCTGATCCATAAGCCTAGTCATGCTGCCATAACCGTCTCTTTTCCTTTCTGGCCCCGGCTCTAGTCTGGGTTGTGTACTCATTAATTACACAGTGACAATAAAAACTCTAAAGAACGGTGACAAAAATAGTCCAGCCATAAATTACATTTGTTTCACAGCTTTTCTTCTGAATGAGTATTGGGAACTCATGCCAAAGTCAGATTTGAAGTGCGACCAATCAGAAAGAAATGATCCAAGCTATTCTCATTCAAAACTAACTATGACTCCAACTAACACTTTCTAGAGGGAGGAAGCCACAGTTTTCAGAACGTCACTACTTTTCAGTCTTTGGGTTTCTTTTTATCATCAGAAGCAGGGAAACCGAGACAGCATGCATACCAGCAGGTGCATGGCAGGGCTAATAAGAACTATCAGGAAGCTATAAAAAAGTAACAGAGTCCTCTTGCAGATTTATAAAAATGCTAGGTGCAGATACTTCAGATAAACAGCAGAGGATTGCCTCTCTAATTTTGAGCTTTGGAGATTTTTTACCCCCCCCCCCCCCCCGTAATCAAGTATGAGCTTATCTGGATATCAGATCCTCAAAAAGCAGCATAGAATCAAGATAGCAGAGTAGATAGAAAACTCTGGACCAGTGGATCTCAAAACCGATGGGTCACGACCCTCAGGAGTCAAATGACCTTTTCACAGGGGTCACCTAAGGCCATTGGAAAACACAGATAATTACTTTATAATTCGTTATAGTAGCAAAATTACAGTTATGAAGTAACACCAAAAAGAATTGTATGGTTGAGGGTCAGCACAACATGGGGAGCTATACGAAATGAAAGGGTCACAGCATTTGGAAGGTTGAAAACCACTGCTCTAAACTTAAAATCCTTTATAGCACCTACCATTTGGTTAAAATAATGAAAGCAAAATCAAGTTTTTGGATTACAAAGACACATATATGCATCTCAGGGACTAATAAATTTGTCGAGTGAAAGCTCTCACAATATTTTAGCAGGTGTTAATCCATTCATATGTTACTTATAATATTTACAATAAAATCACTGTGTATTTGCATATTATGTTAATTAGTGTACATATAGGCACTAATTTTAATATAATATATATAAATAAGAAACATTCAATTAAGGTTTATTTTGCAACTGAGAAATCCCAGACAACTTACATGTTTTTCCAACATCCCACAACTACTAGCATAGCAGAGTTTGCATTTACTCTATTTTAGCATGCCAGCAGTAAAACTTTACAAAGAGAATGTAATTAATTTCCACAGAGTAACATGTATGTTGTGAGTAATTCGATCAGAAAATACCCACAAAGCTTAAGTCTTTTATAGAGACCTTATCTTTTTATGGTGATTTTTTTAAATAACAACAGCTGTAGATCATGACATTTTAATCTTTTTTTGTTTTGTTTTGTTTTGTTTTTTGAGGGGGGAGTTTTCATGTTTTAAGCAGCCTAATTAATTAATCCTGGAAAATAAAATTTTTATAACATTGGATTTCAGTCTTTTGACATTAAGTGAAGTGGGTCAGCAGGTTAAGAATTCCATGAGTTTTCAAACTCAACCAAATCTATGACAGGGATTCATTAAGACATCCAAAATGCCTATACTGTGCTAACATGAGAATTCTCTGACACAATCTTACTTGGAGACTTGGGCTGTTATTCAGGTTCATAACTGTCTGGTATGTCTTCACTAGAGGAATTCTGTGTTAAGTTCATCCCAGAAAAGTAAGTTGCGGCCTTGTGATTAGGGTTTGTTTGTTTGTTTGTTTGTTTAAGTAGACAGCCTATCAATCTATGGTCTTATTTATAAATGTGAAACTTTGCTAGTTAGGAAAGGGGAGACATGGCTGGAGTGAGGGGCCTCCAGACTGAGGGCTTTCTGGAAGCTACTGTGAATCTCATCTCAGAATCACACACTGCTCTGAATACATGCTACAGCAAGCCTTCAGAGCTGTGTCCAATGGTGGCAAGAATCCATGTGCTCACACTGAACTTCGTGATGAACAAATACAATACTTACATTTTAAAAAATGCACATGGCTAGTTCTGTTCTTCAAAACAGTTGCTCAGTAAAACTCTATGACTTTAAACTGGAAATAAAGTTTACTGACAGAAAGCCCAGTGTAAAGAATTATGAACTATAAAAGATCAGAACAAACAAAAGGAGAAGTTAAAAAAAAAAAAAAACCAAGCAAAAGTCAAGGGTCGAAATAAACACCTAGGAACATGTTATACAGTAGTACAAATTCCTCCCTGCATGATGCTGCCGCACTGACCCTGAACACACAGAAATACGGAGGGTAGAATGGGATCTGATGGGTTCTTACACAAGCAGGAAGGCATGCAGACAAACTTCTAGGCAATTGTGCAAATGTAGTTCATTTCTAAAGCGGTGCTAAGGGCTGAGATTGAGAATGAATCTGACTCTTACCATCTGAGAATGACTTCTAGGACATCCATTGATATCTTCAACTTTCTCATTTGCTAAAAGGAGGAAATAAAATAAAAGAGGGGGAAAAAGAACAACAGGCTTAAGCAGTGAAGTGAAACACGCGCACACACATACATACAAAAAGGCGACCTTTAAAATAAAATTAAAAAATTAAAAACGCCAAGCAGAAACGCCACTGCTTGTCCTATTCAGTCCCCCAAGCCATGGACAGGGGAGCACACCTGTTAACAGCCAACAGTTCTATAGGCACAAATCAAGCAAAGGAAAAAAAAGGGGGGGGGGAAATGAGTGAGGAGGAAGTTGCTGCCGGTTTTCCAGCATGTGCCAAACGACTGCTGACATGAAACCTTTCACAATTGTCCCGGCTGGCTCAGGATCCAGTTTCAAGGAGTCTCCGTGTATGAGTTCCTCTGGTTAACGAAACGCACACATGGGAGGCATCTGGTTTAATGCGGCTTTCGTTTCTGACAATGCTCTATATGTAGAGACACAGTCCGAGCTATTTTAAAGTATGGCCAGAATGCCTTTTTCAATCGCACATAAACACATTTAATTAAATCGGAGATAGGAACTCTCATCTCCTGGACACACGGCACGATTCATTCTGGAGGCGTTAAACCTCTAGCACAATATAGCAAAAGAGCTGTGCGCAGAGCCTCTCTGAGTTGTCAGAGGCCAGGTCTCACCAATGATCTGGATGATCTCTGCCAGAAGGACCCCGTCTGCAATGTCCTGCTGCAAATCCTTAATCAGCCGCTTGTGTCCAGATTTAGCCAGGTAGTGGTTGGCCCAGTCAGTGTAGATCTGTTGAAGACAGAGAGAGAAGAAAGTCAGATTGGGGTGTCGGAGAAGAGAGACAAGAAAACTGCTCAAGGCAAATGCGAGACTCAAAGGGAAACTGTTCGGGATCACATTCCAGCTAAAGAAGTCACAGCTCCAGAGGAAACAGTTGTAAAGTCATTTTTAACCGGCTCTTTCCCCCACTTATCTCTTGTTTCAAAGGAGGATGAATCACTCCTTTCAAAATCATGAACTAGTCACTTGTGACCAAGCAAAACTCCCTTCCCAGACAACTCCGGAGGAGATCGCTACTAGCAAACCAGTTTGAGTTTTCTCTTTTCTCTTCCCCTCCTCCCTTTATTTTGAAAATAATCCTGTCTGTGTAAAGGGAAGCCACCTGGACTGATTTACAGAGGAACTTTATAAAAATGTGTTTCTCTGAAGAGACATTATTGAATTTGCCATCTGAGATACTGTATGTGACAATATTTTGGCATCCTTTTATGAAATAATTGCAAATGCCTTCCTGTCGAAGATATTTTGTTTGGGCTGTCATCTCTCATTTAAGCCTCTTGAAATGTGTTTGTATTAGAACACAGAGGCAGCAAATGGAGTTATAATGCAGAAATTGCAAAACCAAATAGAGAAGTGTATTGCAAGCTACAGGGTTGGCAATTTGGCTTACAAAAGAAGTGACTCCAGCAAGTGGTCATGATGTAAAGAAAAGATGAAATTTCAAGAATTCCACACACACATAAAGTTACTTTTTTTAAAAAAAAAATCTATTAGTCTACTAGGCTAGAAGATGTTTCAATTGCATGGGTGGTTAATTAGTAACTTTGTTACAAGGTAGATTAAGATAGGACATAATATTAAAAAAACTGAAATGAGACAAGAGAAGGGGAAACAAATAAGAAACAGACAAAGTTGGCTGGAATCATGGCTCAGAGGTTAAGAGGTTCTAGCAAAGTACTCACTTTAGGCTGCTCACTATTACCTATCATGTCATCTAAGATCCAGGGGCTCTTATGCCTTCTTCTGGACTCCAAAAGAACTACACACAAATGCATATTCTCATACATAGACACACATAGGTATGCACGATTCAAAGAGAAATCTTTTCTAAAAAGCATACAAAGTGTTCTAAGAAACAGTGGGATCAGAGCTGAAATGATGAAACCCGGATATGAGAAATCCATGAAAGAACCTTCCCCACAGAGGGTATGACCCAGGCAATGAAGAAGCTTAAGAAATGCTGAGTCTAATGAGAAACTGTGGATGATATAGGATGCGTAAAATTAGTACAACTAATTTTAAAAAGTTTTTTTTAATTTAAGGAAAGAGTGAGTTTTATCTCAGAGTCACGAGTACTAACTGTCAACAAAGTACAAAACTATTATTTAAAAATGTAAGTGCTAGAGAGATTCCCTTGGAGTTAAAAGCACTTACAGCTCTTGCAGAGGACCTAGCTAGGTTCTCAGCACCCACATGGCAGCTCACAACTGTCTGGAACTCCAGTGCTGAGGGATCTGATGCCCTCTTCTGTCCTATTCAGGAACCAGGTGTGTGTGTGTGTGTGTGTGTGTTAAATATACATATACACATGAAATAAAAATTTATATAAAAAAGATTATTTTCTTATAATAATAAAGTTTATACCTGGTTTCATAGTCAAACACTTTACCACTATGCTATTCCTTTAACCCTCTTTCAAATTAGAGGTAAGACCTCCCTAAATTGACTGGGTTGGCCTTGAGTTTACCCTATAGCTTATGCAGGCACTGGCATTGTGTCCTCCTGCTTCAACCTACGAAGTAGCTAGGGTTACAGAGTTAGAAAACAAGACCTAGCTATTTCCAAGAAAACAAATACATATGTTGCAATTAGCAGATCGGAAGTATATGAGAGAAAACAAAATTGGGAAGGTTTCTCGGGAGATGCAATCCTTCCTACTTTTGATTAACTAGCTACAAAATGTTCTATAATGAGTATGCCTAAACCACAATTTACCAAATTATAGCACATTTTTATACACACACACACACACACACACAGAGAGAGAGAGAGAGAGAGAGAGAGAGAGAGAGAGAGAGAGAGAGAGAGATTGAGACAGACACACAGACACAGGAACATACAGAGACAGACACACACACACAAAGATGTACTCATACACAGACACACACATATAGACACACATATAGATATATAGACACACAACACACACTGCATTAGGTTCAAACTTAAAACTTCATTCTATAAATTTGCTTTTTATAATAATTTAACAGAAATTCTAAAGGTCATTTCATGTATGTCAATATTCTTGAAATACATTGTAGAAAAGCTCAGAACCTCTGTTAAAGGATAATTAATATTTTTATTATGATTTTACTGTATTTAAAATTGAATATGTATACATATAAACACATAGATATCTCTGAATACAAATACACTGGTATTTCCATATGGTCAAACATGTAAGTGGGATTGCTAACTTTTTCAGGGTATTACTAAGTAGAAACATTCCAAAAGCATTAAAACATAGAAGATATATTTTTAGAAAATATCAAGGGGCATCTAAGGTATAGCTCCTGATCCTTATTTATCCTCATGATGTGAATAATTGATGCTGTATAGATACACAAGAAAGACGATGTTGGTAAAGTGCCACTTAATTTTCCATCTCTATGATCTGTATTTTCTGTAACGTGACTCAGCTCTGACTCTCTTGCCTGCTCCTGGGACTCTTTTCTTCCCATGGAGTTGCCTCATCCAGCCTTGATGTGAGGGTCTGTGCTTAGTCTTAGTGCATCTTGTCACGCTATGTTCCGTTGATATCTCTGGAAGGCCTGTACTTTTCTGAAGAGAAATGAAGGAGCAGTGGATCTGGGGGAAATGGGAGTAGGTGAGGCTACAATTGGGATGTATAGTATGAGAGAAAAACAAAGAAAATAAAGAAAAAGAAAAAAATGACTCACGGCTCCCTCTAAATCATGCGTGAACAATTTCCAAATGCTCTTACTCGGTGACCCTTCAGTATTTACTTATTTGGTGAAATTTAAGGTTTTACTATGTTTGTATGACTGAAATAAAAATCTTTTGCTGTTTGTGCAGAGTTACAAATTTGAAGCATTAAGTAGTCTCCTTTTATCTGCACTTCATTCAAGTAATAGAGTTCTAAGTTCACTGTTGTAGATGAAAGAATGTTTTGAGTGACTAGGAGTATAGCAGCCTCTCCATAGGCAGGGGTCACCGAGCCCTCAGCTGACTTTATAGGACCCACAAAGAGGAGACTGGGGGTCACTGAGCCATCAGCTGACTTTGAAGGACCCACAAAGAGGAGACTGGGGTCTGGCATCAGACAAATCTGAGATGAGGCCCTGGAGAATTTACCACCGCTGTGAACTTAGGAAAGTCACCTATCCTCTCTAACCTATAAAACTGGATAAATAATGAACCTTGTGGCACAAAAGTGTGCCAAGATTAATAAACTAGCCCCTCTATAAAGCACGTGACACAGAGTTACTCCCAAAGACTTCCCTGACATCACTGGCCAGCATTGTGACATCTAGCTGTACTTTGCTAGGCTAACTTAATAGTAAATGCCTGTCTGGGTTATTGCTTCACAGGGATGGAGCAATGAGAAAAACTGGGGCAAAGGCTGAAGAAACTGCAGTGTTTACTTCTGGCTCTCTACTTCTGTCAGATACTTATTTGCTAATTAACTGGGGCTTCTGGCTCCTCTGCCTCCTGAGCTATGAGACTCTATTGGAGTACAACATTCAGGTTCTCCTCAGTGCCTTGACTAAAGGCCACCTGCATCACCTTCCATGCTGCGCAGATTTTATTTTAAGAGGACACTAGTTAACACATACACACACAAAAGAATGCCCATATTAAATAACAAACTGAATGAAGTATATAAATAACAAAACAACACTTTTACTCTCCAAGTGCACGCTGAAAGACCCTTAGCATGGATGCAAATCTTTCATTCAGGCAAACAGTGGCTTTAACCACTGGTAGGAAAGCCTCAGACTAAACCTGAAGATCTTGTTTGCTTGCTCCAGGATTTTCTCCAGGGGATTGAAAAGCTGAGTTCTTTGCCTAAAAACTTGCTTAGACCACACCCCTGACTTGTAGTCAGCAAAATCAGTAACTAAAAACAAAATGAACTGGAAGTCCATTTCTGCTTTAAAAAAAAATCACAGACACACAAACTTTTAGTAAATCATTCTTTTTCATAAACATATATATTTTCTGTAAGTAAAAGAAAAGATAGCCTACAAGGAAATCACAAGACATGGGGGGAAAATTGTATATTCCATAGGAATGCTATAATATAACCAGTAAAACATAAAACAATTACAACACAAAATACAATTACATAGTATAAATGATAAAAACCTATTCCACTAGATTACTTATTTACTCACTTATTTATTTATATAAGACTTTGTTATACATCTCAGGCTCATTTCAAATTCATTTTGTTGCCCCAGATGGCTTTGAAACTGCAGCAATCCTCCTGCCTCGGTTTCTCAAGCTCTGGGGTTACAGGCATGTACCACCATTACCCGACTGTGCCTTAAAATTCTTAAATTGAAACGGTATGAGTTGAAGAAAACAGTGGAAAGGGTGAGGTGTGTCTTCAGTGAGGCCGTGGACGTGGATAGAAGACATGGTAAGAAATCAAAAAACTCTCCAGTAAAGTCTCTGTTATGCCCTGGTGAGAGAGAATGCAAACAACCCTGTCAACTGTCATTAAGTTCGGTTATTCGACCTGATGCGGAGGGATGATGAGTTATGTTCTGACCCTGGGCTTGGACAGCACTGTTCCCTTTGCTTCATTAACACACAACACAGTCATTGTACGGAACTTCTCAGCTCCAGCTGATTGAGTTACAAAGTGCGTTATATTTCCCAGGACTATCGTATGCATGAACTGCAGGTCTTGAGTGAAGAAACTGGTATAATTAGGAGTAATACAAAACGAATAAAAATCCAATAGTTGGCAACTTCTGTATGAACTCATTGAGCATTTCAATCATCAAGCTTCAGGCTAAAGCTTCAAAACCTTCAAATATAGCCAACTCCTAACTTCCAAAGCCAGTTTTCTTCAAATATTTTGACTAACAAATGTTATACACATCTCTATGAATTATACGTTGGAAAATTAATAAGATGAATTTGACCAAAAACTGCTCAGAAATTATATTACAAATATATATATATAAAACATATATATATATATATATATATATATTTGTATGTGTATTTATGCATATAGATGTATTTACAGTAATTAGAATAAGTTAAAGGTATCATGCATCAATATGAATTTTTGATTAATATATATGAATATATAATATATATTATTTGTATGACGTTCTACAGCATTAAGTTCTGCCACTTCCCATCCATGTAAGGTCCACTGACTCTTTACTTACTCAGTACCAGCAATTCTTCATTCTTAAAGAAGGCAGTATTATTATTATCTCTGAACAAAATTACTCTGAAGAGTGAATGAACTCAGACATAGCCTTTTACTTAATACATTTATTAAATATAAAATATATTGTAACTAGTTTGCTGTTTTAAATATATATTAGTTTTATAGCTACCTCTTCCTGTCTCTCATATTGCCCTTGGGAGGATGCTTCAACGCAGACACTGAGATCATCATCTCTGTCCTTCTTAAAACCCTTCACCCAAGCATGTTTTCCCCACTGTGTTCCCACTTAGGGCTGCTTTGGAGGGCTCATGGGACTACTGAATTAATTATATTGAGAATTGTAATAATTTTTAAGGAACCATTACTACTCTCAACCCCTTAAAACTAAACTATCTATCTAATTACAATAAAATGAAATAATTAAGGAAACCAGATGCAAGCTGTAATGACCTCTTCACTTAGGAATATGCCCTTATAATAGCTATTACTTATTTTATTTCATTTTTATTGAAAAGAGATTTTTTCCATGCAATATATCTTGATTTTGGTTGGCCCTTCCTAACTCCTCCCAGATCTTCCCACCTCCCCACCCACCCAAATCCCCATTCTTTTTTTTAACTCTCTTTCATTAGAAAACAAATGGGGATCGGATCCGTCACTGGTGCATGGGCAGTGCCTGTGGTGTGATGCCTTGCTCAGCCTTGGTCCAGTGGGAAGGGGCTTGGACCTGCCAAGGCTCAGTGTGCCAGGCTCTGTTGACTCCGCATGGGAGACCTTGATTTGGGGGATGTGGGGATGCGGATGCGTGGTGGCTTGGGAAAGAGGGCTGGGGGCTGGGAGGAGGGAGGAAGGGGGATCTGTGGGTGGTATGTGAAGTGAGTAGAAAATTTCTTAATAAAGAAAAATGAAAAAAAAGAATAAAAAAAAACACAAATGAATCAGAATATGACAAAACAAATAAACAGAAGAAAAGGGCCCAAAGAAAAGGCACGAGAAACACAGATGCAGAGACATACACATTCCCACTCACAGAAAACCTATTGCAAACAAAATTGGAAACCATAAAGTATAAGGAAAAGACTATAAGCTTCAAAAGAAAAAATAGCCCAAAGTATTATGAAACAAAAAAACCTCCAAAAATACCACTGAGTTCATTTTGTGTTGGTCATCTACTGCCAGCCATAGGAACTTGCCCTTAAGTGTGGTCTGTGTACTCAGTGAGACTGCTGGAGAAAACTAACTTTTCCTTTATGAGTGGTATCAACTGGAGATAGCTTCTGGGTTACGGATGGGGCTTGTGTCCACTTCTCTCAACACTGGGACCCCATCTGGCTTAGACCTGTGTGGGCCCTGTGCCTGCTGCCATCGTCTCTGTGAGTTCATGTGTGTGTCACACAATACTTACATGAAAATACACTTTTTTTTGTTGTAAAATTGAAAGATGACATGAAGCCTACATAAAGATAGTACATATTTTTCTTGTGCATGAACCCATCACAGAAGAAGGAAGATATACTTTGGTGCCCCACACAGTCCTAAACTTGATTTGTGTTACTGACAATACTACACATTGCCATTTATTATTTTGTTTTTTAATTAATTTTTTTCATTTATTTTACATACCAACTACAGTTTGCCTTCCCTCCTCTCCTCCCATTCCCTTTCCCTATATCCCTTCTACCCCCATCCACTTCTCAGAAAGGGTAAGATTAGAACCTTCTTATTTAGACAAAAAGGGGAAATGTAGTGGTATTTGCTCTGCCCATGACCTTGAGCTATATGCCTCCTGCTGTTGTACATGACCTCTTTTAAGAAGTTGGAGAAGGGTCACATGACCCTTATCCCTGCTCCAGCCTGTGAGGTGGATTCATTCCCGGTCAGATCAGAGGACGACTTCTGCTGTCTATTCCGTTCTGTAATCATGAGTGTATTTCCTCAATTTATATCTTAATAAATTCTGTTACCCATTTAATAGACTCAATGGATTGATCATAATATATATGTTTTGATCAAATCTACCTGCTGTTCCCTTCCCTCCAATTCTTCCCCTATCCTCCAATACTTTTCCCTACCAACTCCACGTGCTCTTTTAACACAAGTCCACATAGTACTGTAACGGAATGGCTAGCAGACCATCTATTGGAGCATGGGTAGCTTCTCAGTGTCAGCATCTCCGAATAAAACTGGCTCTCCCTACTTCGGCATCCACTTACTGTCATGATCCCCTCCCTTCTCTATTATTTTGGCTGGCTTGATCTTGTGTACGTCTTGTGAATAAAGTCACAGCTGCACAGAGTGTGTAACAGGCTCTGTCATGTCTGGCAAACACATTTTGCAATAGATATCAACTACCCCTGGCTCTCATCATCTTTGCAATCCTTTCCCATGACGATCCAACTACACATTCTGTTTATGATTTTGTCACTTTGTAGACTTTCGTTTTATGAAAAAGACATCAAGAATGGTCAGACCTGATAGACAAAGTCGGAAAATCACTTTGGTTTTAAGACACAAGACAAGGGACTTTTGCTTAGTTTGAAAAAATTGATCACGGGGTGCACCTTAAATGGGCTACAGAACTAAGGGGTCAAAGGGATCCATGGATTTCAGTTCCATGATGGTTCCAGACAGCAATGGTTTTGATATGGTCCTTCCCTGGAGAGCTCATGTCCTATTTTGGCTATGCAGACACTGGGTTATTTAAAAGATGGAACCTAAGGTATTTAGGTCCTTGGAGATATGCCATCAAAAGGGATCGTTCTTCTGAGACTCCTGAGTTAGTACTAACGAGAAGGCTGTCATAAAAGACAAGCCTGATCCTTGCCTAGTGACGTGGCTTCTTGATTAGCCCTTTAATTTCCTCCTCTCATAGGTGCCCACAGGTAGGTCGCTATCAACCACTGGGTGATACATCCATAGGAAGCTTCACCATAGTTTGTTCCATGTTACTGAACCTCTAAACTGTGAGCTAAATGAAACCTCGTAAAAGTACGATGTAGACTCAAATACTTCATGACAGAAACTAAATCACAAAATTTCTAAGAATCACAATATTGAGTGTAATTTGCAAAAACTATGCATTACATCCATTTGAAAGCTTTTGGTACAATAGATGCCTTCACAGTATATGTATAATAAGCTTACCATTAAATAGTACAGCATAGATAGTATAGTTCTTAATCATGAAGTTTTTTATAATGAATGTATATTAATTAATAACCTCTGAAGATTAATGGATGGTCTATGAAGGCAAGTAGATCTGTAAGCCAATATGTAGTCTGATGACCTCCTTTCAAATGTTTTCTGCGTTAATTGAGTCCAGTCTTAGAGCCAGTCTTAAAAAATATGTTTGCTTCAGACCTATTGACCCCATGTCCTCAGGGCTTTAATGGCCCTGCTTCAATTTCTCAGCTCCTCTCAGCCCAGCTACTCTAATATCACAGAGAGTAATCTCTGAATTCAGGTGTGACAAGTATTAAAGTATCTTCTGTATGATTACAGCCAATTGCAACTTCAAAATAAAAATAAGACTCCATTATCTTCCTACTAAAAATCACATAACAGATCTCAATTAACTTAAACATGTTTCTCTATAAGACAAGTTTCTTACATTTTTAAGAATGAATTATTTTAAAGGAATAAAAGCTGGCAATGACAGCAAAAACACATGAATGAAGCTTACAGAGAAATGACGGAGAAGTGAGGCAGGCCGCACTAAGGGAGAAGGGGAAGAGGAGACTCTTCCATGGGGTACAAGGATAACTAAAATCTACAAAGGAGCAGAGAAATGGGACGATACAGTGAATTCAGAGAAAAGCGAGGTTTTTATTGGACTAGATCATGGGGAGAGGGCACATGCAAAAGTCAGAAGTAAGAGGTTAGAAATCAAGAAAGCACTGAAGCCGGGTGGTGGTGGCACATGCCTTTAATCCCAGCACTCGGGAGGCATTAGATTAAATGTCAGTGAAATGTGTATCTCCAATAGAAGAGATTGTAGAATAAAATTATCAAAGTGTTCAGTATAGATAAAAAGTTAAAAAAGTGATACCAATAACCATGCGTAACAAAATATCCCAATAGCTAAAGAGCCACAAAGAAAGGGAAAAAAACCACAAGTTACTGTCAAAAGAAGGCAATGAAATGACATCACCAGTCTCAACAGCCCTCCTAAGATTAGCAGTTTTAGAGAAGTTCCTATAACATTCTGGAGGAAGGTGGTATCCAATCTCAAATACTACGCAAGCTGCCACATAAAAAGAATAGAAAAATATGGACATCTCATACAAAGCGCTATGAAAAAAATACTTCTCATGCACACCTTTTTAGGAATCTATGGATAAAAATAAGAAAGTTCAATAAGCAGGTGACCAAATACAGGAGAGAAGCAAAAGGCATTTTCAGGTGAATGACAAGGCAGCATCTCATCTGTCTGTGAGACAGAACTTAGCTATCATTTAGATGGAACACAGAGAGAGCTGAGTTTACAATGGCTGACAGCAGGGGAATGCTACAAGTAATATAAATTCTGACAGTTTAGATAAAGAACATTTTTACTGAGATGCACTTTACGGAGCTGTTGGAAACCGTAGAAAAACTTGGACATGGGATTTTAAAAATCTAAATTAAAAAGTCTGCAACGATTATTAGTTGCAGGCTAAAAAGGACAACAAACTGAGAAACTTCTGAAAGAAACTGAGAAGCTTCTGTAAGGCAGAGGACATGGTCAATAAGACACAAAGGCAGCCTACAGAATGGGAAAAGATCTTTACCAACCCCACATCTGGCAGAGGGCTGATCTCCAAAATACATAAAGAACTCAAGAAACTAGACATCAAAATACCAAACAATCCAATTTAAAAATTGGCTACAGATTTAAACAGAGAATTCTCAACAGAAGAATCTCAAATGGCTGAAAGACATTGAAGGGATTGCTCAACATCCTTAGTCATCAGGGAAATGCAAATCAAAATGACTCTGAGATACCATCGCATACCTGTCAGAATGGCTAAGATCAAAACCACTGCTGACAGCTTATGTTGGAGAGGATGTGGAGCAAGGGTAACACTCCTCCACTGTTGGTGGGAGTGCAAATTTATACAGCCACTTTGCAAATCAGAATAGTGACTTCTCAGAAAATTGGGAACAATCTACTTCAAGATCCAATGGTACCACTCTTGGGCATATACCCAAAGGATGCTCAATCATACCACAATGACACATGCTCAACAATGTTCATAGCAGCATTAGTCATAATAGCCAGAACCTGGAAGCAAACTAGATGCCCTCAACTGAAGAATGGATGAAGAAAATGTGATACATATACACAATGGAATATTTCTCAGCTGTAAAAAACAAACAAACAAAAACCCCAAAACAAAAAACAAAAAAAAAAAAAACAATGAGATCATGAAATTTGTAGGCAAATGGATGGAACTAGAAAATATCATCCTGAGTGAGGTGACCCAGGCTCAGAAAGACAAACATGGTATGTACTTTCTTAAGTGGATACTACATATAGAGCAAAGATATTCATACTACAACCTACAGCTCCAGAGAAGCTGGGAAAACAAGGAGGACCCTAAGAGGGATGAATGGATTGCCTTGGGATGGGTAAAGAGATGAGATCTCCATGAGGAAACTGAGCGTGAGGCGAGGGGGCAGGGGCAATAGAAGTGAGGGGATGGGGGATGAGAACATGAGAGAATGAGATGGTTGAGCTGGGGGACGGATGAGAAGGAGAGCAATGAAAGAGATATCTTGATAGAGGGAGCCTTTATGGGATAAGGGAGAAACCTGGTGCTAGGGAAATCCCAGGAATCCACAAGGATGACCCCAGATTAGACTACTAGTGTAGTGGAGAGGGTGCCTGAGCTGACCTACCCCCGTAATCAGATCGATGAATACTCTGTCATTATAGAGCCTTCATCTAGTAACTGATGGAAGCAGATACAGAGATTCATAACCAAGCACCAGGATGAGCTCTGGTAGTCCAGTCTAAGAGAAAGAATAGGGAAGGGGGATCAAGATCATGATGGGAAAATCTACAGAGACAACTGAACTAAGCTCATAGGAACTCATGAACTTTAGACTGGCAACTGTGGAACCTGCCTGGGACCTGACTAGGTACTCTGCATTTGGGAGACAGTTTCGTAGCTGGGTCTGTTTGAGTGGCCCCTGGCAGTAGGATCAGCATCTATCCCTGATGCATGAGCTGGCTTTCTGGAGCCCATTACCTATGGTGAGACACCTTGCTCAGCCTTCACGCAGTGGTGAGGGGCTTGGTCCTTCCTGAAATGAATGTACCAGGCTTTGCTAACTCCCCATGGGAGGCCTTACCCTTACAGAGGAGGGAGTGGTGAGTGGAGGGGGAAGGCTGAGGGAGAGCAGGAGGATGGATGAGAAGGGGATCTGTGGTTGGTATGAAAAAATGAATAAAAAATTTCAAATAAAAAGAAATCTAAATTAAAAAGTGTGCAATGATTATTAGTTGCAGGCTAAAAAAGGACAACAAAGCTTGCTTTTAAGAAGGATTGTAATCATGGTATATTGTATGTGGTTTGGCAGTAAAGAATATTTACATGGAAATAATTTAAATATATGGATTTAGACGAAAATTATAATGTAAGTATATTGGGGTAGAACAAATGGGATGGAAAGAAGGGACTAAATCTCATGTTTTCGGAAAATCAACAGACTATCTCTATAACCCATACATTAATATTATAGCATATTACTTGGAGATGTTGAAATAAATGCCTTAGAAAACTGTTAAGTAGTGCAAAATTGGTTTCTTCTGTTGTGGAAAGGAAGGGGTGGGGACCAGAAGATGGCTGGTACTTTATCCAGCTATAAGACATTTTCTTTGAGATTTTATTAGTTTTATTTTCTTAAACGGGTGCTCTGTCTCCAGGTTGTCACCATGTGCAGGAAATGCCTGTACAGGACAGAAAAGGACATCAGATGTCTTGGGACTGGCATTAGGATGCTTGCTAGACACCATGTGGGTGCTGGAAATGGAGCCCAGGTCCTCTGGAAGATCAGCCACCGCTCTGAACTGCTCAGTCATTTCTCTAGCCCCAACTATATGACACTTGAAGCTATATCACATTCATTATCTGAAAATGATTTTAATTGCTCTTTTGGAAATAATGATATTGAAAGAGCCAGACTAGGAGAGATTGTGGCCATAAAGCAAAAGTTTGGAGACATAGAAAGGACATGTTCAATAAACAGTCAGCAGGGCATGGAGGTTGGACAGAGTTAGTCCATGGAGAAATCCAAATTTGTAATTTAGGCTAGCTGGGTATGTTGTTAACCACTTAGTAGACACTGAAGAGAGACTGGTTTAAAGCTAATGGAATCATCAACAGGGAGTCCACAGATATTCTCCTAGAATGGCACATAACAAGCTAATACAAATCAACTCAAAAGTGCCCCTACTCTTAGAACCAGGATATATCTCAACAGGTTTCCCAGAGAACCTAGAGGGCCAGGAATTCAGAGCCAGCCCTCAGCTATATAAAGAGTTCAAGGCCAGCCTGAATCACAAGCAATCAAAAAAGAACCCAAAATACACACTGACTTATTTTTTAACGTTTTAAAGCACATTATTTGATTGCCTATCAGTAATTCTGGCACATGCCGTGAGTGCTCTTAGTTTCTTTACATGTGTGATTACCAACTTTAAAGAAAACAAATAATGACACTCACATTTACAAATACCACTTTCTTTTACCACCACACTGATCTTAAGATTTTTTGAGAGTGACTTCCTCTCTAAAAAGTTACACCTTGGCAGCCTACCGTGGTGACTTTGACCATAAAGCCAGATTAAATGAGTCATATCATCACCAAGCTAGACTCTCCTTCCCAGACCTTTCTTGGTGGACGGACATCAAACACACATTCAGCTCAAGTCTTAGATGTCACCCAACAGAAATTAAGTGGATATTTTTTTTACTATAACTGCATTTATCATTTTAAATTTACACCATGATTTGTCACTTTGGAATCTCCTGATGTTGCTCTGTTTCCATACCCGACATTGGAAATTTTTAGATGAACAGAAATAGACATATATGTAAACTGATATGAAAGGAAGGGGGAGGTTTTACCTACTAACTATAGTACAGTCTGAATTTTTCTTGTATGTAGTTTCCTTATAGAGAAAATAACAGACCAGACATAAATGATCCCATCCACAACCAGATGAAGTCAGCTAGCATTTATAGGGAAGTGCTGTGTTTGCCATTGTGGCCACAGCATAAATGCTAATGTCCATACTTTGTCCTTGAGCAGGGCCAGAGAGAAGGAAATAGTAAGTGAGAAGATTTTGCAAACCTTGTAGATGTCTCTGAGACAGTGATTGCCTAGACCCCTTCCACTTCTGCTTGCCCACAGGACCTTAGCACTGCCCTCTATCCAGTTCATCTCTCCCACATTTTCAGTAGGTTTTCCCACACTCATCGGAAGCCATGTTTTCCCCTCTCTAGCCTTTCTTACTATTTCAAAATGTGCTGAGCTCTTGGGCAACTCAGTCAGCGTTTTCTCCCCTAACCTAAGTGTCACAATCATCCTGGGCAATTTCATGGTCAGTGTGGACAATCAATCAAACCAGCTTGACAGAAAGCAAGTACATAATGAAGAGCCGTCTACACTGCCTCTGACTCATGGGCTCTGATAGATGATCTTTCTTCCTACAAAGAACATATTTTTAATTATTTTTAGAAAAGGAGTTGAATGTTATAATTATACAGCACAGTCGTTTACTTCATTCCCATTGCATTTCCATTGCCACCAGCAACCTGATAAGGCTACATAACATTCTTCATGGCACTGTGTTGTCAATGAGGTACTTCACTCAGTATTTCACAGTTTAACTCATTCAATCCTAGGAGGAAGTTCCCTGAGAATGTTACAACTGTCTTATAAAGAAAAGGAACCTAATCCAGGGTGGGACATTTTCCCAAGCTGATGGTGGCTAAACCCTGTATAGAAAAAAAAAGGCTCTGGCTCACGATTTGTGCTCTTGGTGCACACAAAAGGAGTACGTCACTAATGACATGTTCTGAACTCTAACCTTCTCCAGCTATTCCCACTATGTGAAACATCCATCTCAAAATATGGGGGAAAGGCTCCGTGGCTGTTACCATATCTGGCACTTAAAGAGAACACTGAAAGGAAACCACATTAATGGTTTGATATGTTTAGCAAGGCAAGGGCAATCTACATATACTGAACAGAAGAATATTTTTTAAATAACAGTACAGAAACTTTTAGGTTCCATTTTGTTTTTAGGACAATAAAATGAAAAAAAAAAAAACCTTGAGTTTTTAAAATCCTATTTTTTTGATTCCTGATGATAATCTGCTATACTCAGAGATTGGTGTCTAGCCCAATAGCCATCAGAACAACTGATGACAGCAGATGCAGAGACCCACAACCAAACACTAGGAAGAGCCAGGGGAACCCTGCAGAAGAGGAGGAGGAAGGATTGTAGGAGCCAGAGGGTGTGAGGACACCAGGAGATCACGGCCTACAGAATCAACTAACCAGGGCTCACAAGGGTTCACAGAGACTGAAGTGGCAAACATGGACCCTTTCTGGGTCTGAGCCAGGTCCTCGCCTATGTGTTATGGTTGTGTAGCTTGGTGTTCTTGGGAGACCCCTAACAGTGTGAGGGGTGTGGGGTGCCTCTGACTCTTTTGTTTGCACTTTGGACCCTTTTCTTCCTACTAGGTTGCCTTACCCAGCCTCGATGTAAGGGCTTGTGCCTCTTTCCTTTCTTCTTAAAGTCTTTATTATTAATCAGCACATGGGAAAATCATACTTTGCATCTGCTTAGTCTTAAAATCACTGAAGTTAGAAATTGAGAGATAACAGTCACAGCAAAAGTAACAG
Organism: Peromyscus eremicus; assembly: GCF_949786415.1. Taxonomy (NCBI): domain Eukaryota; kingdom Metazoa; phylum Chordata; class Mammalia; order Rodentia; family Cricetidae; genus Peromyscus; species Peromyscus eremicus. Next base: position 18,946,658 of record NC_081434.1, on the reverse strand, counting down.
AACTCAAAACTCCACAGCCTGGGTATACTCCCGTCCATCTTATGTTCATAGGAAATAGCGGTTAAAAATTTCTGGGCAAAATAGACTTTAAAAACACAGAATTTCTAGTCATTTTTATTTATTTCTTGCTCTGTGAGTTCTAAATAAGCAAACAAGCAAACAAACAAAAAACAAGCCAAAAACTATTTGGAAGGTTTTACATATATATAAATATATGTATGTATATATGTATATGTGTGAGTATGCATACATACACATATACATTACACATACATATACACAAGTATTTTTATATATAAATATATACCCACATTATATATATATATATACATATACACACATTTATATATACACATTGTATATGTATATTTAAACATTACATATGGCGACTTCTGGCCTCTGTTTCTTTGTTAAGGTCACCTTAACAAATACAAATTTTCTTCAAGTCATATACAATGTATCTGCTTCCCTTTTCTCTTCTACAACATGCTATAGCTACATAGAGCCACTGGGTGGCGGTAGATGAACATGCCTGTAAGACAAGCAGCCAACAGATGGGTCTGAGGGCTTTGTCACAAGGCAAAGCCCAACAGCTCACATAAAGAGAGAACCACCGGACCACAACAGAGCACCAAGACTTCAAATGTCATCATATTAACAGCCACCTTAAAGGCCTCCAAATTTCATCTTAAAATCCTTTCATTTTAAAGGGACCATAATTGCTAGATGGCTAAGGATATCACATGAACCCCTAACAAATGATCGGACTTCATGAAGTAAAGTGGAAAATAAAAATGACAATGAAAAAAAGATACAGAATGGACAGGCTTATTACCATAGGTCCTACTGTGTCTATACACACAGGTTCAAGTCTCCAAACTATTTTAAAAGGTATCTTTCTTTATAAACTTTGTCCCGTGATTGAAGCAGTTTCTTAAGAAAGACATGCAATATAGGCTAAAACAGTTTCAGGATACACAGAAAATACAAGCAGTAAATATTCTTCCAAGACAGGGAAGCTGACCTAAACTGATGCGTAATTTCCCCAATCCGTTAACCTCTCCTCCTCAGCCTACCGCCTCTCTTCCCTTCCCCCCAATGAAGTTAAATTACCGAAGGGTTTAGAAGTAGAAAGTTTGGAGCCTGGAGTCAGAAGCACTGGGCAGTTCTCCCAGTCCCACCACTTACTACTGGGGCTGGATTTTCCTTCTCGAAAATGCCGGGATCAGATTCTTATCTGCCCTGCCTATCTCACAGAGAGGATTAACTGTAATGGGGAACATCTGCAAAAGCAAAGTTCCTCACGCAATACGAAGCATCACTACTATAATTAATGAAATGTGGTATCTATGATTTACATTTTAAGATCTATTCTACAGCCATAGAATGCTTTCAAATTGTTTTTTTTCAAAGCATTCCAAAATTATTTTAAGCCATTGTACATGTCAGTACTAAAACTCCTTGCTTGATTTTACCTATATTCTTAACAAACATACTACCTTCATTCTGATGTTATTCCCTATCCATACTTGATATATCCCAAGGAAAAATATATTCAGATACAAATTCAGACACATCCCTGTTCATATTTCTTTATAACTGAGTGTGTTGGAGCAGGAGAGATAGCTCAGTGTACAGGATGCTTGCACAGTAAGCCTAAGGACCTAAATTTGCACTACCAGCACACATGTAAAAGTCAGGCATGACATTGCATGTCTGCAACTCCAGCACAGGATGATCAGAGACAAAAGGACTCTGGGAGCTCATGGGTCAGCCGGTGTCGCCATCCCAGAGAGTTTCAGGTTTAGCCAAAGATCCTTTTACAAAACTAAAAGTCAGAAGATGACTCCCAACATCAACCTGTGGCCTCTATCTGCACACATACATGTGCACACAAACTCGAACATATACATACACATGTCATCACACACACACACACTGAAGTGTAGTGTATTTCTTATGCACTCCAAAATGACTTCCAGACATTGCCTCGCTGACATGAAAGAAATTTAGTAAAACAAAACAAGCAAATAAAAAAACAGTTTAAGCCATTGTTTGGATTCCTAGAAGCAGCACAGTATGATTGTGCATTCGAAGCATAAACACGAGACTCCTCATGTAGTATTCCCACACAGAGAAGCGTGGGTACCAAGAGTTTTGGATTGAGGGCACTGGCCAAGATACCTAGAATGAGGGGAGCAGAGCTGGCACATTGCTCAAAAATAATGACACTTCCGCTGCAGGGGTAGCAAGATCCTCCACAGGAGAATAGGAAAGCCTGGATAAACCGGAACTGCAAAAATCAGAGAAAATAACCAGCCACGATGCAGAATATTCCCCCAAGTAGAGGAGCTGGTCTCAGGGGTTAATTACTGGATCAAAAGAATCAGGATGCTCTTGGGCGCCCTGGTAACATCAACCAAAGTGACCCGAAGAACTGGCTTCAGAAAGGGCAGAGCTTTTGAACTAGCTATTCTTCATTCTAAGACTGAAAAACTACAGATTTGTAAAATTATCCAAAGACAGATGGGCTGGCATCTTCTGGAAAAGTAGGTAATTAGAACTCCAGGCTGAACTAAGAAATACTTTCAGGTTCCAATAACCAGAGACTTTCACTTCAAGTTCAATGGCAAAGAGACTCAGAGAGAGCTTTGATCCAACTGCTGCAGCTCCCCTTAAGTCATAAGGACATGCCTCCGAAGGCGAGCTTTTATTCCTCACGTGTCAGTCACTCTGTAGATCCTGCTCCACATCTTCCTCCTCTGAGCCTATTTTTTACGGAATCAAAGAGGACTGGATCAGTCTGGGGACCTTTCAGGATAGTCAGCTGCAAGCTAGCTGTCCCTTTTCTGACACCTATACATTTTCGCTGGCACTATACCATCCTCATTTGCATGTACAATTAAAGATCAATGTTAATTTTTCAAGCTACATGGCCTTGTGTTTCTTTGTATGCAAAATGATGTTCTCAACAATGGATGATTTTAACCCCATCATTTCCAAAGATCTCATCCCCGATTATAATAGATGCTCCATGTTAACTCCAAGGTAGTGGACTTGAGCTTTACCATGTAAAACATTTTTCCTAAGTCCATTCTAAATTGCATTTCCTAATGAGAACATAATTTTCAGAGTCTAATGTACTTTTATTAATAACAGTTACAATTTGTTGGTTATTCCAGGCTTGTAGTGTTTATTGATAAGCATGGGGGTCTTGCAACTGTCAATATACATCTCCTCTGGCTGATGAAGTTCATGATTGGAAGGAGATAACTATAATCAGGCTTTATAGATGACTACAGAGAGCTACCGTCAAGCCCTGACTTATCAAGAGGCCAGAATAGGTAGAAAAAGCCTATACTTCTGAACACATTAAATGCATTTGACAAATATTACTTAAAAAGGTGGAAAGTTCACAACCCACCACCACAATACTTCTAACATTTTCAAAACAAAGTGATCACTTAGTTCTCTTAGAAATCATGTGCTGTTCGCCTCAAATTCCAGACCCAATTGGCCCACAGTGAGAAAAGACCATCAGATAATCATAGATTAGTTTTTCAGTGATGGTAAATAAGCAGTGGATTTTCGAGTGCCAGCATCCTAATGATGAGATCCAGCAGAAGGCACACAGAGAGTGTCTGCCTCTGAGCACAGTGCACAGCAGACTCCCTCCGTGAGAACATGCACATTCTCAGAAGGAAGCAGATGTGTGCTAAGTTAATGTGATTTATTTTGCCTTTTCTGAAAAATAAAAAAATGTCTTTCAGTAGTTGCTAGGAAACATATTAGAGTTTAAGAAATAAGCTAAATTACAGATCTTGGAACACTTGCCTAACATATATTGTGATGAACAGGAGACACAAAAGTAGATAAATATACAAGACAGTTGTTTCGTTTGAATGACATTTTTCTTACTAGACTTGTTTCTAAGGATGCTAAATAGCAACAGCATCTCCTGTGTCCTTCCCAAGAGTGAAGCAGGATAGCTAGCTCCCTTGGTTCCTCCAGTGGCTGATGTTTGATATGTATGGGCCTTCTGAGACATTCTAAATACAATAATTATCATCTGCTTACTTCATGTGGTAAAACCAGTTTTTCAAGTCACATCAGCTTCCCATCAAGAGCTAAAAGAGCAGGCCCTGACCACAGCCTGACCCTTATCTTAGACCAATCTCTGATTAGAAACTGGTTCTCCATTCATTAATTTCTCTGTTGACAGGTACCAAATGTCTGTTTTGTTTGTCCTTTTTTTTTTTCTGTGATATTCATGCTTGTTTTGAAACTGAGGCAAAGTTTATAATTCTTCCATTATTGTATATAAAATTTTCTTCCTATATGTCCCCCTCAAAACAGTTCTTTAGTTTATTATTTGCCCTTGTTTAAATGAAATACTAACCAGTCCAGTTGTATATCTTCTATATGGTGGATTGTAATGATTCACAAAGTAAATATTCAGAGTGTCAACACTATGGACTTTGTTTCTCCAATACTGAATTAGAGGTGGACACTTGACTGGTTTTGTCCAGTGTGACTTTCACACACATAATGGAATGGGTGATTTTTGCTCACAACTCATGGAACACTTAGCTGCCATGTGAACAACTGGGCTATTTGAAAGGTTAGTGAACATTATATAGACCTTATCAAGCCCTCATGATCTAAGTTGCTAAGAGCCATGTGATTCCCCAAAATAGTCACTTCCATATCTAGATGAGATAGAGTGGATATGAGCTTGATTGATAGGAGTTCAAATCAGTTGGGCAATCAACAAATTGCTAACTAAATAAATGTTTGCTATCTTAGGATATGGAATATTGCTTTATTTTGTTATTATTGCTTTTTATTTCTTTTATTTGTTTAAAGGAAAATCTACCTAATAATTTTTTTCTGATAACTATAATGGCTATAAATATATGTTATATGAATGGCATAAAGGTCCCAATAATATTAACAGTCATGACATCATCAAACAGTTTTACTTTATGAATTACTGGGGAACGCAATGCAGTAACATTGTGCAACATATAATCTGATGTTTTTTCTATTTCTATTTCTAAAACAAATAGCCTTGACTATGGAGTCCTGACCACAATAAAGGCCATAAAGTGATATTAAATGTATTTCACTTAGGGAAAGATCTAATAAGCTAAACTGCAGTCAGTCAATGAAACCCTGGGATCCACATGAAAGGGAATAATGTTATATACATTTTACATGGAAGGCAGATAACAGCTATAAGCTCAAAGTATACTTCTCAAATATGATTAATTCAATCTGGATTGCACACAGTTGGCTCATACTCCTACCAGAAAACAATGCTCCCAGCTAAATGCATGCAAATTAGTTTTTCTAAGTTCCATTCCATTTTTCTAGTCCAAGAACAGAAATGACCAACTCTGTGGATCCATTGAGTCACAGATGTTATATGCAAAAATGTGACTATGACTCCAGGATCTAATCAAGGAATAAAAATCTTTTAGTTACTTTAAATAAAAGAAATTTGCTTTGGGGCTTCGATGAAAATTATGGAGAAACCATGGAGATAAGCAGAGAATGTTTACATAATCCAGAACAGGAAGCTACTATCACATTTACCACAGGGAAAGAGAGAGATGGTTATTACAAAATCTCAAAGGGCTGAAGAGATGGGAGAATGTAAGACCAGACAGGAAGAGGAACTATGTACAAAGGGCTTGCCTACTCACCTCTGAGAGTAGGTGACAATATCAAAAAAGTATCTTGCCCTTCCTATGCTTCCTGCCTTTCAGGGTCACTTGGTACTTTCTACAGCAGCAGACTTTGGCAAATAAGTTAAAGTAGTTTCATTAGAAGCTCAGGGCAACAGACAACTCTCAGGCACCTCAATGAAGACAACAGAAGAATACAGCTGTTAAACATGCAAAGCACTGGTTACGTGAAATCCTATCAGCTCCAGAAGGCAATCTCAGTAACATATTTAAGCAAATGACCAAGAATGATGCCATAAGACAGGTATCTTTCTTGCTCATTCAAATTCTTTTTAAATAGCCCAATAACTTAAAAACATTTTCAATATTTTAAACGAAAAGTTAACATCCAAAATAATGGGGTTCATGAGCTAAGGAGACAGCTTACCCTGGGCTGCAATCCCCATTTGTGTAATGAATAACTTTACTATTGTGAGGCAATTAGTTAAGTCACGGTACTCTTGTGCAGAGAAATGGGCAATAATACCATATATGTCATTGAGTTATATCCAAGGTTAAGGTGCTCAAGCAGGCTAGTCACTTTGCAAAGCATATGACACAGAGTAGATAAGCAGAAGGTATCAGGCTGAGTGGTTAGCTATTATATAAGGAAATACACATTATTGGAATTGTCTAATTTGTTAACATTTTAAATGTATTTTATTGTTCACTATTATTTCATGTTACATCACACCATTTAGAGGCAACATAAAATACAGCCAGGGAAGATATTATCCACTTTGTCTTTAGGTATCAAATGTATTTCCTCTGTCTTTGGTATTTACTTTTTAGTATTAAACAGTAAATACTTCATCACTCTGAATGTTATATTTTCTAGAATCTACCTTAATAATTAATAAAACAGTTCTTTGGTCACTGGGATTATGTTAACTTCCATATTGTGATTTTCCACAATTTATTTTTTGATCACATTTATCATATTCAACGTTTATTTATTCTTTAATAAAATATCAATAGAAAGATAACCTTTGTGTATGAATTGCTTTAGGAAATTGTAGGTGAAAGGTCACTCACAAATTTAAATCCTTTGAAAACAATGGAGAAATAAATTTAGGTAGACTTGAAACTTCAAGCTTTCTTGAAAATCTATGGAAACCCTCCATTTAACCCTTCCAATGATCGCCTTTAGTATCATCACTGTATCATATTTTTTCTCTCAATAGGATGAGTCATTCTTTCTGCTTTACCTTTGTGCTGTTTTCCTGAGGAGCTGAGCTATCAAGGTAGAACCAGATGTGGTCTTTAGTCTGTTTTCCTTGAGAAGTCCATGAATGAATGTGAACCACTCAAGGCCATGAGAATCTACAGCAAAGTTTACTGCCAATATAGAACTTCCTTCTCTTTATAGCTCTATGAGGGAGGATAATAATGCAATGAAGTCAGCTGTTTCACAGAGACAAACTGACTACCTTCTCTAGAAGATATGTTCCCCCCATCTTGACCAAATTTTCCTGATAAAAATTGGCAGAGTTACATTTAAAAGATATAAGGACTCCACTCTCTGGATGAGTTTCGGGTTTGTGGCTGGTAGATCTTTGCTTCTTTCTAATACGAAGAGACCCAGTGGGAAATCCCTGGCTGAGTGTCTGGTTTTGTAAAGCATGCAACTGTAACTGGTAATCTCTACATCTGCTATTTATTTGACAGGTCTCTCGAGGGCCATGAAGTGGAAATTTCAGAGAATCCCTAAACAAACTTGCAAGCTCCAATGGTTGCCAGAAATCACTTTTATCTACAATATAAGTGTTAGGTTTAAATTAATCATTAGCACAAAGGGTACTGATGTAGTCCCCCGAATAAAGCATATTATATGAAAACTGAGGTGGGCTTACCATTGTATTGAAAAAGTAAAGTTAATTACACATTGAAATCAGGCCTTCCCAGCTCTACAAGGAGGAGAAGCCAAAGAAAACTTGCTGTTATTCAAAAAGTACACCCAGGGTGGAGTAACTTTTCTTAGGGAAGGAAGAAAGGATAATTAAAAGATGCCAAAGAAGAATTCAGGGATTGCAGAATCCTAATATTGCTTGTTCACATCACTTAAACCCATAACAGTAAACAGAAAGATCATTAGAAATTGGTGGCGCTGCATTTGCTTGGGTTTTAAAAAGCCACTGCAATGACTGATCTTGCAAATGACAAGAGGTATTATGTATAAAGTGGAACACATTGCACCACTAAATGAAACACAAGCCATTGTGAGTTTCTTAACCTGGCAAAGATTTCAGCTTACTGATATAAACTTAAATTGTCATGTTAAAAAAAAAAAGCAGATATCTGAAAACTGCTTTGCAAACTATACAGTATTAACTCTCTTCTACAATAGACTTGACAAGTGGCCCATGGATCATCACTCCCTATTCACACAAGGGAAGAAACATCAAGAACAAATCATTTCACAGGGTATCAGCTAACCTTTGAGAGAACTGAATCAGTGCCCATGACAATAACTTATTTTAATGGAGCCTCCCCAAACCAAGAAGCTGCCCTTCAAATGTGATTTTTAAACAAAAATGAAGTATTTATCTTGTGATACTCATGACATGGGAACATCTATACCAAGTCACAAGGGAGTACCACAGACTAAAATGTCAAAGTCACTGGTATACTCGGTGCCAGATGAAGGATCTGCAGCATCAATCATATGTGTATCTCTAAGACCATTTCCCATGTTATCAGATGATTGACTGATTGACTGTTGATGAGTGAATGCACGCATCAAGCTCCTGGCAGTAATCTCTTTACATGCCAGGAGGACAGGATTAGTCTGCTGAAGAATGTTCGCTGTTTCTTTCCGAAAGTAGTTTTAAAAGTTGGCAAAGGCACAAAATGTAAAATTTACGGGAAGTCTTAACCAGCTAAACAGCTGCTGAAGTTTTCATTCAATTAAAAGCAGAGCGTCTCATAAAAACCTCAATTTGGCTTCCTCAAAATGTCATGGCTCAGAGGTGGAGTGGGCTTCTGCTCTGGATGTGATTAAAATCCACAAAGAATGAAGAATTAACAACATCTCATAAAAGCCAGCATTCAGTGAATGGATGGTACACATCCAGGCACTGTGATATACAAAAAGGAAACTAGATGGGAAGTCTGTTTCAATCCAGACTGGAAAAGGGTATGCTGAAGAGAAGGAAGATACTCACAACTAAGGAACAACTTTAGGGTCCCTCTAAGAACGTCTGAAGCTCAGCATAATCCAAGAGTTGGGTCAAGTGCTGGAATCTCAGCTGTGTGACACAGCTTTTTCTTTGTTTTACGCTAGCTAGATAATGCCCCCTGAGCATGAAAACTCTTGTGTATATAAAATGAGTCAAGGAGTTAAATGATATAATATATATGTGTATGTGTGTGTACAACATATCTATACATACAGATACATATGTATGGAACACAAGTATGATTTGAAGGTCAATTTTCCTATCTGAAGGTATTTTTTATTACACATATTATTTATGTCATAAATGAACTTTGAAAACTTCATTAAACCCGCCAGGGCTGGTGTGACTACGCGCAGCTCTGGTCCCAGCACTTGGAGGTGAAAGAAGGAAGCTTGATGTTAGTACAGGGCCAGACTGTGCTGCATGGAGAGTGTCTCTCGCAAACAAACAAACAAACAAACAAAACCCCAAACAACAACAAAAACCCAAATAAAGCAACCAAACAATTGTCATTGGAATGCAGATGGCAACACGGTATTTCCGAAAACAGAAAACACTATTAAGATTTAATGAAGTAATTAGAGAGAAGTAATGAAAGAGGAAACAGAAGTTATCAAAATACTTTGTGTACTGAAAATTTCAAGTACACTTTACATATATCACTAAGTTCTTTAAAATGTTCATGAAAACACCCATGCAAGTAACATTATACATACTGAACAGGCTATATTTAGGAATATTTTATTCCTAATATATATGCAATAATAATTGAAAAAGAGGCCATGAATTCAAAAGAGAACAGGCAGGGAGGGGTTAGAGTTAGGAAAGGAAAGGGTCAAATGTCATCATTCTGAAATCTCAAAATAAATTCATGTTTTAGGGGCTAGAGAGCTGGTTCAGTGATTAAGATTACTTGCTTCTCTTTCAGAGGACCACACCCCTATCAGTGTACTCACAACTGTCTGTAATGCCAACACCAGGGAATCCAACACCCTCCTCTAGCCTCCAGAAAAAAAAATGCTTTGCCCACAAGCACATACTCACAAATAAAAAAGAAGCATATTTCAAAAATCATGTTTAAAAGTTAGGGATTTATTTAGTTTTTAAAAAGGGGTTGATCATTTTCAAACTAAGGAAAGTGTGTACTGCTTTACTGCTGACTTTAAAAAACACTCCTAGTGTGAATTATAGTCTCCCATTGAATATCATGGGTTTAAACTGCATGGATTTATTTCCTTTAGTAGATTTTTATTTTGGACATTTGTGACAATTATAAAAAAATGCTTACAGATATACCAAATATTGTACCAAATACAAATATACCAAACAGATGTATCTAAGACTTAAGAAAAATGTATATATCATGATTGCATAAAATATATGTGATAGTTCATTTTGCTTATTCATTACCATAAACACATATACTATATAAAATGTACCAAATTACATAAATATAGACTGTGAAAGCTAACACTTGTAAATAAGTAGCAAAATAGGGGCATGCTTGTGCATGTCTACATGACAGCTTAAGAGGCTGAGTAGGGAAAGGATCATTAGTTTGAAGTGAGCCTAGGCTATGACTGTCTCAAAAATAAGCGAAAATGTAATATTAAATCACAACTGTCCATAATTAAGCCTATTATATACTAATTTGTAAATTTTTTGATGTGGTTGGTTCACTGATTATTTTTGTATATATACTATAAGGTAATTTGCCCAAATTATCTAGAAATTTTCAGCACAGGATATAATTTATAATCTGTCCTTACTTCATTTTTAGCAGTGACAGAGATGCACAGTAGAGATTGAAAATCAAGAAACATTCTTGTTTAATGGCTCAACAATTTCATAATTATTTTACTGTCCAAATTTCATGCTTTCACTAATGTACAATTTAGATCAGTCTTATGTGCAAGGCCAGATTCCAGTTCGATTTCCCTAAGGAAATTCTAGAACTTCCAAAGACTAGAGACAGATCACCTCTATCTGGCTTTTAAAAAACAAGACAAAAAACCAAGAAGCCCTAAGGTTTTTTGACCACATTTCAAAGAGAGATGGTTTCTTACTCTTTTAAACATACTGCTACTCTGTTATTTTAAACCTAAGGTTATACGGAGTGACACATCACTCCTAAGGGTCACAATTCACTTGTTAATTCATCTAGTCCCTTTATGTGTGCATACTATTTGATAGGTGGTATAATATGCAGGTTGAAGAGGTATAAAACCATCTTCCCTTGCTTCTTTTACAAATGCATGGCTTTTGTTGTCTTCCCTTGGGTCTTACATGTTACTGGTCCCTATGCATCAATATCTATACTGCGCCATATCTCTCTCCATGTCTTAATTTGTTGTCTTCCATCTTTTCTTCTATATCCCCAACTTCAAGTACAATGATCTTGGTTGGGGCAGACAACAATATCCTTACTTCCCAGAGCCATGAGACTACCCTAAGCACTGACTATAGGCCCTGTTCTTCCACAGACGTCTTGTGTTTGGGTGACAGTTTTGTGACTGATCTTAGGTTGAAGGTGACGTGGTTATATATACTGCAGTTTCTCAGAGAAGAAAAAATACACCTGGTGCATATACTGGAGCCATGTGACTAAAGTGAAGGTCAGACAAAAGTTTACACAAAGGTAAGGGGCGACTTTTGGATAAACACAATTTTAGAGCAATAATGACACGTGGAAAATGCCCTAATTTCAGGGATTTTTTTTTTCTCTTAATTCCCCCTACCCCCACCTCCACAACACACCTCTCTTTCTGGGACTGAACTCAAAGGCTATTCACACTAAGCCCTTGTTCTACCATGAAGCTATACTCTTTACCCCAAGCCCCTTGAACTCTCTACAGAAGATAGTTTAAGAAAGGCTTAACGCAACCATGATGCAATTCTAATTAAAAAATAACACAAAGACTGCAAACGTCACAAAGAGGGCTCAAGAATGACGAAAGCAAAGAGATTTGAATCATTTAACCACCGTGGTCTATCTTAGTTGCCTAACTTTATCCCACCAGAAAAAGTATACATTTAGCCAATATTTAGACATTTATTTTTTTTGGAGTGTAAGGTACGCGTTGATACTCAAAAAATTCCATTCTAGCTGGGGATTCAAGCTACTTCAATAAATTTGATAATATATTTGACTTCCCTAACAGCTGAAGAGATTGATTGCTGCATGAAATTTTACAATATTCATGAAAAAAATCATGTACAACAATTATGAAATAAATCATCAACTTCTACACTTTCATGGGATTATATTAGAACACAGATGATGGGCAAACGCTGACTGCCTAAGCTTCTTTCAGTAGTTGACTTTAGAAGGAAGAAGTTTATTGTATCTGCTAATGTTTCAATAAAGCAATGTTTCCATTTAAAAGAAATATAACAAGTTAGTCTGACTTTCCTCTGTGACTATAAGGTCGTATTGTACCTATTTTACCTATTTTGAAGATTAAAAACTGAGGCTGAGTGCAATTAAGTGTCTTGAGCAAGTTCAAAGAATAAAAGTCTTGATTTAAGTTCTATTTCTACTCATTCTCTCTGTACTTGACTATGGAATCTGGGATTTGTTTTCACTTTCAATTTCATTTAACATAAATTATGGCATATAATTTCATAGGTAAGACCAAAATTTGCAAAGGAAAGTATCTCTCAGAAGGGTATACTGGATATTTCTCTGAAATACAGTGAACAAAAAAACAGTAGAAAATACTCATTTATTAATCCAAATATTTTTGTAATCGCTAAGAAGATAATCAAAGGAAGTAAGCTATTTTGTGACAAACAGCATTTACATAAAATCAGTAGAAAATGGAAATATTACTCTAAAATGCATTAAATACAAAAATCATTAGATTTGTTGAGTCTCAAGAAGTCAAAGGGTCTACACTTGGCTGTATCTAGCAAGGGGGAGGTCTTTTGCCTTGCCCATTGGCATTGCTATAAAAAGCCCTTTTGAACAAAGTTCTGGGCTGGTGGATTTTGATCCAAGCCCTCCCAAAGCTATCCTGTGTTTCTGTCTTTCTTCTCATCTAGCTCTCTTTCTACCTAGTATTTCTTATCCTTCCCTCCTCTGTATAGGAACTCTGGAAAAGATGGGAGTTGGCCTCTGACAGATGGTGCCCTGAACAGGGACTTAGGTTCAAGGACCACCACAGGGCAATATATAGATGAATGGAAATGGGTTAATTTAAGTTCTAAGAGCTAGCTTAAAAAACAAGCCTAAGCTACCAGCCAAGTATTTACAATTAATATTAATTAATATTAAGTTTCTGTGTGGTTATTTGGGGAGCAGCTGGCGAAACAGAAAAGTCCACCTACACACAACTGTAACTCCAATTTCAGGGGATCTGACACCCTCATTCAAAGATATATGCAGGCAAAACCCCAATGTACATTAAATAAATATATTTTTGTTGTAAAAGAAGAAGAAGAAGAAGAAGAAGAAGAAGAAGAAGAAGAAGAAGAAGAAGAAGAAGAAGAAGAAGAAGAAGTCAAAGGTAACCAGTACATATTCTTTTGAAATTGCATTATATACTCCTAAAGCTTAGTATCTTTGTTTCTTTTGCCTCTAAGGACTGTATTTGAATTCATTTTGTTAAATGTTGCCCATTTGGAAACCATTTTATGTAACAGGCTTCCAAACTCTTCAGTGAATCACAATGTATTTAGCCCACATGAAGTCATAAACCATATGTCAGTTCCAATACTTTCTTGAGACATATGCTGTTGGCTTTATACTCTATTTACAATATAGTGATTTTAATATTTATGTTTATTATCCAATATGTAATTAGAAGACTATGTGGAAACAAGCAATTTTGAATATAAGTTGTTTTGGAACATCCTGCTGACAAACATACAGTTTGCAATTGCTACTTACACACAATAGTCTATTATGTTTCAAAGTAACAAAACACAAGAAAATATTCTAAAACCCACTGTCAGCCACAGTCTGTAGCTTCTGTATGGGGCTAGTTTATTTCTGGTTTTCCAAAATATTATGGAAGTTACATATAGCTATCACTTTGTGTTTTATAAACAGGCCACCAACTTCATTCAGCTACATTGATCACCCTGATTTGTAAATTCTATAGCGAGGATTTAGCTCACCAGAGAGTTTGCTATAATGACTCAAAGGCTTCCCTATTCTAAGAACAAGCTGGAGTTAATTAGATAACCCACAGGAACAAAACCTTGCTTGCACTCTCCTCCCTAAGCCCCTCCCACTACCCCCCCTGCACTTCTCACTTCTCACTTGGCTCTGTTGTATCTAATATCTTTCACACGTGATTGTATTATTCTGCTTGATTCTTTTCTTATTATGAGTGAACAGAAGTTCTCTGCTGCAGATCCACCTGAATCCAAATCTGATGTTACTGAGTTATTTAATATGTCGCTATCTACACTCATGTTCCAATATCTTCATGACGATGGAAGGCAAGTGACATAATTTAGACCAGAATCCATGCTTTATCTAGTCAGAAGCTACCATAGAAGTGGGCCTTCCTGACGTGATAAATAGTACACATTTTGTGGGAACAACACTCACACAAAGGAAGGAAGCCCACAGGATCTGACATCTGGTACAGATGTTAGCCATGATCCTGTGTTCTATCTTAACTCAGGTTTCCCTGCGATGGATACACAAAAGCAGATTACTATGCCCGTTTTTTTTTTTTACCTACATGTTTATGGGATGGACATTCATATTTCATATAGCTTCTTTGAAAAATCCAAGCTAATTGCTCTTCTAAAAATAAAATATATCATTTCTAGATGTAGCGTTTCAAGAAATTCCAAGAGTAAGAAATCTAATTAATAAGAACATATAATCTTGCATAATTATATGATGGGGTGCATAAAAATATTAACTAAAAACGTTTGAAATAAATATGAAAAGGAAAAACTAAACACCATATACTTGGATGAGTCCATAATAGTCACTAGTTTGTTTTAACATTTTGCAAGTTGGGGTCAGGTTATACTAATATATTTCAATAGTGTTCTCGACCTTCAAATTTTATAGTTCTTCTCCTCATACATACAAGTTGTTAAAGTAATAGTATAAAATGTGAAGGGAGTTCCTTTAAAACAAAGTGAATTAGCCAGGCGGTGGTGGCGCAAGCCTTTAATTCCAGCACTCGGGAGGCAGAGCCAGGCAGATCTCTGAGAGTTCGAGGCCAGCCTGGGCTACCAAGTGAGTTCCAGGAAAGGCACAAAGCTACACAGAGAAACCCTGTCTCGAAAAAAAACAAAACAACAACAAAAAAACAAAACAAAACAAAACAAAAAAACAAAACAAAACAAAGTGAATTACTATTGATACAAGGTTGTGGAAATGAAACCATTTTAACTTATTTACAATAGTATCAAAAAAACGGTGTTGCATTTTGTCTTACCATCCCAAAGTAACGTCTATAAATTATAATATACCTTCATATTAACTCCAAATTTTCAGATTCAAGTTAGTATTCAAAAATCATCAGGTTCCTGTAGATCTGTATGGTATTTTACTATATACAGAAGTAGCTTTTGGTGTGTGCATGTGTGTGTGAATTATTTTAAGAAGAATTCAAAGGTGTTTGGGTATGACAGGTAGGTATTGACCTTGCCGATAGTGGACAGTAAGTATGAGAATAAGTTTTTTCACTCTTACTTCATTCTCTATTATATTCCTTTCAGATTTGTTTCTTAGTTCTCTTAAAGGGTCTTCCTTGAAATAAAGGAACAAGATGGCATAACCAGCCTCGAAGAAAACAAGCACCAACTCTCACGCGGATCAAGTATATAGGGAAAATTAGAAGAGACATAAATGTCACAAATACTCCATGAAATAACTTCCATTCTAAGCTTAAGTCAAGATAGGATAGACCTACAGAAGCCTGACACCAGTCCCACCATGAACCCAGAATTCTGAGCCTTTCTCGTCTCTGCTCTTGATTATCCTTATCACATACTTATAAGCCAAGATAAAAAATCAGGATCTATAGTTTAACAAAAATTCTTTTCAGTAATAAAAGTTCTGTATTTATGGGACAATGGAACAGGGAAATTCTTTGAATGAGAATACCATGCTTAGAATTCAAATTCAGGTAAAAGTGGCATCCTTGTAAGAGGTGACTAACACAATAAATAACTAACAGAAGTTTTTTTAATAACCAACTATTTAGTCAGCTGAGGTTTCAGAAGATAAATGTATATATATGTATATCATGCATAATATATGTATATATGGCATGTACACACCTGTGTAGAGACTGGGACACAAACTCATATCACCCTCAGGAACAGTATCCACATCATTTGAGACAGGGTGTCTCCTTGGCCTAGAGCTCATCAAATAGGCTATGTTGGCTTGTCAATGATACCCGGGGATCTCTCATCTCTATGTACCCATTACTGGCAATGGAAGTACATACGATCATGGTTGGCATGTTTACATGGGTGCTGGTATGTTTGATTGTGTGATAAACACTTCATTGACTGAGCTACTTTCTGAGATCCTCAGAGGAAAAGTTTTAAAGATAAAATATATAGCAACTAACCTCATCTTTGTGTAATTGCCTCTGTGATGTATATACTAATGTATTGTAGAGTTGCCTTGATTTATGACTTTGTTTGTTCTCCCAAACTATGAAACTGCTTCCACATTGGAACATGGCATTCAGGATAACGTAAATCTACATTCCTCGTTCATGGTCACTCAAAAGAGCTCCAGAATGAACTATCTTTTATTCCCTTTAAAATAAAAGAGGATATACTTGGAGGTATTTCAGTAACAGAGATAAAATATGTAATGTGAAAAGACTCAATCTATTCCCATCACATCTCCTTTCAAGATCAAAGGAATAGAGCAGACAACAGCTACTCACAAAGCCATCATTGAGTGATCTCAGAGCTGTACATTCAAGCAAATGCATGATTCTAACCATTAACTGACAGAGATGGACCTCTTTTCTGAGGCTTTAGGCATCACAACTAAAACAGCCTCAATTTATGTTACGCCTTGCGAGTTTAATGTAAAAAATAATAATAATAGTTCAGAGAATTGGAGCAAATTTATGTATAGAGAAGGTATCCCACATCTGAAGAATTAGAACGAGCAGACTCCCAGTAAGCTTCATTTTCTACATCAGCCTTAAGTGAACTTTCTTCCTGCTCATAGTCTTTGTGCTAAATCTCCTCTGTGTCCTGAAACTGTCCCTTCTCTGTCCTCATAATGATTAAGCTGTGAGTGTAAAGTTACAGATAGAATAATGACAAAGATAAAAGTGCCAAGATCCCCTTCCATAAATAAACAGAGCAGCTGACCCCAGTCCCATTTGTATGGAAACTTTAATGGGATTTTAATTTAGAAGAAATTGGATGAAAGGAAAGTTGTCTCTTCTACTGAGGCCCATCTTCTAGGTTCAGAGGTGAAAATATCAAAAGACGGTCAAACTATCAAAAGGGTAGCCAAGGAAAAGAGCTATTATTATACAGTGGAAGAAACATTAAGACAAAAAGAAGAAAAACAATTATTATGAATAGAAATTAAGTTGGTTACATGATGGGTCCCTGGCAGCCAGTGAACAAGCCGCACATTTTAAGAAGTGTCTTCAAACTTGTAGTTCTTAACATAAAAATATCTTCTTGTATGAGGATTTGCAATCTTTTCCTCTTCAAAACTGACAGTAACAGCGCCCCCCCAAATCAGCCATCAAGCCAGTCTTCCCAAGAAATCCTGACCACTTCATTTATATCCACATAACTGTACCCACTGCATTTTATGAACCTACCTTCATCCATGCCACACATTTTTTTTTTTTGGTCAAGTAATATTGTCTTACTATTGGCCAGTTTTTATTTCCCACATGGCTTGCTCTATGTGTTTGACACAGGAAATTGTCCTTCCTTCTTGTGGCTTCAGAGAAAATAATCTCTATGTCCGCTTCCTGCTTTCCTGCTGCCGTCTCCAGTCCCCACCAATTCTTTCTCACCATTTCTGCTGCCTTAAATGCTTCTGTTCTACTGGACCACTATTTCAATGCCTATTTTCAACTTATACCTTCCCCTTGAGAATTTATCAACTTAAATACCCTGAGGTGGTTTTTTTCCCACACATCACCCACTCTGGTATTAGGAAATGTGGTGTTGACCTTTTCTTCAACTCTAGATCCAGAAATTCACTTAAGAAACCTGCGTGATCTCCGAACAATCTCTCAAATAAGATTTATTTCTAATTTTGAGGTGGTGATACCTATATCTGCTATATCAGTTTCTTCTGCATTCTTCATCTCCTTGCATGTCAACTCTATCCTTCCTATACTTTTCTGTATATACAAAATTATATATATATATACATATATATGTGTGTGTGTGTGTGTGTGTGTGTGTGTAAGTATATATCCCATCATGTAATCAACCTAATTTCTATTCATAATAATTATTTTTCTTCTCTTTGTCCTAATGTTTCTTCTGCTGTATAACATATCTTTCCTTTGGATATCCTTTTGATAACTTGACTGTCTTGATATTTTCACCTCTGAACCTAGAGGACAGACCTCAGTAGAAGAGACAATTTTCCTATCACTCAATTCCTTCTAAATTAAAATCCCATTAAAGTTGTCATAAAAAACGAGGTGGTGTCAGCTGCTCTGTTGAGTTGAGCTAAGATTTTGGTATCATCATTGGCTTCTTTCTTTTTGTATTCTACATATGCTCTAACAGCAAAATAGAAACTTTATGTGTCAGCTTACATTTAATATGTTTTTATGAAGCTCCCTTTGGCCGAGCAGACACTAGACTGTGTGGAAGCAGGGAAACAGGAAGCTATCAATATAATTTAAGGGAGAAATCTTGGTGGTTTGGATGTAGATGGTAGCAGAGGAAGTGGTAAGATGTAGATGGATCATGGTCATATAAAGCCAGCAAAGTGGATGGTTTATCATCTATAATAAACCTATCTATGCTCTCCAAGTCTTAGATAATTATAAAGATTTTTTACTTGGGTTAAAAAAAACCAAATTAATTCTGACAGGAAATTAAATTCATTGTTACATTTTGGATGTAAGACAAGGGACCTGTACTAAAAGGACTGAAACATACACATGTACACACACACACACACATACACACACACACACACACACCTAGTTGGGGGTAGAGAGAGGGAGAAGGAAAGGGAAATTGGATAAATGGACAAATGACTACATTATTTCATCCTTAAAATTGTTTAGTGGACTTATTTACCTAAATCTGAGTGAGTTACTGAGTTCATGCAGTTTCT
The DNA here is from genome assembly GCF_949786415.1 of Peromyscus eremicus. Taxonomy (NCBI): domain Eukaryota; kingdom Metazoa; phylum Chordata; class Mammalia; order Rodentia; family Cricetidae; genus Peromyscus; species Peromyscus eremicus. Next base: position 18,927,471 of record NC_081434.1, on the reverse strand, counting down.
CTAAAACAAACAAACAAAAAGAGGCCAAAACCCTCGAGCTTTTATTTTATTTCTGGAATACATTTATTCCTGTTCGTTTATCTTATTTATTCCTTTTATTATAAATGTCATATAGAGCCTTCATTTGGGATTCTTTAGTGCTACCCCATTCTATTGTATTATAAAAGTAGTTCAATGTGTTATCTGAGCTTTGTGCACTTAAAGTGAACGCCTAGGATTACAGTTACTGTGTTTAATTAACTTTCAAGCTGACGAACCTGAAATGGGACAGTAGTGAGCCACATTTTGAAAGAGATTTAGAGCTTAGTATATAAGAAACTATGATAAAGTTTAAAACGAAAATGTAGCCTCGCTATATTGCTCAATTCATTGACTTGTTTACATTGGCATTTTTACATTTCTTTCAAAGATTTCTACTAATCTAAAAATAGCAAAAAAAGGAGTATTTCCTTTTGATCATGAAATTGAGATCAAAGAGCAAACTAAGTGGCCACAAAAGATAGATAATTAAATTCCACTTTCAGTGGTTATAAATCATAATTTATGCTTTCATATGAGCCTTCTTGTGGGAAGGAGTAGGGAACATTAGTCCTCCTTTATCAGATCTGTGTATTTTGTTTAAAAGGAAGCATCGGGTAAATGTTTCCAGACAAGACTTGGAGAAAAAGAGGAACTTTCTTTCTTCCTTTTCTTTCTTTCTTCCTTCCTTCCTTCCTTTCTTTCTTTCTCTTTCTCTTTCTTTCTTTCTTTCTTTCTTTCTTTCTTTCTTTCTTTCTTTCTTTCTTCCTTCCTTCCTTCCTTCCTTCCTTCCTTCCTTCCTTCCTTCCTTCCTTTCTTTCTTTCTTTCTTTCTTTCTTTCTTTCTTTCTTCTTTCTCTCTTTCTTTCTCCCTTTCTCTCTCTCTCTCTCTCTCTCTCTCTCTCTCTCTCTCTCTCTCTCTCTCTCTCTCTCTCAGTAGTAGTAGTAGTAGCAATTATAGACGGTGAAGTGGCATGGAAGGAAAGTACATCCAAAACCAAATCATGATGCCCACTCAAAGAGATCAATATGTTAAGAAATGCAAAAGCAAAACTTTCTGTGCTTTATATATAACTCAGGAGCAAAGTATGGAAGGAATTTCTGAGGATGTTAGCAACATAAAATGAAAGCCTCTGTAAGAGAACATTCTAAGCAAAATACTTCCCTGCTATATGCCAAGGACTCAAAAAGCATTCTTGAGTGCCATGTAATGATTCATCTGCATGTTTGAAAACTTTAATCATCCACAGTTCTGTATTCTCTGCTCTTCTTTACTACAGTACTCCCAGTCAGTGTTTTCTGAACCTGTCTTAACAAGGTATCCTGACCAGCAGCTTGCAATTCTACTGACGTTTCAGCCTCAGCAGCTGCTGTTAGCACTGGTCAGATCTGCTGCCTCTACTTCCTCCTCGACTTGAACAGCCCAGAATGGATGAACTGTGAAAACAGGTTTTTCCTATGAATTTTACTGTTTGTTTCCTCTCTCCTACTTCCGTATTTCTCTCCTCCAATGGACCAGAGGTCACTAACATCTTTGTCAATCATCCCTCTGCCACGGGGACATTTGATGATATGAAAATACAGGAGAAATAGCCATGAGAGTGCAAGGAGAAAATTGCACCAAAATGCTTCATTCAGGAGCACCATGTTTTAAAATATCTAAGTATTTTGGAACTAAAAATATTTCATACAGAGTTCCAGATTGTTGGATACTTTTTGAGAACCAGAAAGTCTTTATGAGTCCAAATTTTTCATGTTAGGAGTGACTAGAGCTATCTACTTGCTAGAGATTCGAGATCCCAGCCAACCAGGTCTGCTCTCTCTTACACACTGTTCATCCAGGCAAGAATTTTCCCTGAATTTGCAGATATTTGAATCTGCAACATTATAGTATTATTATTATTATTATTATTATTATTATTAATTTTTTTTTGAGACAGGGTTTCTCTGTGTAGCCCCTGGCTGTCCTGAAACCTGCTCTGTAGACCAGGCTGGCCCAAACTCAGAGATCTGCCTTTCTCTGCCTCCGGGGTGCTTTGTGGCAGATCTGGCGACTTCTTGCCAGTATTGCTGCCCACAGATGGCAGCATTTGTCAAAATGATGACAAAGATTTTGCTTTCTAATAATTAATCCTGCATGGTTTTACTGTCAACAGATTGTTTTTCAATGCTGCATGACTGAGGTCTTTATATTAAAAAGAAACGTCATTTGGAGTAAGAATTAAAGCAATGTAACAGATGTACGGTTTTCTTCTAACCTTTAGGTGGCATACAGACTTTACTCTGAATCTCATTTTAGGGACAGAAACCTTTCTAGGTTCTGCTTGTAATTGCCATGCTTAGAGAACAGTGACAACATCATCTGGTTCATCATGTGGATTAGGATCTGGAGAAGCACTGGGAAAACTTCCAACACCAACAACCAAAAGCTAACTGCAGCAGTTTCTAGAAGTTGCAAGGTAAGGAGGAGGCAGACGTTCTGAGCCACAGTCAATCAAATCACGTGTTCCAGAAGGGAAAGCAGGCTAGAGCAATGAAGTGGAGGAAGGAGAATTATGGATGGGTAAAAGGAACGTGGCTGTTTTCTGCTAAAGACAGACAGCGTTTGGTATCCGGATCTCTTTAACATGACTGCAGGGAAGAAAGCAGATGCACTTCTCATTTTGACACCAAAAAAGAGAAGGAAGTTCCTAAAAGGCATTGGCTGATGTTTCTCCATCTTCAGCACCCTCGCTTCCCTGTAAACAGCACTGGGGTAGTTCTGAATGGGAGGTGCTGGGCCTCACTTCATGCACAAGTGATTCTTCCCACCCAAGTTTGTCAATGACCCTGGACTCTTGATTCTGTTTCTGAACAGGACTCATTATGTGAGACTGACAATAAGCTGCCATTCCACCAATAACTTACATTAAAAATATCTCAGTTTAAAATAAACTGTATCATTTCCACCTTCCTGTTCGTGCCCCTTCAACCCTCTCCAGAGCACCCAAACTCTCTCTCAAACTCACGGCCTTGATTTTAAAAGTACTATATCATATAAATGAATACATAATTACAACCTACAAACTGCTGAATCCATTTAGTGTTTTTTGTATATATATATATGTGTGTGTGTGTGTGTGTGTGTGTGTGTGTGTGTGTGTGTGTGTTTTAGAGCTGATTACTTTAACAATATTGGACAATAAAATACTTTAAAGTGGTTATCTTAATTTTAAAATATTAAATTTCTTATAAACAAACAGGATTCTGTCTAACGGACACAATGTCAATCTTTGGGATCTATGCTATTTATTTCTAATATAAGCACAATAATATTAAGGACTTTGCTTCCTTAATTGTTATATTTACTATTTATGTATGAGTGTTTGCCTTCATGCATGTCTATGTGCATGACTGGGGTCCATAGAAACCACAAGAGGGTGTCCAACCCCTGGAACTGGAATTACAGACAGTTGTGAGACACTATGTGGGCACTGAACCCAGGTCCTCTGGAGGGGCAGACCCAGCTCTTCAACATCTATCCAACCCCAACACTATGGACTTTGAATGGGTCCTCTTTTCTTAACAATCTCAATTACTCTTTTCAATTTTATGCTTGGGGGAAAAACTCATATTTAGTAGCAGAAAATTTCTAATGTGTCTGTAGAAGCCCAAGGAAACACCTACTTTGGCTGAAGCGCCACTCTATAAATGAATAATAGGAAATGTGCTATGTGGCATAGGCTAAATTTATGAAAGATTCCCGTTTCCTTCCTCTGGCATCACTATGTACCTGTACGTTTCCTTTTGTATCCCAAACCCGTTGCCATACTATGAACAAAAACCCATAATACAGAAAAAATTCTTTCAACTACACTAGAATCTAAACCACAGTTCTTTGCAAAGGTATATCCAGGAAGATAACAATTGCTATCACTCATTAATATTGAATGATCGTTATGAAAATCATTAGTTATAGACATCAATTTTTTTTATTAATTTAGTAAGTTGTTTAACTTAGCAGGTGATATCACCTTATAATTTTCTTTCTTTCTTTCTTTACTTATTTATTTATTTGCTATGCATATGTGTTGTGTGTGCATGGGAGCAAGTGCGTAAGTGTACATGCAATAGGCATGGATGGAGAGGTCAGTGCACAACTCAGGTTGCTTGCTCTAATGCTTCCTGCCTTATGTCTTTGAGAGAAGCTCTGACCCTGAACCAGAAGCTCACCTTCTTTCGCTAGGCTAATAAAGCTTTGCTAGCAAGCTCTTAGGACCTGCCTGTCTCTGCCTCCCCAAGCTGGGGTCACTGGTAGGCATGGCCACACCTGGCTCTTCTCCACAGGTGCTGGGGAGTTGAACCCAGATCCTCATGCTGATCCACTGAGCCATCTTCCAAGGCCTTCTTCTTTTTGGTTTTAGGAGCTAGCATACATTACTTACTTTTCACCAGCAACAAACAATTCATAGATATTTTATCATCGCTGTCTTCATTTTAAAATGGAGTAAATGAAGCTTAACTATTTTACATTTTCCTCAAAACCTGCAGCTCATGAATGATAATGTTGAGATGAAATCTAGAGCTCTTCTCCTCTATGAACTTGGGTAAATCTTTAGTCATAACTCAAAGAAGTGATTTTCTTCATCAGGAATACAGGCATGCAAAATATACTTATAAATCTCCTCTGATAATCCACCTAGGTATTGAAGGCTTTTTCATGGACCCTGATTCATAACTTCATCTTCACTGAATATTACAAATCACACAAGTTTGGGTAATTTTAAAGCTATTATTTAATTTGTGGGAATGGTTTTGTTTTCATTCTAAGTGTTATCAGGTTTCCAAATACTTAATTAGTCTCATGATAACCTATGCATATCATTCTTTCTATGACAATAATTGGACAAAAAAAATTGCAATTACAGGCAAGTCTCTAGGGCAATTAATGTTGAGGAAAAACTCTTGCTCAAGATAATTGCTGTAAATGCATGAAACTGACCAAGAGTGGTGGGATGCCTTGCCTTCTCAGAGGCTTCTGCTAGATGAGAAGATCATCAATCACCCCTTCACAGAGGAACAGAGGTGAGAGAATGGAGAGAGAATGAGTTTGCCACCAGTGTCAAAAGATAGAACGAAAGACATGAGCAAGGGTACCAAGTACTCAAGATGAACAGGTCTTCTCTGGAAGGCAAGACAATGAGAGGGGAGTGCAACAGACTGCAGAATAGGGCTTGGCAGCCACACCTAAGGAGACTGCTGCCGAGACCATACACAAGACTTTAGGCTTCAGTTTCACTGGCAAGTGTTGGGTCAATTGTTAGTTCTGTTTGTGATTTATATGACACAATATATTATGTTAAGTCACTTTAGCTTAGGTAGTTACTGATTCAAAAAAAAATATGTTACGAGCCACAAATAAGAGGGCTGGAAATCTGCTGAAGTGTCTGGAAAACAAAAAATATTCTAGGCTCAAGAATAAGAGAAGCATGATGGTCACTGGACGAAATAGAATGTGTTAATTTATCTCCCCCAAATACAAATACGGAGATGTAAAACAAGACATCTTATAGACAATGTTGAGTTCCATACTACGTGAAAACAATGTCAACCACAGTAAAATTATATTGAATCGCAGCCCATACACAAACGACCGTTCCTAAAACATTGGGGAAATACACATTTGACTTACATTATTTCAATGTGTTTCACTCATCAGCGTTTCAGACATCAAAACCACAGAAACATTCTAATGTTTCCTGATAAACACTACACTAACAGAGAGTCCTACTTAAGAAATGGGATAATCTTGTCTAATAGAGGAAAGGGTGGGAAAATATTCAACTACACATAGGCTGTTTCAGAGAACTATCTTGTGTCTAAACCATTTATCATATCAGAATATTGGGCAAGATCCCTTGCTTTTGAACAAGTTTATGAAAAAATCATAGAATAGGGCTTGGCAGCCACACCTAAGGAGACTGCTGAAGTTCTTGGCTTGAAGTTCTTTTCAGGAGACCTTAGGAGGCTTCCCCACAAAGTGTACACAAGGCTGTCCAATGTATTTTTAATACATCCAATTGACACTTATAACACAGTATTTACTTTGAAATAAGTTTTCTATATACTTTATATTGACGTTTTTGCAAGCTCTCCTCAGTCAAAATGAAGCAGATCAACTACCACATGAGACACTGCATAAATAGCAATAGCAAATGGATATTCTTGCTGTATTAAAAAATGAAGGATAAGAAACAAATATACCTTTTACAGTCCAAGCGAAGGCTAAATGGACATGAAGTAGATGCATATGAGGGGACAGAATTTGTATTTACCATATAGTCTTAGATCATACTTAAAAACTAAAGAAATAAGAATAGGTTATAAGTAGCTAAATTCTGGGGCAGTTTCATTCACCAAATAAAGCCTACTGAGAACTAAAATTTCATTTAATTATAAATTAATAAAATGAGTTTTTAGAACAAAACCTTGTAGTATTAACATAAAACATATCTCAATGGAGAGTACCAATTTTCTAGGATTTGTTTTCCTAACACTGCCTACTTTCTGGCTTTAGCTTTGGTTTACTGACAGCAATGGGAAAAGAACAGTAACAACTGAATGTATTTATAAAGAGAAGATTTATAATAGCTATTCATGTACCTCTTGGAAAAGGTCGTAGATGCCTAAGAGCTAGATGATGACCAGGACATGTTTTCTTATGTCAGTCTGAAGACTAGCCTATCCTTCTTCCCTAAGCACATTACTCTTACCTAGAAGTAATATTAAGAAGATCTAAAAGTTATCATTCAATATAGAACTCTAATAGCATCAATCCTAGCTGATGCAAATAATGGTGGAGATAGTGTTACCTTGTTTCAGGCTTGAAATAACATGAATCAGCAGGAGTCCAGCACGACATAAGTTCAGCATAATATGAATGATGGCATATAAAAGAATATTCACTGAGCAGTTGAAATAATCTAGGTTACTGATATATTGTAATATTGTATCTTCCATGAACTGTCTAGCATTTCAGTAAATCTGCATGTATGAGTCAAGCTTTTATTTGAAAGTAAAACACACACTGGGGGGCAGGGGAAGAGAAAGAGAGGAGAGAGAGTGTGGGATGTCCTGTATGCTGTAAATACATGTTGCTATGATTGATTGATAAATAAAACGTGATTGGCCAGTAGCCAGGCAAGAAGGATTGTGTAGGCGGGACAAGGAGGAGGAGAATTCTGGGAGGTGGAAGGCTGAGGCAAGGAGATGCTGCCAGCTGCTGCCATGAGAAGCAGGATGTAAAGTACTTGTAAGCCATGAGCCACGTGGCAACTTATAGATTAATAGAAATGGGTTAATTTAAGATATAAGAACAGATAGCAAGCAGCCTGCCATGGCCATACAATTTATTGGTAGTATAAGTCTCTGTGTGTTTAATCAGGCCCAGCAGTAGCTGGGTGGACACAGGAATACTCCAGTTGCAAGAGAGAGGGATGAAAGAGAGACAGAGAGACACAGAGAAAGCCAGAGAGACAGATACAGAAACACACAGCGAGAGAGACAGAGAAACAGAGAGAAAGAATATGAATTAGTGTGTGTAACCGGAAAGCTGAGAAATCCCCAGATCTGGGGCGAAACTAAGTCCTTTCATATTCAAGGACCTGAGAACTAGAACAGAAGCACTAGTTGACAAAAAGGTCAAGGACAAAAGACTAAAGCTGCAGATCAAGCAAGCAGGTAGGCAAACTCCCTCCCTACTGGGGGTTTTCTTTGGGAACGGAGCCTTTAGTTAACTGTCTAAGCACCACCCATGTGAGGCAGAGCAATGGAGTTTATTCATTCTACTAATTCAAATGGTAATTTCATCCAGGCTCACCTTTATATACACTTCCAAAATAAATGTAGGATCAAAAACCTCTGACACACAGGAAAGGATGCATAGAAAATAAACATTTAACCATGCAAAATTTAGATATCAGTTTTTCCCACTGAGTAAAACATTGGGATGTGTAGAAAGGTTGAAGGTTATTCCGAGGATAAAGCACTTAGATTGTATGCCCTAAAGTTTATGTGGAATAAATTTATTCATATCTATTGATAGGACACAGCGTTCCCTTCTGAGAACTGGTTTAAATTTTTGAACAGAACATTGTCCCTATTCTCATGTGTTCATGTATCCCACAGCTCTGAGGGAACAAAAATAAAAACCTGCTAAGCTCTAGAATAACCAAAGGTTCATTCAATATGTATTCCAGACAGCATACTTAATCCACACACATCATTCTCCATCAATGTAAACTTTAAACTCTTAAGAAATTCATCAGGTGATTCTGATGAATTTAACCAGGAATTTCATGCAATAGAAACAAAATATTTGAGAGTGATAACTTCTTTAATGACATATATAACAAATAATTGTGTGAAATTATCAGCTCTTCCAGAGACTAGGCAGAAAATACACATTAAAATAATATTTCTAAGGCCTTGGCAAATCTAAGGATGTACTCATATCTAATTATATCACCCTATACAAAACTTTGGAGAACTTACAGTCAGGAAGGACTCCTGAAATTAATTAGTAAAGAAAAATAATGCAATGATATTTGTGTCTTTAATGTACTTTACTGTTTACATTTTTAAATGATTATAATTATAAACTTCAAAAGGTTTCAATTACCTCTTTCATCTCTTAAACAGCTAGAAGCTGAGATAATTGAAGTATAGTCACATAATTAGTTATTTTTTTAAAACTTATAATGACATCAATTTATTGTTTTATTGAACATTGCTTCTACTGCTTTAAAATTATTTCTCTGGTCTTAATTGTTTTGTTAAAATGAATTTTTTCTTTTAAATTATACTATTTATTTTCAGTTAAACTAATTCACATGCAGTAAACTAATCTAAAATTCTAAAATGATAAATTATTGCTGCAGAAAAATTAATTAAGGATAAAATACAACATTATGTTAAAAGGAGAGTAGATCAGAAGTGGAATGTAGCAGGCTCTGAGTTCAAACTCATCACCACACAGGTATACACACACACACAAGCACAGGTATATACAATTCCTTAGTGAACCAATCTAAGTGAGTGTCTCAAAACATGAAGAGGAGATAAATAACACAACTACTCTATTCATCTCTCACTAACTATTACTGAATTTTTAGTATCATAGGGATTTTGCTACATGCTAATCTTGCCCGAGAGTGGTATTTTAATTGTGCTGAAATGTGATTTTATTTGTATGTTAATAAATAAAGTTTGCCTGGAGATCAGAGGTCATTAGAGAGGCAGGAATAGAAGTCAGGTGGTGGTAGCCCACACCCTTAATCCGATCACATGGCAGGCAGAGTCTCTGTGTGGTCAAGGACACAGCCAAGTGTGGTGACCCTTGAGTCTTTAACCCCAGTACCAAGCATAGAGACCAGGAGGTCTGTATAGACAGGCATTGATGAGGAAGTCATGTGGCTCGGCTTAGAGCCGATGAGAAGGCAGAACAGGAAAGCAATAAAAGAAAAGTCACACAGGAAGAAGGTCTCTCTCTCTCTCTGAGGGAAAGGACAGCAGTGACTGGTAAGCTAAAGGTAGTCTTGGCTCTTCACTAATGCTCTGACCTGTTGGGCTTTTAACTCTGTATTTAGCTCTGTGTTTCCTTTTTTCTATAATTTTATAATTTATTTCTAAATGTTTAATGTTATATAATGTCAACAATACATCTACAACAAAATAATTGCAGATTACAATAATTGTTATGACATTTTCTATTAGGTTTACACAAAAATGTTGAATTAAGAATGTGTTTGCAGGGAAGGCGCAATGCTACACAGAGAGACTCTGTCTCGAAAAACCCAAAAAAAAAAAAAAGAATGTGTTTGTTTATTGTTTGGAAAAGCTCACCCCAATAGCTTTCTGTGTTTCTTATTTAATAAGACCGTTTAGAATTTCGTCTACACCCGAGTGAATAAAGTCGTCATGGAGCTTATAATGCCATAGATTCTAGGAGGATCATACAGTCATATGAATATATGCAACTTTTGATTGTAAACAAATGTGGCCCTAAACACTCCAAACCAAATTCTTACATTGGATATTGATTCTGAAGTTACTAAATAAGGCAAAGATGACTCATATTACATTTTTCTCTTAAAAACCCTTACCTTTCTTATAAAGAACAAGACATCATAGTTTGCAATACACAGCATTTATCATTGTGTAAAAACTGAAACCAACTAGAGGATTCTTGTCTTCTGACTTATAATCACCCAAGTGTATAACTGATGGGGATGATGGGCAGACTTCTCCAGAGCACTAAATTATCCTCTTGATCTCCATGTCATTCCCACACCAGCCTCTATCACTGAATTTCTTCAATAAATTTACTTAGGATGAGACACCTTTATGAGTGATTCCTCTATACTCCAGAGTAAGAACAATTCTAAGGCAAGAACAATATTTGCATTATTGGCACCTTACGTTATACCTGGAAACGAATACATTTAATTAATGAGCATGGCAAACTGCTGTTATATTCCAGTAGTCTCTAGGAAGATGCTCCTTTCTCCAAGAGCTTGGAATCTATTTGATGCTACGTGCAAACAATGGGAAAATCTCATTACAAAGGCATTTTTGACTATGATGACTAAATCAAATGATAGAGCTATAAATTATGGTCAAAGGCAGCACGATGTTGGAACCACAATTACACAGATCATCTCAGGCCAGTAATAATTTGCTGCTAGGCACTGTTCTACATATTTATTTAAGAAGAAATACTTTTAAAGTATCTTCAAATACAGAAAGATAAGGAGAGTGATATTAAACACATATCAGATTTAGGTGCACCATATTTCAAAGCAAGAGTATGAGTGGGAAAATGTGAGATGCATGCAAGAAGAGCCCAACAGGAAGGTCTACTAAGTTAAAATCAAAACTGTGAACAACATCCAAGGCCAACAAGACATAATTTTACATTAAATTATATGCATTAAAAGATGAAATCTGAGCCCTATACTTGAATGGTTAGTGTACTAAAAAAGAGATGGATAATGTCCACTCACTACAACATATGAAATGTGAGATATAGAGGCAAAACCTGCATGCTTAGTGGGGAGGCTAAGAAAGTTTAAAGGAGTCAGAGGAAGAATTTAACTATGAAACAGCAGAATGTATGAAGAAAGGCCATTTAGTGCTACTACAATAGAGGAATCAGCCTGAAAATGAGTGGGGTGCTCTCACAGCATTTTGTCTTCCCTGCTGTGGAGCTAAAATGTCACTCCACATGATGCCTTGGAGCACTGGCACTGATGTAGTATGGTCTCAACATATATACATATATTGCTCAAGCAGCAGCTGAAGACTACTTTAAAGGTAGTAAGACCATGTGGGGACCGTCACCCAATAACATGATACCTTTAGAACTTTAATATGAAAATAATGATTGAAATTAGGTAACTGATAACAGATGAGGTTAGTGGGAAAAATATTTAAGAAATAAAGTAGGTAAGACATGTACTGATTTCAGAAATAAAGGAGGGATAACTGCCTGCATGGACAAACAGTAAAGATTTCTTTACTGAGAATAAGAAGAATGTCAAAAGTCAACTACTTGTTTAAAGAACAAGTCATTTAGTGGAAAGCTGTAGATGGTCCCAGGACCAAGAAATATGAGAAATCAAAGGGAACTATAAGTAATACTTATTTTGGATGAAAAATAGTGCCTGAAGCAAGAGATGGGGGATGCAAACTGGCTATTTTGCCTTAGAAGGCTTCATTTTAAAAACGTGACTACTCCAATTTAAGGTAACAGACCACTACTCAACAAAGAAAATGGATACTAGAAGTCTTTGTGGTAGAAGACCTGAGCATTTTAAAATACATTACTTTACAAAAGACAGCTCTTCTGGGGCTGTCACGCCTTCGAGAAGTAACAGATGTGTATAAACCACCAATAATACTTTTAATTTTATGTTTTACTGTAGCGCAGAACCACATGGATATATTGGGTATTCAGTCTACACCAGGTACTTTTGTATGCTGCTGTATTTTGGCTTTTCCTAGAAACAAGAGACAAAATACACAGTTAACAAAAAGAAAAATGAAAAGGCAAATGGCAGAATAATCTTTGGCAAAGGTTCCAATCTTCTTAGATTTCAGACTGGACCTGTGCAAGACTGGATCACTGAGCTTTAAGGGCCTCTGAGATGCCTTGAAGTAAGGGGAAAATCTAATAACATATCAAAAAAACTGAATTGTTCTCTCTAGCTTACATATTCATAATCTCACCTCTACAAAGAAAAAAAAGACTTGAAATTCTTTACCTTAAAATAAATGACCAACATTTTGACATGATATTTTTTTAATAAAAGAGAAGATTCTACAATTGTCCCATCCGTCATTGTCAGCCTCTTCATTACTTGACTGACTCTATCTATAACATAATTCCTGTTGCTAAATCTTTCATTTCTCTTTAAAGAAGTATTATATTGGCAGTAAAACTGAGGATTGCTGAAATAAAGAAATAATCAGGGCTAATTGTTGTCAATAATTGACACTGTTTCTATGTTTCAGATTAAAAAAAAAATACCCCTCATTTTATGTGAACAAAGTGGCCTAAGGAGCCAGGTTAATATCTTTTACTTGAGTGCACTAACAATAATTATGAAAAAGTTTCAGTTGGACACCATGACAACCCGAGATTTTACTGTTGATTTTGTTTTACATTGGAAGACAGAATAGGTGAGATTTCAAGGGTTTGGATGCAATTTTCTGCCTTTTAATAAGATAATGGCAGCAAAGATCAATCACATTTATTTTCGTAGGAAAGATTTCACCACAGAATTGGATTGTTGACTTAACTTTGTAAAACTAGTATTGTTGAAAGAGAAATAGAAAAACCAACACCATAACTGTAAGTCATGACAAAGAGACAAATGATAATGCAATGGAGAACAGATTTTAGGGAATGAAAAATGAAAGTAAAGAACCAGTCTGGCTCCATCTTAGGCCTAAAGGCCATCTCACAGTAAAGACAAATGAGTTTCATTCCTGTTTATGATTAAATCTCTGTTTCACAAGGATTGGGCTAAGCCTACCTGTAACTTTAACTACAAATGGTTCTGTAGTGCCTGTTCCAAGAATGGCCATCATGTCTTTGGTTCAAAAAGTCGTTTAAACCACTTTGCACCACTACCTTTGTTTCAAAAAGTTATGTGATCACCTATGACTACTTTACTATGACTAGGACTACATTGTTTTGACTATGACTACCTTGTTTTGACTATGACTACCTTGTTATGACTTGGGACTACCCTGTTAGGACTAGAACTACATTGTTATGACTAGGACTACCTTGTGTTGCCTACCTTGCAACCATATTTTTCTTTCAAGAGATCATTAAGACTAATATTTGTTTGTCCTGCTCATATAACTCTGCCTATTTTGCCTCCAAATCCCCCATTTGGAAACTCCCTACCCCTGAGCCTTGTCTTTATTCATATCCAATGCTGACCTCTTGAATCCCACATCAGGGGGAGGCAGCCCTTGTACATAAATAAAAGAAAAGCTTGATTTAATTAATTGCTTGCTTTAATTAACTTGGCCATTATGATTTGGGTTGTTGGTCTTTCTCCTATCTTTAGTATTAACAGAAGGAAAAGTAAATTCTACCATGACTATGTGCTAGTTGATATGCTTTTATAATCTCCTCTGACCATCCCTCGTCTCTGGGTGTTTGAAGAAAGTATGTATTACATGAATTATAATTTCAAATGATTTTTTGAATGTCTTGTTTACATATTTTAATGTAGTGTACAACCAGGTTACTAACTTTTTCAAATACTTTGATATCGAAGATTTCACCTCCAGTAATAAAGTCAGCATTAGAATATGTGAGATACAACAATGTATGGCCACCACCTCCACTCAAAAAAATACACTATATAATAAAAACCTTCAGGCCAGCTCCTGAAGTCAAAGTCAAATAATATATAATGAAAATTTCTTTATAAAGTAACTAAACGCTATCAGGAAGGTCCATTTCCCAGGCCATCAGTGGGAAATGGCATCTCACCTGACAGTTAAACACTTCAGGGTAAACCATTTGCCAAAGAAATGTATCATCCATTAACCTTCCTGTTGGTCTCTTCCCCAAATTAGATGAACAATATACAATAAATAAAATTACACCACTCAATATGCCTTCACTACACTAAGGTGGAGGGTTTAGGTCCACTTTTATGAAGCTTCATTGGGAATTTAATAAGGCTTAGGCTCCTGTTTATCTAGGCTACTGCTGCATCTTTGAAGGAAGAACCATTAATGACAACTACTTACAGTTTTAAACATTTAAGACTGACACATACAAAGAAACGTGACCACACAATGTCCCCATAGGGCAAAGACAGTCACCATAATGTATCAATATGTAAACTGGAAGTAGTGAATTTAGGCCATTTTTTAAGCACTAGCTAGTAAAGAGGTCAGCATTTGAGCTTTTTTTTTTTTTTTTTTTTTTTTTTTTGGTTTTTCGAGACAGGGTATCTCTGTGTAGTTTTGCGCCTTTCCTGGAACTCGCTTTGAAGACCAGGCTGGCCTCGAACTCACAGAGATCTGCCTGCCTCTCCCTCCCGAGTGCTGGGATTAAAGGCATGCACTACCACCACCCAGCAACATTTGAGCTCTTATTTGTAGGATTTAACTATTAACTTCTTTGTACTAAAAACTTTAGAAAAAGTTGACTTTTACATAACCTGAGAAAACACTTTTTAACAATTTACAACTAACAGTGAAAGGAACTGGTTTCTAAGCTAGCAAACTTTATTAAGCACATGTAATAACAAGGCAGAGCTACAAGAAAGTCACTTTATAGTTGTCATTTCCACATCCATAACTTCATTCATGACAGTCCTGTATGTCAAATATTTTGATTCTCATTTTAATACGAATTTAGTGAATGTTAACTGTGTACCAGATGGAGACATATTTAGGGATCTATCTTCGCTATAACTCTATGGCTCTATAACTTTATTGTTCCCTAAAGGTGTACAGGGTTAGCCTAGGCACTTCCCAGGGTTGGTTACTTAAGCTAGACTAAACTGTAATTCTTGGTAGCAACTAAAATAGCCTTTACAACATCGACTGTATTTGGCGGTATGAACTAGTAACATCGAGACACTCTTCCTTATTTTTAGACCTGCTTCCATCTTGAGTGAGAATAAAAATAAAGAAACAGTTGTCTGAAACAAATGGTATGCAGGCAGCAGACATAAATAAACTAAACTGGGATCTAACCCTTCAAGTTCAGTTTTTCCTGTAAACACCTTACTGGGCTGGTTAGAAATTCTATAGAAACAAAAGCATACATAGGTAATTCACACACCATACCCTCTATCCCCAAAAATCTTTACATTAAATTTTAAAACAAATTTATTTTCGATAAGTCCTAAGTTTGTAGAAAATAGTATAAATAAAGAGATACCATGTGATCAGCACCGAATTGTCCCTGTAATTTTCTGAGGTTGCCATACTGGACTTGTTATAGTTACTCAGTCAGTGGTGGTACATTGCTAATCCAACTCATATTTCATCCAGATTTCCTTACATTTTAATTAATATTCCTTGTCACATGCTCCATAGTCATTCTGCAAGTCTCATTTTAGAATTTCCCATTTTGTCAAGGCACCCTGCAGTCATTAAATAAACAATATTATAAATTAAACTGAGGTACTAGACATACTCAGTACATCTCTTGCTCCTGAGGAATCCTAGTTTTCAACGCTACTCATTAAAAGGTGAAGGAACTATATCTGTGTATATTACGACATTTATCTATAAATATGTATCTATAACCACTACATATTTAACAACTCACATGTAGACTGAGCTAAATCTGAATGCATAAAATTATCCTGAATTCCAAACTATTACATATGTCATCATATAATTATCAGTACTTCAAGTTGTTTATTACTTTTAAATAAAAAGAAAAGCACACACACACACACACACACACACACACACACACACACACACACAAACCAGATACAATCCCTGCATCACTGTGACTGACTCATCTAGATGGCCTAGAGTGAAGTGTGCTCATTATAATTCTTCATTTGTACACAGAAGATAGTCTCCTGTGCCATGCAATAGTCTCAGATGATGGTCTCCTGTGAAATGCAATATTCTCAGAACTGAAAATTCAGTAGGGAAAGAAGAGGAATAAAAACAGTTCTTGTTTTTATGACATTAATGTTCTAATTTGAAAATTAAATGATAACTGTAATACATCAGTAAGTGTTCTGAAGAAAAATAAAGTGGGATAAAGAGGGATGGCATGTGTTTGTAAAAATACTATAATCAGAAAAGACCAGGAGGTGTTAGTGAAAAAGCCTGATATGTAGGATAAAACCCTCCAGATGGAGGAACAGGGAGGATGACTGTCCTGACCACACCAAGTATAGACTGTTCAACAACAGAACTTACCTATCTACAGACTTTTGGAAATTGGAAAGTAAAAAAGTGTTCTCTAAAATATTTTTGAAGAAAAATAAACTTAAATACATCTATAAAAACAACAAACCCGACCTAGTTGTGAATTAAACTCTAACATTTAAACTAATTAATTAACTAGTTGATTAAAAGATTTGGTATAATGCCAGCACTTTGCTCTTTGAGAATGGTTGAAAATCAGGAAGTCGGGGTTCAACAGGCAATTGCAAAGTCAAGGGAAAATTGATTCTACTGCACCCATTTTTCAGCTTCAAATTAAAATATACATGTGCCCAAGGCATGGTTGCATGACTAGTTACATAACTTTATTATCATAAAAGTGAAAATAGTCTGATGATTCCCACTAAACACTTCCCTCTTAACATCTCTGGGTCCAATACAAACAACACCCAAGCTCCTCCAGTGAGGTCTTTGCTGCCCTGCTGCTCCCCAGGGAGTCAATTTTGCTTTTTCAAGCACTTCCTCTTCTAAATAAAATTTTTGCCTGCTAGTCTTCTGTGTCTGTAAATTCTTTTATAGAGGAGAGGAAGTAGCAAATGCAAAGGTGTCGATTTTCCCTGTAGACATCAGCTACAGAATACTGATAGGGGCTGAGGTTACCATACATTATTTTACCATGACCAATTGGCTTGTCTTTGTAAGTTAAAACAAATGCATTTTCTTATAATGGAATATAGATTGATTTTGCTTCCTCAGTTGATTTGCCTCACACACTTTTCATCAAGGTTTGTAAATTAAAAAAGGGTAACAAAATCCATAAAAATAAGGGAAATAAAACAACCTTTTACTGTGCCACATGCCTTTGCATACATTATACATTCATTCATTATAAAATATACTATAATACAGGTTATGATTAACCTCATTTTAAAGATCAATAATCTAAACTCCAGTCTTGTATAACTTGCTCCAGAAGAACAAGTATATCATAATAATAATATTATAATAATAATGATAGCATTTGAATTCATTCTGAGCATTTTTAAGGTATATACTTATTCACTATTAGGAAAATAATACAAGATAATATTAGTTCTTTTTTGTCTACAGGACATTGATCACTAGTTGCAATACAATGAAAATTAGTTTAGATTTTGTTTATTGTAGTGACATTTAGCTATTTACTTGATAAGTCATTGAAGACATAAAATTTGAATTAGGTAATTACAAAATCCATGCATTATGCCAACACTTAAATGATACATAATAGAAGACTTAATGAACACATATATGATATATTCAATCATTCACTGCATAGTTACTACATTCATAACACGTTAGCTATCAGAAATTCATTTTTAGACAAAAATTAAAATTTTTCTATCTCCTAAAATATATGGCCTACTGAGAAAGAAATATACTCAACAAATAATTGCACTAATGAATTATTAAAGATAATGATAAGGTTTCTGAATGAAAAGCACATATTATTGCAAGAGGTCATAAAGCAAAGGAATTTTATGTAGATTTTGGAGGCAAAGGCTGGTGGTCATGGAAGGTGGCTCTGAGGAAGTCAAATCTGAGGCAAAATCTGAAAATGAACAAAAGTTAATCAAGAGCAGTAAAAGAAAACCCTAAAAAGAAACTATACTTCCAGTTACTATTGAAAATTGTATGTATATATGGAAAGAAAAAGGACAGTGAGAAAGGAAATAAGTAAGGAATAGATGCAGGGAAGGAAGAGAGGAGAACAGAGAGAAGGAGAAAAAAGGAAGGAGCCATTGTCAAAAAGCCTTAGTTGGGAAGGGGCATCTGAGGTTCAAAATGTACAACATACAGACATTTAACTGAATTAGGATATTTTTCAAACAAAGAATGGATATCGGTATACCATTATTTCATTGACAAGGTTTAGAAAAAACTATTTTGAATATGTTTATCATTTCCAAATATTTGTAATTGATATCATTGGACATTCAAAAACTTTGGACTAAAACAGAATATTTCTTATCTGCTAAGAACTCTATGTTGTTATTTCAGTGAGTTCTCCCAACACTTAAGAAGCGCTGGCTGGAGTGGTTAGGAAATTTATATAGAGTCTTCATAGAATTAAAACAACTCTCTCCAAAGATGAGTTCTAGTCGTCATAGAGTTAAATTAGCCCTCTCCAAAGATGAATTCTAGTCATCACAGAATTAAAACAACCCTCTCCAAAGATGAGTTGCAGTCATCATACAGTTAAATCAGCCCTCCCCAAAGATGAGTTCTAGTCATTATAGAATTAAATCAACCCTGTCCAAAGATGAGTTCTAGTCATTTAGCTTTGTTTCCTTCATATGGATGAGGACTTGTAACTCAGTAAAACACAACGTGCTTACGTCTACCCAATTATTTTAAATAGTCCACACTGACATGCTGGGGGAACTTTCCATGGTGTTATTAAAGACACTTGTCCTTGTAAATAAAGCAGGCTTCATGTAAGCGTTGATATGTTTTTATAAGAACTCTAATTTTAGGTCATAGGAGAAAAAGTTCTGGTTTTTCCTCTCCATGGTATTATCCACAGAACTCCTTACCCAGCATGCTGCTTTTGTGTTCTCAAGTTCTTGGTCGTTCCTGTAGTCTCTAACTTAGATTCCTATGTAAGGTCTAAGGACAGGGGGCGAAAAAAACGACTCCAGTTTGGCTAAGATCACTTCCCTTCTGCTCTGTCATAGAACTAGTAATTCCACAAAACACAGCCTGGGCTGGGAATACAGAGCCTGCTTGGTGTGAGTGAACTCATCTTTCTGGTCCTCCACAGTAACTTAATATTTCTACATTTTTATAGAAAGTGTTTAAGTCTTATACATGACACATGGCCAGATCCTATTTCTGGACAAATATCAGTGGAAGTCAATGACGTATAGCACACACAAGGGTCAAAAAGAGCAAACAACGGTTGACTTAATCTACCCCACCATTAGCCACTGCATCTACCAAGTCATTTGGGTCATCTTTTTGCCTTCAGTCTGTGGATAGAAACCAGCTACCTACACATACTACACAGACATTCTAATACTGAGCTACACTCCCATACCAGCTAGCTACTTTTAAAACTGTGTCATCAGTCATGTTCTTATCTAGAGTCGCACACACTTATGTTTTATCAAGGAAAAAGAAAAACAAATCTTCAACTTTGTTTAATTGAATTGAAAAAGAAAGGAGATGGGAAAGCCTGTCAAAAGTTGTCTTGGGGATTTTTGCTACTCAATAAGAGATTTCCTTGCCGTGTAGTGGTGGCGCACACCTTTAATGCCAGCACTCGGGAGGCAGAGGCAGGCGGATCTCTGTGAGTTCGAGGCCAGCCTGGGCTACAGAGTGAGTTCCAGGAAAGGCACAAAGCTGCACAGAGAAACCCTGTCTCAACCCCACCCCCCCAAAAAAAATAGATTCCTTTAAGTAATTCTTTGATTGGAGGATGATTTCTTTCCATTTGGCACTAAGGTATTAAAGATACTCACTGAGTTAAAACACGCATTAAATGACACACTTCTTGTAACTAATGTGTTGCTCAGATTACCATACCATTTTTTTTTCAAAATTCTTATGTGATTGTAATTAAGTTATAAAATCTTACCTATTGGATTTGATATTGTATATAAAAAAATGTGTGTTTGTGTGTGAGGGTGGGGTGGGAGGGTTATATTGTAGTTTTCCAGCTTTTCTGACCCAAAGCCAAGTGGCATCATGGATACAGACACTAGGAAGCCTGTGGAGCTGACATGAGTTAGTATGGTGGCAAAGGTTTCCAAAATTGCTCTCTTTTATCTAATATCATTAAATGAACCTTTGAAACTATTCTAATAAAAACTTCATCCTTGGGTAGTCAAGCCCAGGTCTGCAACAGAATGTGGAAAGAAAATGTTCTTTTGATCACATAATTCCTCTACCAACCGTTATTCATTCATTTTATCTGTGCTAGGTGACTTTCACTCAACGGTAATATAACTGTTCAAGATTACTTTTCTATTGCAGATTTGGAATATTTTTAGGTAAAGCTAAAGTGTTTTTTGCTTTTCTTCTATTGTTAGAAAGGATATGGAAAATTAATATTGCAAAAATATTAATGCATCTTGTATGGCATCAGGCAGACAAGGTCCCAGATTATGTGAGACCAGGGCACAACACTCCTAAAACTGACTCCTGGTTTTTCTCCCATTAGGATATTGATTACCCACAATGCATAAAAGACAGAATTAAAAATCTTAATATGGGAGAAGGGAGTGGTGGTGGTGGTGGTGGAATTTCTTTCTAAGCAGCTATTAAACTTTGAAATGACTAAATGCACAAAAAAGAAAGAGGAAGCAACCAGCTACATTTTATTGTAGCAAGACATGGAAAGTCTTATTCTGTCATTTGTTCATTTATAAATAAGTTATATTTGAACACATAGACATCCCTATATATCAGTCTTAATGATATTTCATTCATTCTTATCATACATAAAATTAAAACTGTATATTACTACCAACAGCAATAAAAGTATCAATCGTAAGGGTTAAACACAAATTGATGGTGATACCGTCTATATTTCAAGGTTAGTCATATATACAAAGGTCCTCAAGCACTCCCTTCAAAATGCATTTGTAATAATAAGCTATTGGACAACAAGAGTCCTATTTTGTTTCTTGAAAAGAGACTTTAAAAGGTACCGTGACAGACATTGTGTTGCAAAGGCAAAAATCTATTATTTTTCCTGTCCAATAAAAATGTTCACATGTCAGTGTTTCTCTCAACTCTAAGCAAAAACACTATAAAATAGAGCAATAACAAGTGAGTTTATTATGAACAACAAAAGAGCCTTGAACTGCATGGCGAAACCTCTAGTTCAATTATTTGCAAAGGAGATACTAATGTAAATAAACACATCTGGACTCCTTCACCTACCTTTAACATCTTGTCTAAATTCTTCATTCATTAGCAATAAAATTATTTCAAAGGTTTACTAATTTAATATCCATAAAAATAAATAATAAAAGAAACCAACTACAGGAGACCCATCTGGCAGAACTGCAAATGCTCTAACTGCTTGGGGCATATTGTTTAGGCTAGCTTATTCATTCATTATAATAGGCATTTATTGAACATTAACTCTGTGTAAGACATTAAACACATTTTTCTAGGGTCAAAATAAACAATTCAGGTAAGTTTTCAATTTTTAGTGCATGCATACGGCTTTTATTAAGCTAAACAAATGAGTCAGAGAATTAGAGATTGATATAAACTGTGGAAAGAATAAAGGTCTAATGGTAAATGTATGAATGGAGAACTTTAGAGAGGAATGGGTGGGCCCACTCTACTAGAATACAGACCTGAGGACAGTTTTCTTCTGTAGAGCAGAGCCCCAACAGTTTCCATAATGTTTGTTTCTTCAGTATTATGTTTAGGATGTGGTTTCTTTCCAATGCTTCATGTATTGGAAGTTTGGTCCCTAGTGTGTTGGCACTGGGAAGGAGTATGGTACTTGTAAGAAGCTGAGTGAAGTGAAATTCCTCAGAAGATGTAACTGGATTCACATTGCTCTCAAATTACTACCTAGAGATATCATTTGTCATGACACATACTTCTTCATGATACCACCCAACAGCACTCTCACAAAAGGCCAAATCAATGGGGCCCTTTGCTATCCGACTTTCTTTCTTTCAAACTGTGACTTCATTGCTTTATAAACTACCCAGCCTCTAGCAGTTTGGTATAGTATTTCCAAATCCTCTAGTGCACTCAAACATTTATAAATTATGCCATCCTGTATCAAAACTATAGAACTGCTTATTATATGTATTGGCATTTGTACAGCAAGGGACTACAATCTATCACATCAGAAAAATACTTACAGTGGTCATATGCCATTGTTCATGTTACACTTTTAAAGGAAATTAAAGTAAGAATTATACCCAGAGCTGTATCTCACCAAGGTAATTAACAAATTACACTATCACTGATAATTGAACTTATAAATCACTGGTCCTTACTGTTGAAATACTGAGAAACTGATCAAACTAGAAAAAAAAATAAGTTGGCTTAATTCAGCAGAGACCTGAGGACAGGAAGATGATGGTGGTATAAGCAAGGGGAACAGAAAGAAGTTAAAGAAAAAGTAAAGAGGGGCTAGAGAGATGGCTCAGCGGTTAAGAGCACTGGCTGTTCTTCCAGAGGTCCTGAGTTCAATTCCTAGCAACCACATGGTGCCTCACAACCATCTGTAATGAGATCTGGTGCCCTCTTCTGGCCTGAAGGGACACATGCAGGCAGAACACTGTATGTGTAATAAATAAATAAATCTTAAAAAAAAAAAAAAAAGAAAAGAAAAAGTAAAGAATAAACCAAACTGAGGTGTCTGAATCACTGAGTTACAGTTATATCACATTTAGGAGTGTTCAACACTGCACCCAAGTTGTACAATGGCCTACAACACTCATGTGATTACCTGTCACAAGAAGCATGGTTATAGTGAAAACTAAATTAATATTCACAAGTTAATAATTATGATGCCTGACTCTTAAAAGGGTTTTGCTTCTTATTTAGTTTTCTGGCTTGATAATCCATCACCAAATTAAACGGAGCTATGGCTAGAGTTTGGGCCAGAACGTACATGCTCCAGAACCCAAGTTCATTGTCCAGCTCCACAAAAACCAATCAAACAGTCAGTCACAGGGTGAATAATGTGATAAGTAACTGTTTCCATCTTAAGCCTACATTTCCCTGCTTTTAAATGTTTCCCTTATTCTCACTAAAGCTGTAAACTATGTCTCATTGATTTTTAGGACTATCATTCACAGAGTAAAAAAATTCAAATTTTTTTAATCCAAAAGGATACCTTACAAGCTATAAAAATTTTGCCATACACATCTGTGTTAAACACTCCCAGAATTTGTAAAATGGCAAATTCAAAAGCAAGGCCTGTCAAGAGCTATACCATGAAATTAGAGATGCCTCACCAAAATGTCAAGAAAGATGACTTTTCCTCTTATTGATTTTAGAACAAATGTAGTTGAAATAATTAGGAAAACTCCAAACAGCTGTTCATCAAATGAAGGCTACACAGAAGGAAACAAAGACCTTGTCACACCAATTTTCACCTGGTAGCAGACACTGTCCTCCTAGCATATTTCCTGATCTGCTGAAGAGAAGGAAGCTCTTTTATCTTGAATTCAGTGTAGACGCTTCATTGTAACAATTTTTGAATCACTATGTGAAGGTGTGTTTTACAAATATATACATGTATATATTTGCATCCATTTATCTTTATTGAAATTACTGCTAGTTTACAATTTGTGTTTCTTTTCTCTAGTGCCGGTTAATTTCATATTCCCATCTCATCCTTTTTAAATACATGTCCATTGTATTTTATATGAGTAACTAACTGCAAATAACTTTAATAAGGATTTTTATGAAACCAAATCCTTAAGCATATTCACGAACCTCATTACGTCTTAAACAAAAGGTTTTCACTCATCTAGAAAAAGGGAATCGAGTGTGGTTACACAAAGTGATATTCTACAGAAATGGAGAAGGGAACTGCTTCATCCTGATTTTTTTTTTTTTTTTTTGAGATGCGAGAAAGGAAGGTGACCTTCTAAAATTGAGTGTGACAGTGTACTCCTTCATCCTGTCTCCATTCAAGTCCTAAAATAGTTGTTTCATCCAAAAACTTCTGCCTGCTTGAAATGGAAATATTAGATAAGCTATTGTTACAACAAAATGATGATGTTTTAAGCATGGCCATGTTCCACCAGCACTGAAGTAACACTTCCTCTTTGGGATTGCATGACTGAGAAACTTAAACTAAACGAAAATACTGATGCTGCCTCTGAGAGGCTCACAGTTATAATTAACTAAGATGCCCACTGATCTTGGCAAGAGGACCGCAGAAAAGATTATTGATGCAATACATGTCTCCTCTTTCTTTCCAATTGAGAACATCAAAAACCAAAGGCAACAATTCAACTCAACAGATTCTACTGATTCTATTGATTCTGTTGATTGGCCATGGAAGGTTCAGTACCAATCACAGATGACCCTTCCACTTTTTATCCATTCTCTCTTGTACTCTCTGGCATTGCAAAACTAAAAGATTCTTTTTTGAGAAGCAGGACTGGTTCAGGTAAAAGCAAGATGTCTCATTGTCTTAGCCATTAATCTTCAGGTAATTAAAAAACCATAATTTTCCTCCAGACAAAATACACTTCAGGCACAATCAATGAAAAGTTTCCCAATGCATCTAACCCCAAAACATTTTAAGAATACATTTCCATGTTATAAAAATGTAAGACCAGAACATGCCAATAGTACTCAATATTCTTCAAAACACCCATGACCAGAAACAAATTCATTATGACGTGTCCTCATCTGGTTAACTGATTCCCATTTGCACAGAAGGTACCGAGTACAGAGCTCCAACACCAGAAAACATGTCAGAAATGAGACAACACAATAGGAACTTTTTTTCCCCTAATTTATAGAAATCCTTGACTTCTGAGGTAGATATTTCAGAGCAACTTTAACAAACACACTTTCCATCAACTGAACAAAAGGACTATACTCCACCAACACTCACATGGAGGGATAGGGCTATATATTGAATGACTAAAAAAACAAAAAACAAAAAAAAAAACACTCATTCTATATTTCAAGACAATGGAGTCGAAAGAGAATAAAAGATAAAATATAGAAGAGTAAACAGCTTACAGGAAAGCACTTAAGATTTCAGGAAGTTTCACAGCTGCCATAAAGATTTCTGTTTTCTCCATAACCTACCTCCTTCTCAACCCAGGCAACAGAACATAAAACAAGTCAAAGTTACATGTACTGTTGCTTATACAGCAGGCTGTAAACGTCGAGGAGATTTAGCAGGTCACATTTGACTTACGATTCAAATGTGTCTGCTTCATTTTCTTTCACAATTCAACACAAAGGCCACTGGAAATGTTGAAATATTTCTTAGTGTTATTCAGAGACATGAAGACAGGTTTCATTAGTTCACTACTTCAGATTACTTAGCAGTTCACCAGAGTGCAATTGGCACAAATTTGACTAATTTAGTATTGCCCTGGAAGATACCATACGATAAACAGAAAGCCTGAAGGAAAAGTAAAGATCTAGATGGGTCTGGGTAAGTATGAGCATATTTCAGATAGATACATTATAATCATCTGAACTAATTAGAGGGGTGTATAATTTATTTTTCTAAGCTCTGAAAGGTTTTAATCAATGATGATCCTGTAAATACCGTGGGGCTGTATGGCTCTGAAGTCATTTGCTAATTATATCCCATTACATAAGACACATCTTTGGTTACAGATTTAACTGGCGCTCTCGGCGTTCATGACAAACAACTCCATGATAAAAAAAAAAAAAAATTAATGAAATTTCCCAAAGTAACACTTTAAAATAACTTTTCTGAATGTCTTCTCATACAAACATATACCAAGTAAATACTGCCTAACCAAACAATTCACACCAAAATGATCAAGTTTATACACTCTATGAAGGATAGCTCTGACTAGCATACCTTTTTTCCCCCTTTTTACAGGCCAATTAAAACAGTTCGATGAAAAATTACTGAAATGCTAAGCCCATTGCCATTCAAATCACATAAGATACTGCCAGCAGCCCTCCCCACTCGGTTTTAAAACCATATGGAGCTCTATTTAAAAATTTAAACTTGACTTTAGGCATACACATCTGCATCTAATATTTTGGCAGTAAAAACCAATTCACTCTACTTGAATGTCAAATGTAGACTTAATATTGTATTTTACTCAAAATAATGCCAAGTCATTCTAACCCCGAAGTAACAATATTTTATTTAATAAGTATAATTAATGGCCTACCAAGACAACACTTAACTTAAAAGAAATATTGTGGAGCAATTACAGAAGTGTATACTAACATTTCCCTGTTGGAATATTCATTATTGCTTGCTTTGGTAGGACACTATTCTGAGAGTGACTATCTCTGAATTATATGCAAGTAAGAATACCAGTGTTTATTCAATTCCAACAAGCTTTGGGTGGAGGAGCTCAAATTTTAAGTGATGTAAATGATAAAAAATATTAGATAATATAAATTGCATATGTGCGTGCATAACCAAATATGTATATACACGGCCATCCATGTACACTTCCCTATAGAGTGTACATTGTACAAAAAAATCTAATCTCAATAGGAATTGATACATTTACATAAGATTTATTTATGTGTGTATATATATATATATGCATATATGTAAATGTAATGAAATTTTACTTCTACCCTTGAATCTTAAGGTTCTCAGTGACCCTCTTTCCTAAGAGGCAATGTCATCATTTTCTTATACATACATATAAAGACAATTTACACATGTATAAATGCATGCAAGTATGGTGATACATCATCACATATAATGTGTTTTATTACAGAGATGGATGCATATGACCTCCATTTCCAAAGTAACATAACTCCAGGGTAATCAAATATGAACTCATGTATCCCTCCCACACTCTTTTTGATGATACAAAGAAATACTTTAAATGTGCCTTTAAATTAGCCAGAGGAAGTTGATTCGATTTATGATGAAATAAAATTAAATGCAAAAGAATAATGAACATGGTAACAGTCTGAGAGGAAAAAGAAAAAAAGAGGCTAGAATTATGCGCTATGTCAGGGTTCAAACTAGAGCTAAAATATTTCAATATTTTTTAAAAGCAAGACAACATCACGAAGGTTACCAGCTAGGTTTTTGCACTGCCTGAAAACTACCTCTCTGTGTCAGCCACATCTAATTTTCATACAGCCTGAAAAATTACTCTATGTTAAAACCTTTTTCTTAGGGGCCAAAAGCCTTATCTCAGGGTGCTCTACATTTCTCTTAGAAAAAAAAATCATAAGATAGAGCCTGTACATTAAAATATTTCAGAAACATGTTTTTGTAGTAAGGGTTCCCAAAGTCTTACAACATAGTAACTAAGGGAACAATTCGTTGAAATGACCGAATCCTAAAGCAATTCATTTCAGATTTCGAGAAAATAATTTAAGAAATGCAGGGACTAAAGCAAATCTCAGCTGAACTGAAATTAGAGATTTCAAGTCGTTGGGAGACCAACTTCTACTTCTCATTCTTTGGAAGAATGATTGAAAGTATATGTTGCCTTAAATGACACACTCATTCATTTACAAATAGCAAAAGGGTCTACACTTTCTGCAACCACGGAGAATATAATGAAAAGAAATACCTGTGAGGTCGCGATGCCAGTGAGTTAACAGGAACAGTTTATGGGCTCAGGTTGGGGTAAAGAATCTTGTTCCCCCCTCAGTAGGAAACCACAGCAGACCGGCCCCGAGAAAGCATTCTGCGGAGTGCGGCATATCCAGTTCTGTCCAGCTGTATACTTCAAGAGATTTAGTTCCATTTCATTTGAATTGGGGTTTCAAGAGAACAACTATTGTTGTATGGATAGGCATGCTTATGAAGCAAGATTTTCTTTTTATGTCTGTTCCTGGGGTTTAACATGAGCAAACTCTGATTTGTGAGTCTTTGCTTTCCCTGAAGAAAAGTGGTCAGACTGAAATGAAAGAAGAGAGCCCCCCACCCCCCACCCCCATTCTGGAAGTAGAATTCCCACAGTGTCAAAAAAACCACAATGAGATAGTGTAACAAAATATGGCTGTGAGTTCCCATCTGTCTACAACATAAGTTTTCTCAGCCATTCTTTTGGTAAGTCTCTATTAAAGTTGTGCATGTAAACAGCTGGAGTTTCAGATACTAACTTGAACACGGTTGCACGTATTACATACTTCCTGAGAATCTGAGATATGGTTCAACCTTTGAAAAAATCATAATTAACAACACAGTCCTCAGCAAACAGTTCCTAGAACATGTGTGTTTTGAGTCAAGTTCTTCATCCACATGGAATCCAATCCCTCTAAACCCCCTGCCTCCCATTTTCTTTTTCTTTTCATGTTCTCCACCTCCCATGAATAGAAAAATCTTCAAGCCGTACCCTAGAGCTTAAATGGCTGCAATGTGCTTTACAATGTGGATGATGGATAACTTTTTGAAATATTATAAGTGATTGTGCTTTATTTCAGAAGCCACTGCCAGGAGGAAAATCACAGGCCAGATTCCTAACTCCCTTGGAGCGCTCCTGTAGAAATGACCCCATGAAATTCCTCAAGCCAGGAAATAAATATGGATTAGACTTTGTCTCAAATGCAAAAAGCACTTTTATTCTTGGCAAATTGCGTGGATAGCTTTGGATTTGGATGTAAATTTTTGTTTGACCCACGTACTCTCTGCCTTACAGACACACAGACAATAAAAAAGCAAACAGAGCAATATAACTTTGTATCTGAACCCCATAGGGCTGGAAACACAAGTGGACACTTTTCATCCATGTGTTTTGCTTATGTGATGGTATCACTTTCGTTAGCTCCAGTTTTAAAACAATGACATTATATCTATTTTCTCAAATATTGAAATATGAGTAAAAGTTAGTCCTAAGGAGACTTCAAAGAGATGTCACCTTGTCTATAAGGGAATTTAAAAAATGCCACATATATGTAGAGTCTTTAATCTATCAAAAGAAATTTTCAAAAGAAATATGATATATCAATACTTTATTACAAGTATTGCTAAATAATTGAAAATAGAATTGGCTATATTTTTTCATAGATGCTGAATAAAACTTAATCAATTAAGAAGCTTGAAAGTTCTCATCCCATGCTTTCATTACCACAAAACAATGACAATGTCCTCTACTACTGTCTTATGACTTTTCAAAGAATTAAAGCCCAAACTTTAGAGTTATTGAAAACAGTTATCATTTATTAAAGAGTTGAATTGCATTATTCTGGACACTAGAATAAAATATCTACTTCTTATAAAAACATTTCGAAGGTTAAACTGTAATCTGCACTTTACATATAAAAAACCCTGCGTCTCAGAAAGTTGGAGCAGTGCTTCGTTAGAAGCATGGATGCTTAAACTTCCCTTGACTAGCTCTTCATTTTTTTTGATCACTCAAAGGCATGCATATAATCTAAAAAAAAATCAAAGATTTAATTAATCCATAAAAACAGTTGTTAAAATTTCATACTGTTAAATGAAGTTTCAAAAATTGGCACAGACTCGTTCTTTCATTGTCTAAAATGAGTATGAAAGTTTAGAGTCACTCAGAACTGGAGAGCTTTCTTCTCAGAAATCCTAAAAGACTTAATTCTACTATGGCTGGGGAAACAATTTCAAACGTTCCATCACATTCATATAATATTTAGGAAAGAGATAAAGATAATTCCATTCAAGTTAAGATTGTACTGTTGTGATTTTCACAGTACTATAAAATAATTTAATTGTGCTTATTTTTTATTAATGTATGACTCTTATTATGACATTTCAAAACCATGACACTCTTCCTATTAGAAAATGGTTCCAGGGCCAGGCGGTGGTGGCGCATGCCTTTAATCCCAGCACTTGAAAGGCAGAGGCAGGCGGATCTCTGTGATTTCGAGGCCAGCCTGGGCTACCAAGTGAGTTCCAGGAGAGGCGCAAACCTACACAGAGAAACCCTGTCTCAAAAAACCAAAAAAAAAAAAAAAAAAAAAAAAAAGAAAATGGTTCCAAAAGGTAGTATTTTGTGGGGGAGGGGAAGACAGCTCAGTGGTTCAGAGCAGTGACTGCTCTTCCAGCAGAACGGGTTCCAATTCACAGTCCCCACATGATGGCTCACCATCTTCTGTAACTCCAATTCCAGGGCATCTAAGGCCCTTCTCTAAGTGCTTTTCACACTAGCACACTTGCACATACATGCAAGTTAAACACCCACCTTACACAGAAGATCAATCAATCAATCAATCAATCATTTCTTTAAAGGTAATTTTAAGTTATATTTGGAGAGACAATCTTAATTGAAAAAGAATATATTTCTGATGTGTAATATCACATATCCCAACAAAAGTGATACATCTTGTTGCAGGGAATTCTAAGTGAGAGAACTGTCCTTGGGGCTTGACAGCCTGAGGCATTTTGCAACAGCTCCTCGAGATTTGCACACTGCCATCATCATGTCAGAAAGTGTTGTTTATATTCAGGCTTTAATAACTACACGAGAACAAAGGATAAGAATACAGGAATAGATGGACAGCTGAGGCCTGCCAAGTAAAGGTTTTATCATATACCCATTGTTAGAAGGTATCATGTGGTGGGCTGTTTCACTCCACATCATATGTATAAGCATTAAATTCTGAAAGCTTATATAGGAGTAAAAAATGTAGTGTTGAGAATATACAGAAAGAGGCTTTAAAATACAGAAGACAACTGTAAAACCCATGGGAATAAACTTGACAGTATTTTTATGAGCTTGTAGCACATTTATGGATCATTAGAACTTATTAGATATTATGCAATCTAAAATTTAGCAAACTGAAACCAGAATTACCATTTAGGTATAGAAGATATAATTTGGGGTAAAGTCTGCTAAAAGGCCTTCTCGTCATTTTGCCTGGTTTCACTCAGGCATAGTGTGTGGCCCATCACTGAGGCACACATAAGCATAAGATGTACATTTGCTGGTTGTATATTGGGGACTAGGACATTGTGACAGTGATTACCCAGCAGGCCTACCTGTGTTTATTTGTGTGGGCCTCACAAGGGCAACAAATTGGAACACTATTGCTATCTGAAGCTTAGCTTCAAAACACTTCAATATCTGTACAAAAGCCTTGTATTGCTAAAATGAAACTGTGGAGGCTGGTTCTAAATCAAGTTCTAAACAGGTATCTCTTCCCTACCTTACAAGTATTGTACAATTTTGGAATGTTTCAGAATGTTACTGGATAGAGGCATTATAATAAAATAGAAGTGACTCATCTACTACCTTTTTGTTTTTTGCAAAAAAATACTAAATTCCAGTGATCATAGTTTACTAGAAAACTTTTCAGGAGACATACGAAAGTATATGCTAAATAGTATTTCTAAGTAAAAGATGAATAGATGTAACTGATAACCTTCCATCTGATAAAAGTTTAACTAAGGATTAACTAAGAAAATAAACTAAGAATAGATAATATGACTGAGGAGAAGACAACCTTGAAATTAAGAGATTGGATTTTAAAACAACATGTAGTTGCCCAGAAAAATTGTGTGAATATTTTAGAACATTTATTTTCAATTACCCCAAAGCATGTTTGCATGTTCAGCACACACACAAAAAAACCACATGATTATATGGGGTACTCGCAGCTTGTCATTCTGCTTTTTTTTAATTTACCTTTATCAAAACACAGTTTTCAACTATGAAATCCTGTTAGAATACAAAGTTTCTAATCACCAGCAAGTTTTCTGTTTTCAAAAATTAACTAAAACCAAGAGAAGACACCTGTTGGACAACAATGATAATAACTTGAGGGATTTACTCATATTTGTTCAGGTTTAGTATGTAGGTACTATGAAGCACAACCGAAAAGATGATAAAGTTGCTCTAGGCTGACTGCAGAAATAGGCTGTCTTCCAGTTGAAGAGAATAATGGAACCATTGCATCTGCTGGCAAAACATCACTTGGATAGTTTGCTTTCTATTAACTCTTAACTTTAACTTTGAAATGTTAGTAGCTAATTTGTCTGTGTCTAAATAGACTAACCCAGATGAAGGCTCTAAAATCCATATAATGTGTGGAATATGGAAAAGCCTCTTTCAGAGAAGAGCAGAATAACGTGAGGTATTTTCATTTCCCTAGTACTGCATAAGACAATGAGTGTTCAAAAGGTCAAGGCTGTGTGTGTGTGTGTGTGTGTGTGTGTGTGTGTGTGTGTGTGTGTTGGGAGCGTGATTTGTAGTAATACAAATCAAACTTAGGGCCTAAACATGCTAGACAAGAACTGAACACTGAGATTCAATACATGTGTGCATTTTTTTTTTTAACATTTCTGGTTTCTAAAGTCAACTTTGGCTTTTATTCCTATTTGTATAACTATAAAACATAGTTGAGTGTTTAACAATTCTTATGATGGTTGAATATATGAATGAAAGAATAAATTAATGAATTAAAACCAACAAATGGAAATTAGAGACAATTTTCTAAATTGGTCTGAGAAAATATGTATAGCTTCTGAGATGCTAGATCCTGATCATTAGAAATATTCTGCCGAACTAATTAGAAACAGACATTACATTTATTGAAGTTTTATTAAAATATTTTATGAAATATCTACCTTGTGAAGCTTATATCCAGAATATTAAAAAACAAACTCTACTTTTTGTTTGTTTGTTTGTTTTTTATTTTTCGAGACAGGGTTGCTCTGTGTAGCTTTGCGCCTTTCCTGGAACTCACTTGGTAGCCCAGGCTGGCCTCGACCTCATAGAGATCCCCCTGGCTCTGCCTCCCGAGTGCTGGGATTAAAGGCGTGCGCCACCACCGCCCGGCAAAACTACTTTCTATAAATTATTGGTAAAAGGGGATTCACATTCATTAGAACATGTAGTAGGCAAAACAAAAAACAAAAAACAAACAAAAAAACAAAACAGTATAGGCATCTAATATCAAAGAATATCCAATGATAGATTAAATTATGGGAAAATGATCAATTGCAGTAGTCATCACAGAACTGTCGATCTCAACCACAGTAAAATCCCACTATACAGAACCTAAGTCTATGATGTCATGGGAATGGGTGACCTGGAAACTGAGATGGAAGCATTTAGAGATACTCTCCATGTGGTGAGAAAGCCATTGGTTGTAACAGATTTGGAAAACAACCAACAAATTTGAGCATATTCATCTCACAAGTTCTTGTAATTTCACTACAGATATTTCTGCATAAATACTTGTTCTTAAAGTCACAAAATAGAAGAGCAGAATTATTCACAGTGGCATTGTTCATCAGTCAGTAAATTACACATGATCCAAATTTCTGCATTTGCCTAGAATGAATACACACTATGGAAAATTTATTTTATTTTTTTTTTAATTTTTATTTTGCAATACAATTCAGTTCTACATATCAGCCACAGATTCCCTTGTTCTCCCCCCTCACGCCCCCCTCACCTTCCCCCCCAGCCCGCCCCCAATTCCAATCTCCTCCAGGGCAAAGCCATCCCCACAGACTGAGATCAACCTGGTGGACTCAGTCCAGGTAGGTCCAGTCCCCTCCTCCCAGGCCGAGCCAAGGGACCCTGCATAGGCCCCAGGTTTCAAACAGCCAACTCATGCAATGAGCACAGGACCCGGTGCCACTGCCTGGATGCCTCCCAAACAGATCAGGCCAATCAACTGGAAAATTTATACAATGGGATATATGTGTGTGTGTGTGTGAATGTGTGTGCATGTGGTGTGTAAAAACAATCTAAACTGTAACTACGCATGTCAAAAACTGCAAATATCTATTTTCTGTTTTGTACTAGTTTCACAGGTGTATTCCTTAACTGAAAATTCATCAGCTCAAATTGATTTGTATTGCACATTAATACATATTTTAAATGTTTATAGCAGGCTAAGTATTTTACAAAGCACTGTCATGAACTTACAGAAAAAATATTTGCTTTATGATTCTTTGTGAATTGGTAGATATTTTTGAACTGAAGCTATTTTGAGATGTGTTATTCCCTCATCACACAGGGACTCTGACAGCCAGATTATATATATCTTTCCTTTATAGCGCTGCTCTGTATCTCTTCAGATAGATACACTGACTTTGTCTTCCCCAATGCAGCTGTTGGTTAAATCCTACCTCTGTATTAATATTGAGGCAATAATTCATGTTAAATCAATGGAAATTAAAGAACCTGCAGTGTCTGATTTATCCTCTTCTTGCTTGGCACCTTTACACCTTACTTTCCCCATTTGTCAAGTACACAGGAAGATCAAATGAGGCAGCACTTCAAATCTCTCTAGCAGTGTTGGCCAGCATGTAAGAGAATGTAGATGTTATTATTGGCTGTTCATGAAGTAGCAGGGATACATGCATATTAATACAAAAATGGAGTACAGATCTAAATAGAAAATTTTCAACAGAAGAATCTCAAATGGCTGAAATACACTTAAAGTATTGTTCAACATCCTTATTCGACAGGGAACTGCAAATCAGAACGATTCAGACATCCCATCTTACATGTCAGAATGGCTAATATCAAACACACTGGTGACAGCTTATGTAGGAGAGGCTGTGGCAGAAGGGAACGATCCCTCACTTCTGGTGGGAATGCAAACTGGTACAGCCACTTGGAAATCAATACGGTGGTTTCTCAGAAACCAAGTGTGCCTTCTGTTGTGAAGTACCAATGAAATAATGTTATGGTTGAGGGAATCACTGCAACATAAGGAACTGAACTGAAGGTAGTTTAAGAACTAGAATTAGAGTCTAGTTTATCTTTGAATCCTTGATTCTATCTTTTGCTTGTAAAGCTTTCCTTTGCATTTTCTAGTTAGGTTATTGCGATTTTTACTTCCATCTTCATTTTGCTTTAATTCTCAACAATATATTTTTCTCTTTATCAAATTCAATTTAAAACAATATTAAAATGTCATGGAACATCCCAGAAAATACAATTATTTGAGAATATTGCCAGGCCATGATCATATATTCATTATATATTTGTGGTAGTGTAATTATGAAATTATCCAACACTATTTATTTTGTTCCTCTTTAGCTCTTTTTCTTAGCTAACCTATGATTCCTCCATCCACTCAGACAACGGAGTAAAGATATTAGACCAATAATAAAGATATTATCCAACCTAGATAATGTAATTCAATGATCAATTTTTAAATGTATTAAGCCCATGGAGATAAAGAAGCCTTCAAAGTCAGGTTTCACTGAGTGAGAAAATGTTTTCCAATTTCAAAAGCTCCCCTTTACCCAACAAATGCAAAATCTTTGGAGTTGGAACAATGAGCTGTATTCAAATATCTAATGCTGAGGATGCAGGACAGATTTTTTTCAGAGAAGCCATGAAGTAAGGATAAGTAAAATTTCAAATAACAGCAAAGAAGCTGATTAGGGAAGGGTTTTTTGAAATAAATGAAAAGTATAAGACACTCAAGATTCTTACTATGTTTATTCCCTTGGGACCAGGTCCAGGATTAATTGTTGGGTAACAAAAGTACTAAGGAAAGTTTCAGATAAGAGTAAGAGTTGAGATGACTTCTGTTCCATTTGGACTTAGAGTTTTGGGGCCATAGCGCAGAGTGCCCTTTCCCTATATATGGCTGTTACAGCAAAGGGAAAACGATGAGTCCTCATTAGACAGTTGAGGTTCTGGGTTTGGGGTTCTGAGTCAGTAATGGAACACCTAAAGAGCTTTTCAGAAGCTATGGGTTCAGTTAGGAGCAACACACACACACTTCCACTGTGCCTGAACCCAGGCACTCTTAGTATCTTAGCATGTTTGTGTAGCAACGCTGAAAGGAATTTAGTTTCCCAAACTGGTGTTATGACAAGGTCCATGGCGATGTAAACGACACATGATGGTTGGCAGTAGAATTAAACGCTCACATTTCAAGAGAGAAAGGTTCAGGATGCCAAGTGACCAGGCTGGGTGGGTCATCTCTGCAGAAAGGCCAAGGGGATAGACAGAAGCCAGGAAGTCATCAATTATTTCTGTTCAGCAACCTTCTTCAGGAATGGAGGTTTGAGATCAAAGAGAAACACATTATGGAATACTGAGATATATTTTCTTATCCAAGGATTAGTGTATTTTAAAGCTAGTTAAGTAAAACCTATAAATTACAGCATAATTGGTTGAATTTACTACACCACAAGGGACTTATGAGTTCTTAAATGAAAATTTAGATCGGGCATAATTATAGAGAATGAAGACTCGATAATATTCAAGAAACTACTGTAGCCAAGACTATGGATGCTATGACTGAATAGAATCATCTTTACAGATCATTCTGACAAAGGAAATGAAAAAAATGCCAAGACATTCTTACATGTTAGAGTGTGTTCTTGAACATGCCTCATAACCTTACTGATTCTTAAACACAAGGCTCTAACTAGCTTCTAGAAGACTCCAGGGCTTTAGTGGAATGTTGATATGTTATTCATTTTCTAAGCAGGTTAGATAGACAAGTCTAAGCAATGGTTCTCAATAGGACATGATATAATATAGACTTTTATATCCATGTTTAAAATGCAGACATATAAATGTTCATATCTACTTTTAAAAATGACACAGTTTAGGGACCCGTAAGAACTAGCTTGCCCTGCAAGCCTAACTCCCTCAGATAAATCCCCAGAATGCACATACAGGAACAAGGATAGAAGTGATTATTGCATGTTGCTCTCTGGCCTCCACATGCACTCCATGGCACATATGCACTCCAGAGCACACATGTCATAGAACAAATGCCCATATATTTACCATATGCATCCATGAACAATAAGTAATGCTTAAAAAATAGTTTTCAAATGGCAACTTCAAATGACTCATTTAAATTTGCTAAGCTTTAGTTTTAGCTGGGCATAAAAAAGAGAAGTGTATCATAGAAACGTCTCCATTATCCCTTCCATCTTCAATATTCTGCATTTTATGAGCTAGAGCTTCAGACACCTAAGACCACTGGTAATTGGGGGTAGTTTTGCTCCAGATGTATTTGCTACAACACACTGAAACCTAAATTATGATATACTTCAGAATACTGCTACACAGAAATGGCAGAGATCACATTTGCATTCATGAAAATATGAGCACGTGTCTAGGACTAAACTTTTTGAAACAGGCACGAAACAAACCACATGATGTCAATGGAATAATACTCGAAAAATCATTTTTATTTTCCCTATTCAACAAATATGCTTCAACTTTTAATCATATTTAAGACATTGTGTTAGAGACTCTTGTGAGATATAAACATGAATTAGATGAGCCACTCATTAAGGAAGAGGTTAAATGAGAAATTTCATTTTAACCCTGTTGAGTGAAGCTTGAATAATTGGCAAGATCATGGCTGGTGGAAGAGACTATCTGTCCAATAATGTCTCTGAAGGGTATGCCACAAAGACATTCCTGACACTTAAAATTTACAGAGTCTAAATCCTGACCAAGGAGCAAGTATCATAAACTCTCCTTTTATGTATGTATCAAACTGAATGCAATTACTTGAAAAATTGCTTTCCTGGCTTTCATAGTGATTTCTCTCCTGTTAACACACTTTTCTATCTGGAGCAGTGGTTCTCAACCTTCCTAATGCTGTGGCCATTTAATTGTCCTGTTGTGGTGACCCCAACAGTAATTATTTTCAATGCTACTTCATAACTTTAATTTTGCTATTGTCATGAATCATAATGTAAATATCTGTGCTTTAGGATGATTTTAAGTGACCCCTGTGAAAGGGTCATTCGACCCCCATGCGGTCATGACCCACAGATTGCAAACTGCTGACGTAAAGTAAAGGACAACGGAATATAATCAGCCACTGTTCCATAGCCTATGCCAGAGGTATCCCAGGTCTCTTCTATAGAAGTTAAGGTGGCTAGCACACTGTCCTCTATGCTTCTGCCAGTATAAATGCTCCATATACTTTGTAGATCATGAACCACACTGAAAAAAAATGAGATCATTATTCAGCATTTGTAGTGGAAGACAGGCTTCCCATGTCTCCAACTAGACTACATCCAGCAGAGAAGAGGTTTGGATTTATTTGAATTAAAACACTTGGAATATTGTGGGGCACAATAAGGCATTCTCATGGATGTTTCTTCTCCAGCGGTTTCAGGCCAACCCCAGAAGCTGCTCCACGGGATGACTCTCATATTCAATCTGTCACCCAACTTCACAGCTAGTAGCAAAATCTGCCTTAACTCAGAGTGCTCTTGCTATTTTAACATGGCTGTTTCTATTTATAAAGTTACACAATCCACTTGGTTCCTTCTTCCTCCCTGTCTGAGACAGGGTTTACAAAAAAGAAACCAGTCATTCCATTAAATGCATTGCCAGGAAACCCAACTGTTGTTTGCTGGAACAGACTAAAAAAAGACCCACACCTAGACTTATGCCCTACTCAGCCTTCCTCAATCTGTTCCCAGAGGCTCTTTTTTTTCTGACTGAACTCTGAAGCTTCATTATATTCATGAGAAGGTCCTCTTTGCTATTTTTCTCGTGTGGTGGTTTTGCATGTGCCTCTAAAATGCCCTCAGTGAAACTTGACCACCAACAGGAAGCATCCACAGACAAGCTCTTTGATGACTAGCAATAGGATCCCAAGAAGATGTAGGTGTCAACACATTTAACAAAAGTTTTGCACAGCAGCATTTGAAGAGGAGAGAGAGAATGGAAATGAGACATTGAGTTTCTGCCTAACTCTTCTGGAAGCTGTATATGAGCTGCACCAACTTAGGTCCACAGAGACTATGTACAGGAACTGCCCCTGGAAACTCAAGCAAACTGAATTTACAGTGGAATGAACATGGGGATTAGAAATCTGAGTTTCTCTCACAGCTCTGTAAAAATATCAAATTGAACTAAAATATAATTGCTATTGTATTTTATTGAAATAAAATATAATTGCATCAAGGGTGCAGAAGAGAAAGGGAAACACCATGGCCTGTGACACCCATACTCCGTGAGACTTTTCTTGTGTATATCAAATGAGAAAGTGTCATGTAGGAGTAACTGTAAAGAAAGTCTGGATACCTGATGTTCTTCACTTATTTTTCATGGAGGAACTCTTTCCTACCCTTTCAATTATCTCATTTTGAGTCCTATGAATATTACTCCATAGGGTGGCATAACATACAAAAGGAACTAAGAAACACACTATGCTGCTGTGAGGAATTTATCAGCTGTCTAGTTTCTCTAGAAAAAGTGTGGTGCAATTACTCTCTGAATTTCAAAAAAAAAGTTCTTATCTGAAGACAGTTTTCCATATTCAATCAAAACAGATAAGGGACATGGGTGACATTAAAAACAGATTTTAATCTAATATGATCATGTAACAAACGCCTCTGATAATTTTAGATGTAGACATATCCTCGCTTCCTCTTTGCACTCCCCCAACTTTCCGTCAATAGTCTATTGTTAAAGCATGGACTTTCTCCCAGACCACATCCTGTCTGTCCTATAGAGAGGCATCATGCTGTTGAAGGAAAATAAAAATCCTCATTTCTGTGTGCAGCTGCTGCAGACAAAGGAAAAACAAACACAGTGGCCTCCCAAACTTCATTGTATTGAACTCAGTGTTTATGGTTTATTTTGGAAACTGTCTAATGAATTTCAGGAACTATGAAAGGAACCAGGACTCTAATTCAGATTTTTGACTAGAAGTTTTGTGATCTCTGATGATACTAATGCTGCCTTTATACTATATTCAATAGACACTCTTCATATTCAGATTATATGAATAAGCATGTACATGTATCATATATGAACAAATTATTCAACAGATCAATTCAATAACTTTTAAATTAGTCACATATAGAAATAAAAGGCAACAAAACCATAACTAAGTCTAAAACAAAAATTTCAGAAAAATTGTCATAGAATTAAATGCAAAGATACCTAGGAAAGATTTGTTTCATATCCAGAAGGTGAATCACCTGAGCAAGCATTAGTGGTTTGAGCCCGGAAATAGTCTGAAAAGATCTACAAAAGTCCTACATTGAAACTTAATTACTATTATGATAGTATTAATATATAAATTCTCTAAAATGTACTTAAGTCATGAAAATATATCCTGTATGTAGAGACCTAGGGCCATGATGAAAGGACTAAACAACCAAATTCACTCTGGTCTAATCTTCCATTCTATGAGAATATATGACTCCTACTTCTTGAGAATGTAGCAACCAAGTGCCATCTTGAGGACAGAGTCAGTTTGTCACACAAAGCTCCTGAGACCTTGATGGTTGATATTATAGGCTCCCGAACTCTGAGAAGTACATGCTCTTATTTATGAACATCCTGAGTGTGGAGTAAAGGTATCACATTACAAATGGATTAATACAAATTGCATCACTTAATTCCACCTTCAGATACTCACATCCAAGTATGTTTAAATATGTGAAATATGTGTGTGAGTGTGTATGTGTGTATATGAAATATATATGTATGAGAATTCCCAGCACATATTTTTATAGATCAACTTTTTCTCTAGAATTATCTTTCACTATTGCTTGGTATTTCTTGCATTTCCATTTTATTTGTATTTGTATGAAATCTTACATGACATACATGTATACATGTATATATATATATG
Source organism: Peromyscus eremicus (assembly GCF_949786415.1). Lineage (NCBI taxonomy): Eukaryota > Metazoa > Chordata > Mammalia > Rodentia > Cricetidae > Peromyscus > Peromyscus eremicus. Next base: position 18,886,810 of record NC_081434.1, on the reverse strand, counting down.
TATATATATTTTAAAGTTTACTAACATGTTTTTCTTTTTCAAGTAAGTCATGTTCTAAATTAGTGACTAGAACTGTAGGCAACCACCACAACTGTCTGAATATATTTTCAAGTGCCACATATGGAGAATAGAAAGCTATTCAAAATACAAGACGCATATCTCAAACTTCAAATAAAGGTTTTTGAAAAAGATATTATTTCTGATATTGATGCTATAATATACAGGTATTTATTTTTTCAAAGAGAATATACCGAATATACATTCCTAAAAGATCCCCAATTGTTATAAGTATATTTACTACAGTGAATTTGATGTTAATTCACTGTATGCACACACATACATTAAAGCAGTGCATATGTGAACATGTCATATGTGTGTATGCACAAAGAACAAACATTTGTGGATACACCAATAAACTGGATAAACGGTTAACAAAGGCAGGAAAAGACACCTAGGATCCATGATGCAGACATAGGAGTGGCAATATAAAGATTTATGTTTACTGAAAAGGCAGCCTTTTATAGACTACAAAAGGTCTAGCTTAAATATGGAGAAATAACACTGTGAAAATAATGTTGGAGAGGGTGATCAGACAGTGTTCAGGGGAAGAAATAAAACCACAGTGAGGACATTGAGGAGTCAGCCAAAGGAAGGAAGGGATGGCTATAAAGCAGATGGCTTAAAGAGAAAAGAACTGTGACTCAATTTTCAAAAATGGGCCAAAATTATAGCATAATTTTTTTGGCAAGAATATGCTGCTATAGAAATTCAATAAAGGCAGAGAAAGTTATTAAGATATAAGAATTCAGAAACAAAAAAGGAACAAGTAAACAATCTCTATGACTTAGGAGACTAAATTTCTCTTGAACCAACCTACAATAAAATAACATCCTTTGCACTGAAACATCTTTGACACACACAAAAATATTTTGGTTAATAAACAAATAGGCTTTGTTGTGACAATTTCATACATATATGATTATTCATTTATTCATTCATTCATTCATTCATTCATTCATTTTTGAAACAGGGTCATGCTGGATGGGAACTTCCTATGGAGTCAGGGATTACCTTAAACTTCTGGTCTTCCTGCCTCTACCTCCCAATTGCTGGGTTACAAGGATGCCTCACCATGCTGTGTTAGGGACGGAATCCAGAATTTTGGGAAGCAATGCAAGCATTCTGCTGAATGTTTTGTTCTTACTCAACCCTACCCACACTGCAGTCCTAGTCTACCTCTACCTTTTTCTGGTCTACTGATCCCTTCCCAATTCTCCCTCCTGCTTTCATGGCATACATTCCAATAATAGATCAAAAGAAGGTAACACTGTCAGTGTACAACATACTGTAAAGACAAGTTAAATCACTCAGAATTCATCTCACAACTCAAATGCGGTGTTCTGAATATTATTCTTTGTAAATACTTTCCATACTCTCTAAGGATTATGGCATGATTTTCCTCTTTCAATACCGGGGATGAATTTTTTTCAATGATCTCTTCCCTAATTCCAACTAAATGGCTCCTTGGAAATGATTTGCAATGTGCTGACAGAAGTTACATGATGCTTCCAAGTCAAGGGCAAACATTCCATTTTACAACTGAGTAGCCACCCAGTTACCAATATCTAGAAGCCAAAAAATGCTGTCTTCCCACTTGGACAACTCACTTTACCCTGACTCTTTACATTTCACTCTAAAATTCAGATATTACACTTCCTTGGCCTTCTGGGTTATATTTCTGATGAAGAGTTCTTAGTAACAGCGAGAGAAGAGTTCATGTATTGGAGGAATTAGGAATGAGTGTCATGTCCAAGAGTAACTTCAGGACACCAGTATGGATTGGCTCATCGAAACACAAGAAATAAAAGGCTGTCAGCAAAATCACATGGTGGAAATAGCCAAAGAAGCCAGGAGACCACAGTGAGCCTCGTATATAAGGATTTTCTATACAAATCTATGTCAATTTTATATACTTACTATATTGCTAGAGAAGTTACAAAATCCTTTTCTTCTGTATTTTAGGATTACGGTTTTCCTCTGATGTGGTGGTCTGCTTTTAGGTAGATAGCCTTACAAATCAGGACAATGGGTGACAATCTTCAAGACACCTATTGAGTACTTTCGAAATTTTTTTTAATATCATAAAATTTTGTCTAATCTTGAAAATCTGATTTAGTTAGAGAATTATATCAACCTCTAACCAACAAAATGCCTGTTAATACTTTACCAAGCTATTTTTCTTAATTTCTGAGCACATGGCTGGCCTGCATTGCCCAATCTTTCTTGTCACTTGATACAACAAAGGCAACTAAGTACAAGTGATAAACAGAATAGCAACACACATGTCCAGTGTTCTGTTTTCTTTTCTTCATAGATTGCTGAGTAGACTTGTGATGATGAGAGAGGCTAGAATGCACCTGGTTTCCAGAGTTACTGGATACATACATTATTAAATTTCTTTTTCTTCATGGACTATTTAAGAAATATTTAAGTGCATGCAGGCTATAGTTCTCTATTACAACGATCCATCTTTGATATCTAGCCTAAGTAGGAACCACAGACAATACATACAAAGCACATCTGTGTTCAAACAAAACTTTTCTTTAAAATGTATGTGCCAAGCCAGACTTATCCTATGTAAGCTTGACATTCCTTGGCTGTGTAGGGCCATTAAAGGAGTGAAATACATATTTCTACTGTGTTAAGTCTGAGAGATCTAGGGATTATGAATTATAGAAGTTAGTATCCCCTTAATTATCAGGGTGTCATTTTGATCATATACAAATTTGTTGTCACATATTTCATTATAAATAACTATGGACTTATCTTCTGTGGATATTGCTCCGTATAAATAAAATGCTGATTCGCCAGAGGCCAGGCAGGAAGTATAGGCGGGACAGAGAAGAGAACTCTGGGAAGTGGAGGCTGAGGCAGGGAAACACTGCCAGCCACTGTGAGGAGAAGCAACATGTTAAGATACTGGTAAGCCACAAGCCATGTTGCAACTTATAGATTAATAGAAATGGGTTAATTTAAGATATAAGAACAATTAGCAAGAAGCCTGCTATGGCCATACAGTTTGTAAGCAATATAAGTCTCTGTGTGTTTATTTTATAAGTGGGCTATCCGACTGCCTGGGCTTGGCGGACCTGGAGAGAAAACTCAGGCTACACTTATCCACCTCAAATTCTCTATTTATAACATCAAGATGACAAAAATTGCATACTATGTTTTATCCTTTATTTTTCTTTTATGAAAATGGCATTATATTATTTTACTAGGGAAAGGATACATTTGTGTCATGACCCCTCTCATCTAGTGACCTTTTTTCTAATCAATACTACAACACTTTTTAAACAATGGTTCTATAATTTGGAAAGGGGAAATCCTACCATTATAAGCAATTAAATAACTCTCCCAGAATATTAAATTCTCAACCAGGCACCAGTGACTAGCAATCCAATGAAAAATACTTCTGTCTTTCACAAAATCTGGAGCAACAGTGGGAACTGAAAAAGAAGAAGGGTACAGAGTGAAATTTGTCAAAGATTAAATCGTCACTCCTGGCATGAAATGCAGAACATTCCCCACTTTTCTCTGGCAAAACTGTCTCCAAAAAGTTAGTGGACAACAACAGTTTTCTTAACTATTGTTCACACACTGTCCTGAAGGAAACACAGACAGAAGGGGAGGGAATACCAAGGATGTAACAGTCAGACAGAACTAAGCTATAATCCAACTCCCCACAGCATTTCTGTTCTGTCTGTACTTACTGGTAGTAGTAATAATAATAAGTTGGGTGTATATATCTAACACCTAACATGCAATAGATGCTCAAAACGTTGTGAATTATCATCAGTTTTATATGCTCCAAGGTGAAAGTCCAAAATGTTTCAAACAAGTCTGTATTCTTGTGTGACAAAAATGTATTTATTTCTTTACTTTTACAAAACTTAGAATGTAGGTAGTTGATAATGGATGAATGAATTCAAGCATTCATGTCTTCTTCATGTGACATCCTTGGCTGTGTTTGGGCTTGGTTCTGAAATTTAAAAAAAAAACTACCTTATTTGCTTCTATATTCTGGAGCTTTAGCCTCTTTCTAATCTGTATCTTTCATGTTTTATTTCATCATTGTGTTTCTAGAAACTTATACATGTCACCTTGATACCGAGCCACCTCTTCTGATTCTGTACAGGATAGGTCTAACATCATCACTGAGATTTCATTTCCCATCTTTCTAGTGTGTCAAATCACCTCTGTCTTTCTTGCCTACATTCTATTTGTTAGACTGGAGTAATGGTCTTCTCTTCTATAAAGGAGCATTGTTTTTCATACCTTAGTAAGCACTATTATCTCTGAAATGTTCTTTTATCTCATGTTTACTTTGCCAGATAAAATTTATTCCAAAATACATGGATGAAGTGTAACTTTCACCATAAATGAATGTTTAAGTAATGCCTCTTGTCCTACTCCTTTGTTACAATTTTATATGAAACTCTTACCTTTATATTATATGCATATTAATAAATGTTTGCTAAATATGTACTGTCAATTGATCTATAAACACTTAGTTATTTAATCCATACAACAAACTTATGAGTTAATTTATATCATTATTCTCATTTTAAAGACATCTAGACTTAAGTATAAATTGATTTACTAATATCATTTGCTAGTGAAATCTGAATGATTCCAGAAAGACTACTGCTAGCAGATTCCAAATGCTGGCTGTCTTTGTCTTCCACTCACACAGTGTCCAGAGATAATTGTGGTTGTCACAGATGGAGAAAGATACTGATTTGTAAATGGGGGAAGAAGAAATGTTACTGAATATTCCACAATCCTTAGAATAGTCCATCTCCTACCCTTGGTACAAAAACTATCAGGTCCCAATGTCATTGGTATTAAGGTTTTTAAAATTCCTGGTCCAAAGAAAAGGCTGAAAACACTCAAGGGAAACAAGAGGAGAGAAGGGACAAAATCAGGAAAGGAAAAGGGAGACAATAATAAAAATGTAACCTTTGAAAAAAAACACTCTGGATATGTAGCACAGACTATAGAGAGCAAGTCTAGCACATCAGTGGTCCTGGTTCAATTCCCAGCAACCCATAAATGGAGTAGTAATGGCAACAACACAGGACTGTAATCCCAGACACTCCACATGTGGCAGTGTTGGGGATCCAAACACTTCCATCAGGAACCACCCTTCTTGTTTCACTTAAGTTTTTGAAGACTAAAGACTGAATTACTTACAATTTTGGACTAGGCATTAGGTTAATTAATGTCCTTGAGGGCCTAATACCAACTTCTCTTAATTTTACTCCATATAGAAAGTTACAAACTGATTATGGGTAGTGGCTGATTGTAACATGCCAAGCGTTCAACATTCTGCTCAAAAACTAATGGCATACCTATTGATTTCATGTTTCTGTAAATAATATATTTAGTAGTTTATTTCAATAAAAGTAAGATGGTTATGATAAGTAAGATGGTTATGATGGTTACTGAAATGGAACAACTTAAGAACATATTGGCAAACTGTCAACAAATACACAAAGTCAACACAATAGACCAAGTAATATAAAGAATGCAGTAAGATTCATCACATGTAAAGGTTATAGGATTTTTTATTGTTGTTGTTGTTGTTGTTGTGTTTTTTTTGTTTTGTTTTTTTTGTTTTCTGAGACAGGGTTTCTCTGTATAGCTTTGTGCCTTTCCTGGAGCTCACTTTGTAGCCCAGGCTGGCCTCGAACTCACAGGGATCCACCTACCTCTGCCTCCCGAGTGCTGGGCTATAATTTTTTAACACAATTTTTGCAGTTTAAAGGAGATAAAATATTCAATTTTTTAATTTAGTATTATTAATAATTATTAATTATTTATATAAATATATAAATATTCATATTTATTAATAAATAACAATTAATTTAATATTTACATAACACAAAACAAAAGAGACAACAGTTTCAGACTGCCAACAATTACACAAGGGCAATATATCTATTATATTGAAAAATTACTCCAGCCAGTAGAAAAAAATGTTCAAAGGCAAGCATCATTTCAACATTTCTCTTCAAGCACTACCACAAAGACAAAAAAAAAACAATTAAAGCACCCTTAACAGCTTAACTGGAAGAAGAGCTGTAACTACGAAAAAGAATGATCATGTTTCTTTAAATGACAATAACAGAATGTGCAAGCACAGCACAGACAGGAGAGCCAGGCAGGCTTACCTAGGGGACTGCAAGCTGACCTGCAGCTCCAGGGCAGGCCAGCTCTAGGAAAGCTGCCCCGAGAGCGAGCCAACAGGAGCGCTGACAGCCTCGGCACTCAGACAAGCTCTCCAAAAGCAAATAGCTGGAAGCCAGAGCCAGAGAGCTACTCAGTTGACATCTGCTGCTCTGTGTCTATCTTGGGGCCACTTTTATTCATTTCTCTTTCTCATACAAGTCAGTAGAGGCCATGTGTTAACTAAATCGTCTTCTGATAATTCCATATACTTGGACATAGCCAAGGACTTATTTACAATTTCTGGAAATGGTGACTTAATATATAAAATATATCTGACTTTCTATATAGAAATCAAGGCTTTCAGTAACCCTGTAAGCCCATTTGCTATCATCAAAAGTCTTCATTGTGATATTTTTTATTTAATTAGTTAAGGATTAATGTTTTCTACAACTACATACTTACTTTGGACCTGTAATCCACCACAATCTAGCATCAAAAACAGTGGTCAGTATTTTTACCTTTCTAAATCTCAGTTTCTTCATGTGCAAAATTAGGACAATAATATTTATACCATCCAGCTAGTGTGAAAACTAAATATGATATCCTATAAAGCACCCGATTCACTACCTAGAACATTGGCAATACTCTATAATGTTAATTTGCATCAGATCCCCTCAGTCATGACTTACCTAAGTATCACTCTCATGGTAATTGTGTCTAATTCTATTTTAAGAATCTACTCTGCCAGGTGGTGGTGGTGTACAACTTTAATCCCAGCACTTGGGAGGCAGAGCCAGGCAGATCTCTGTGAGTTCAAGGCCAGCCTGATCTAGAGAAAGAGATCCAGAACAGGCACCAAAACTACACAGAGAAACCTTGTCTCAAAACGAACAAACAAACAAATAAAACAGAACCTACTCCTTAGCCAGACAGTGGTGGCACATTCCTTTAATACCAGCACTTGGGAGGCAGAGGCAGACAGACCTCTGAGTTCAAGGGTAGCCTGGTCTACAACATGAGTTCCTAGACAGCTAGAGCTACACAGAGAAAGCCTGACTAGAAAAACAACAGAACAAGAAGAGGAGGAGGAGGAGGAGGAGGAGGAGGAGGAGGAGGAGGAGGAGGAGGAGGAGGGGAAGGGGGAGGAGGAGGAGGAGGAGGAGGAGGGAGAAGACGAAGAGGAAGAAAAACCTTTCCCTTATCTACTGAACTATCTCAATATGCACGGATCCAACCCTGCTACTTTCCACAAACAATCTCCTTCAATTATAATACTTTACTCACTAGACATCCTGAGCAACTCTTTCACTAAAAATTGCTGTCCCCCTCTGTACCCGAGTCCTACCTGCCCACTAAACACAAACAACTGTTTCTTTTCTACATGACCAATTCACATAAGATTTCTCATAGCCTTATAAATATACAAAACAACTCCCCTCATTAGTAAACCACTCACTCAGTGTATTTGCTTATCTGCATTAATATTTGGGTTGATTTTGAATGTCACAATAAGGGCATGATGACTCACACATGCCATCTCAGTACACTGAGGCAAGGGGATTGCTATGAGTTGAAGACCATCCTGGATTACACACTGGGTTATAGGTTAGACTGAGCTACAGAGTGAGGCCTTGCCTCAAAAACAAAACAAAACCCACTGAAACAAGTGAGGATAGAAAGTTTCAGGGGTTAGGGAATGCTCAACATATTATATACATATATGTATATAAATATATGTATGTGTATAAAGTTTAAAATAACTAACTGAAGTGTCTCATCATAAATAATGCATTTGATCATCTTTTCTTTCAAAGTATTAGAGGAAGTCCTATGTAAACACACAGAAATAAATAATTTCTCCTATGACCATCCTTAGAAACCACTGAGGAGGAACACTGGCCAGAAGATTCCTATTACATTGGACCAAAGCACTAATCCTCTCACGACTTACTTTAGATCTTCTCAGAAGGACATAAATTCTCTTTATTTTTACTTCAATAATATGTATTTTAAAGCAGTCCTTTGACATTTGGAATGAGTTGTAGAGTGAGTGATATTAGTAGAATATGGTAAACCTAGAAAACAGGCAGAAAGTATTTTGTGGAGAGAGTGGGAAGTAATACAGAACCAAAGGTTTCTTTCTGAAATTTAACTTCAAGAATCCCAAGCAAAGCCCCCCACCCTGGCCTACAGTTATATCTTGCTTCTTATTTATGGAAGAGCCCTGTAAGAGTCAAAAACCAAATGCATATGAGGAGAGGGGTTGTAAAATTCAGACTAAGTAAGAAATCAAAGGCAAATGTGAGCCCTTGACATTTTTATGGAACATGTTCCAACTGTACATGGTGTGGAATCAAAAAACTAGTAGAGTGAGTGTGTGTGTGTGTGTGTGTGTGTGTGTGTGTGTGTGTGTGTGTAGATGTGGTTGACCTGGAACTTACAGAGATGTTCCTGCCTCTGCATCCCAAGTGCTGGGATTAAAAGCCTGTGCCACCACTGCCTGGCTGACAGCATCAATTTTAGTGTAAAACAAGAACAGAGAATGCTGACCAGAAGACATTTCTGACATGGTCAGAGGTTTGTTCTTTCAAACCAGATTACAAAGCTGTTTGGTGCAGTGAGTAGCTGCATACTCCACAGAAATGCTTTTTTTTAATGACAGCCATTTACTGTGGTTACTATCCAGGGTTTGTCTCTCGTAGAAATGGAACCCATAATTTTTGGATGGGCACATAGCTGTTTAGAATAAACACTACATTTCCCAGTTTCTACCACAGCTAGGTAAGCTTGTAGAACTGAAAGCAGACCAATAGGATGTCATAAAACCTTAATGAAATGGGGCATGTCTTTTAACCAGATTGGAACTCTATAATCCACTCAAGACAGGCAGTTGGAGGCTGCTAAAGGAGGGTGATAGGCAAAATGGAGAAGTCCTAGTCCTCTGACCATGTCCTGACCTTACCATCTATCTCCAGATTTTATCACCTGACTGAGAAGCAATCTATCCTGTTGTCTAATACTAGTATGATATTGAATTCCCTGCTACATTCAACCAAGTCTAACTAGGCTTAATATAACTACCTTGATCATTTCTGCTATTTTCCTTAGTTCTTTAATTAAAGTATTATACATTTATTTCTTTATAACACACAGAAACATTTTTAAATGCTGAAGCAATCTTCACGTTTGTTTGAAAATTCAGTTTTAAATCTTATAAGAGGCATGGTAAAATTATTCCTACAAACATAATTATTCCCATGGCTTTTCAGGCCATGGAATTTAATCGAAATATCAGATGTTTATTTTACACTTGCTGAACAAAGTGATCTACCCAAATTGAATTGAAGATAGTAGTTATAGTTGTGAAGTCCTAAATTAAGGCCATTTAGCACAGCAGAGGTTTAGCAAACATACAAGGTAACAATCACATTCCACAGAGAAAATAGCTTTACCTATCTATCCATTTGTCTGTCTACCTAGTTATCTGTCGGCCTATTTATCCACCTACCATATATCTACTTGTCTATTATCAATAAATTATCTGTCATCTATCTAATTTTCTATTTAATCCAGACAAGTACTGAGTGAGCATAAACTATAATAGAGTTGTGTGGTATTCACTTTCAAATATTTTCATAAGGTTAAAACTTCTCTATTTTACTAATAGCTTATTCTTTTTCAACATAACTCAGAATTTTCACAATGCTCTAAGAAATCTAATTCTACAATAAAATAATTATCTAATTTATTAATTTTTACTTATTAATTAAATAAATATTTAATTGATTTTAGTTTTTACTTGAATAATTCTTTGTTACAGCTAAAAGAACATTTAAAATTTCTTCCATTTAAAGCCTCCTCTTCATAAAAGAGAAATGACAAGAGCAGACCACTGATGTTTTGTTTTTTGTTTGTTTGTTTTTTTCTGAGACAGGGTATCTCTGTGTAGCCCTGGCATTTCTGCAACTCACTCTGTAGACGTGACTGGCCTCGAACTCAGAGATCCACCTGTCTATGCCTCTCGAGCGCTTGGATTAAAGGCGTGCATCACCACAATCGGGCTAAGTAAATGATTTTAAATTATCTTTCCTGTAATAATAGCTTTATTCATTCACTGATTCATTTATTTCTACGTACATTCACTAAATTACTATTTCAAGTGTATTATATGTGAAACCTGAGGCAGAGTGAGAAGGAACCTCAGCAAAGAATGAATACAGTCCCTGGTTGCCATGTATTTTCACTTGTTAGAATAGTAATATTATATAATGTATATCTAAGTAAACATGGAATGACAAGTATAGACACTATAGCCATACCTACAGACAAAAAAGAAAATCACAATAAATTGAGTTAGGTAGTACCTGAAGACTTGATAAAGAAAGGTACATCTGGGCCAAGTTTAAAAACCTGAGCAAGAGTGGAGAAATCAAATAGGCATTCTAGACAAAAGACTGGCTTTCCTGTGCACTTACAGAGTTAGTTTGTCTATGTAAGGCACCCTGATTACTTCTTAGCTTACATTTGTACATAAGCAAGTGAAATACCATTATTTCCTATACATCAGAGATGAGATGGTGAACTTGGAAAGTTTTAGAAAGATCAAGGCCATGCTTCATGCTGCACTACACATGATACTTATGAAAGTTTAGACCAGTGCTTCTCAACCTTTCTAATGCTGTGACCCTTTCATAAAGTTCCTCGTGTTGTGGTGGTCCCCTAACCATACAATTATTTCATTGGTACCTCATAAAGGTAATTTAGCTAGTGTTATGAATCATAATGTAAATATCTATGCTTTCCCATGGTCCCTGGTGACCCCTGTGAAAGGGTCATTCAACCCCCACAGGGGGGGTCTCCAGACCCACAGGTTGAGAACCACTGGTTTAGATGCATCTCCTGTGAAGGACCTCAGCTGCAGGGTTGTGCTAGCACTCTGCCCCTGGAGCAAACAACTGAAGAAGGCTCAGCAACCCAGAGCTCTCAGACTATCGGAAAGTAACTCACTGACAGAAGTGATGTCAGCAACAAGAAAAAACAGCAGGGTTTCAACTCGCACACAGAGACCCAGACAAACGCACAGGCAGGAGGACAAGGCTTCATTTTCTTCATGTGGCAGTGAATTAACCATGCAAATGACCACAGTGATGGCATCCGCATGGGGTTTGACGAGGTGATCACCTCTTACAGGTAAAATACATGAAAGTGGGCCCCCCTTTTCTTATATTCGCGATGAATTATGAACGTCAGTAACAGAGCAATATCTAGGAGTAACTATTATATTAATAAGTAATTAAGCATACCATCAATAAGTGTACTGGCTATTATACATGCATTATGCAGAGTTTTATTCACAACTTTTGCAAGTATGGGCAAAAATACAGCTTGCAAGATAATGCACAGTCTCTCGTAATGCTATGCCTACTTATATATGCTTATTCATCCAAGAGTAACCATCTCACAAAGTTCACGGCGTACCTGAAATGAAATTTGTCTTTGAGCTCTCGTAAGTCTGCAGCGACCTCCAGCTACTAACCTTGCTGTCTTCTCTCTCCTTGGCTGTTCTCTGCAGGGCTTTCCTCTCTCCAGACTCACAGGTTGATTTTAATGTGAGCTGACAAGAAAGCGTTGAGCACCCCGGTGTAGCAAACTCCACAGGTCTTGAAGGACAGTGCCGGGAGAGGCTGATGCCAAGATTCGGTATCGGAAGAGCAGTGTGAACAGGCTTTGACCCAACAGCTGGCTGTCTCAGTTTTGAGGCAACCCCGAGGACAGGCATGGCTTCTATAAAAGTATCTTTCTGTTGCCAAAGAAAATGCTCCTAACCTCAGTCTGGTAGACTCCAGTTTTTAGTATTTCCAGAAAAAAAAAAAACTTTAAACAAAACTAGCAGTCATCTCGATGTAAGAGAGAGACAGACAGACAGACGGACGGAGACTCAGAGAGAAGAGAGAGAGGGAGAGACAGAGAGAAGAGAGAGAGGGAGAGAGGAAGAGAGAGAGGGAGAGGGAGGAAGGGAGGGAGGGAAAGAGAGAGAGAAGAGAAGAGACAGACAATAACTTTCAAACTTTCAAGAAGAGAAAATTTTGCATTACCTGAGTATCACTGTTGCTAGTTCAGATTCTCACATTCTCTCTCTCTCTCTCTCTCTCTCTCTCTCTCTCTCTCTCTCTCTCTCTCTTTCTCTCCCTCCCTCACCCTCTCTCTCTTCTTTTTCAGTAAATAGTGTCTGCAAAATAAATGCTACAAAGCCCTTCCTGTAGGATTATAGAGATCCTAGCTTCGTTTTCTTCTCACTACAGCAGCCGAGTTTGATCTTTTTCAGAGGAGAGAGGTCAGGGAGCTGGAAGGGGGGTGCAGTATGGGACAGGATGACAAAGGAAGATCCCTTCAGTCTAGTTTCAGTCCAGTTGTCAAAGAAGCCAAAAGACCACAATAGCTAGGAGTTCTTCCTGACTTCAGAAATAACCAGCAAAAAAGGAAAGAGGAAAAAAAAAAAAAAAAGAGTAGGTCAACAGCCAAAACAAACAGCTGTTGGAAGAACTTTTAGCCCGGAAACAATTTCAGCAATGAAGCTGTTTGTCTAATTTCCAGCTATTTTTCACTCCTGACAGCCAGGAGCCATGGTGTGTTCATTCTGCTTCGTCCCATGAAATCAGGCTAAACTGGACTAACAGGACAGCCTGCTCAGGCAGCTGAAGCCTTCCGCAGACCCTGCCTGCTTATGTTACAAACTGCAGTAAACACCGGAAGCCAGGCACAGGGTGCACCGTGATTTCTAAATGCAGTGATGGTATTCCCATTCACAGGACATCGATGTCCCCCAAGCAGCTACAGGGCTAAGCACATTGGGTGTTAGCGGAAGTACCCCCTGGAATCCCATGCAGTACACACACTTACTGTCTACACTTTGTACAGCTGTGGGAGAATACAAACTAGAGACTCAGATATCAAAATTAGTATGATAGAAGCCAGCTTGCAGAAAAGTGGAGATCCTTCCCTACCTGGGGCTGTGGGACAAAAGCAAATCCAAACAGGTTGCTGTTCTGTAAATGTCCTCTCAATGGCTTCTTTTCTCAGCTCACTAGACCACTTGACATCCTTTCTTAATAAGCAACCCTATTTCCATATCTAATAATGTGTCTCTGATACAGTTCTTTGCTCCGGGACAGACGAGCTTGGAATCAGGTGCCTTTCAAACCAGATCCTCCCCATTTCCTTAATCTCAAGCATGACCTCCCCAATACTGTAATTTCTCACTCTTTTTCTAACTTCTACCTTAAAAGAATTTTTTTTTCTCCATCTCCTCTTTCTTGTGGCTGCTGGGATTTTCAGCTTGCCTGCCCAATTGATTCACCCTCCAACTCTAACAAAACTGTCTTTGAGCTTCCTCTGACTCTGCTTCTATTGGTGAGACTAAGAATTCAAAAGCAGGAACCCCAATTTCCATGATAACAAAAAGGAGAATTTTGATTCTGATCTCAGTGATGAAACCAGTCACGAAGACAGAGAGTAGAGGAGTTCATACCTTAAAAGGTTAAAATCTACCTGAAGAGTGATTTAAACAATAGCTTTCCAAGCGTTAGCCCCACTTAAAGTTTTATGTTTCTAAACAGTTTCCAAATCTCTACTCAATAAATAATACAGATCCAATTTGTAAAATTGCTCTATTATAATCATATCAGATTCCATGTTGGCTAAATATATGCAAGGAGTAGTGTTAAGAAAACAACACGTAATATGCAGGCATCATTGTCCTGAAATACATGTGTACACAGAAAACTTCCCATTAGTTAGGAAAAAAATAGCATGTATGTGTACGATGATATTGAGATTTTAGTAGTAGTTTCTACCAATAAGACAAACTTTATTTTGTATCTCTCATGTTCCTTGTTTGTATCTCTTCTTATTAATTAAATTTGTTGACAATTTCATACATGTTTATAATACATTCTGTTTGGTCCCGTTCTCCAGTTCCTTTTCTGGATCACCACCATCACGCCTTCTCCCTTTCCCTACAAGTTACCACATTCACATCTTTCTGGGTTTTTTGTTTGTTTGTTTCTACTGAGTTTAATCAAGGCCTTTGATGCTCACTAATTGGTACTGAAAGCAATGACTTCACCTCTCCCAGAATCTACCAGCAGCCAATAGTTGAACAGTAAACGGTAAGACATCCTCAGTCTTTTCTCAGTCCATGTCTAACTTTTAAAGCATCTAACTTGTTCAGACTCAGTACAGGCGAATGCAGCTGCTATGATTTCATGATTGCAATGTTTGTGTTATACCTAGAAGATAGTATTTTGCAGGCCTTCTCTATCTTTTGCCTCTTATAATCTTTCTGTTCTCTCTTCCATAATGTCCCTTTGACCTTTGAACAGTAATGTCAATGTCTTACTTAGGGATGAGGTCTAAACTATCTCTTATTTTTAGTATTTTGGTAGCCATAAGTTTCTGGAGTCATCACTATTCACTGCAAAGAGACACATTTTTTTATTCAGATAGAGACTAGCATTTATCTATGGGTATAAATACAAACATTTAGAAGGCAGTTTTACACTTCAATTTAGCAAAATGATAAATAAATAAAAACTATAGAAGGTTTACTTTTAGGTCCCATGATCTCACCAGCCTTGGGTTGAAAAGTATAGTCACTGTTAACCAACTCTATCCACAAGCGTCTACCACCAAGAACCATAACCAACTCTATCTAAGAATATCTACCACCAAGAACCAATCAAGAAAAAAAAATTGACTTATACAAAATCTAATATGGGTCTGGCTATATCATCTCATTCCATTCTAATGAATGTCACTGTTGGAGAACTAAAAGAAAAAGTCATTCAGTTCCAGTTGTCTGGGCACATGCAGGTAAACCCAGCACTTCAGAGGTGGTAACAGAAGGATTATTTTAATGTCAGTCTCACCTATGTACAACTGAAAGACCAGTTTGGGTTACATAAGACCTTGTCTTCAAATACTCCAAACTAAAAACATCCTCAAGAAGTTAGTAAACTAACCATTGTTGTTTGGAGATATCTCAGGAGAAATAGAACACAAAAAAGTATTGTACTCATGCTAAATTAGAAGAGAAAGATATCCAAGATTTATCTAAGCCGTAGTTTTGAAGCAAGGAAAAGGAAAGTCTAGTGCATGGCTAAAACACAGGGTCAAAAGACATAATAATGAAGTAGTTAGCTGATTTTTGCAAATGAACACAATGCTTGAGAGAACAGGAAACTGTCTACATGTTCTCTATGGCACACATATACTATGCTACTGATGTAGGCAATTGATCGAATAGAATTCGTCAAATTCAGAAGGCCTCTTAGCTATAAACAGTAATGAAAAGCAAATGCAATAAGATTTAGAACCATATTGGATATGGATAGCCTCATGGAGATGTGTCTTCCTCCTGCCAAGTCAAAAGCACACACATATGGAGCTGGGGTGACTATTTTTATTAAAACAAAATCACTTGGATAATTTGGCTGATAAATTCCAGGGCTCCAATACCGTAACACAGAAGAGAAAGATATCAGATATTTAGCTAAGCTGTAGTTTTGAAAAATGGTGGCTTTTGTGATGACTGAGTAAATAAATGAAAGATACATTTTATCTGAAAGTTTGTATTACACTGTGAGGGTAAACTAAAACAAAACAAAACAACAACAACAAAACCCAGTGGTTTAGACATAGTCCATTGCCAAATACACAATACACAGCTAAATATTCAGTCAGCAATCACTTTAAAATATTGATATGGGTGCCAACAAGATGCCTGAGTGACTAAAAGCAGTTGCTTTCAAACCTGTATTAGATTCCCTGGACCCAACAGACAGATGGAAAGAACTGACTCCATCAAGGTATCCTCTGACCTCTGAGAATACACTGTGACATGTGAGTATGCATGTGTTTGTGTGTGTTTGTGTATGTATGTGTGTATATAGTGTGTATTGATGGGTGCACCCAATCATGCACACAGAAAATAAGTTGATAAAATATAACAAACAATAAAAAATATCATTAATATTTCAAAACATGCAAGTTCTACATGTATATGCAGATACATTTACATATGCAAATATAAATAAGTCTAAGTGGATACTTCAGTTTTCCTTTACCTTCCATATTTCTCTTTCTAATGTTGGTGTGTGTGTGTGTGTGTGTGTGTGTGTGTGTGTGTGTGTGTGTGTTTCCTTTTTCTTTTGGGTGCTATAGAACTCAATCCAGAACATTGCAGAAGGCAGGAAAGTTTCCTATCATCTACCCAAGTCTCCAGCTTACCAATATTTATTTGTGTACTGACCTTGCTATCCATGTTCCTTGGCCAGTTAGCTTTCTGACCAGAGGTGTGATTCCATCACGCTATCTCTCTGCTTATATACAATCCAAACAAAGGCTTTCTTCTTGGGATTTCACTATGAACAAATATCTGTGACAGCAACCTAAGCCATTGCCTAATTGTCTTTGATGTTTTTTTGCTTATTGGTTTCAGGAATCCACATTCATGTTGTCCTAAAACATCTCTTTTTTTGCCTTAGATACTTTTGTAATGAGAAAAATGACCAAAAATAAAAACCGAGTTTTAACAAAGCACAGTAGCTTTTTGTTTTTTATTTGTTTTTTTTTGTTTTTCTGCAGCTATGATAGTGCATAAAGGAAATGATCATTATTGATAATATAATGTTCTAATTTTTTTTTTTGGTTTTTCGAGACAGGGTTTCTCTGTGTAGCTTTGCGCCTTTCCTGGAACTCGCTTTGGAGACCAGGATGGCCTCGAACTCACAGAGATCCACCTGCCTCTGCCTCCCGAGTGCTGGAATTAAAGGTGTGCACCACCACCGCCCGGCAATGTTCTAATTTTTAACAATGTTGAACTTATATTCTTTCTCCAATGTTTCTACCAAAATATTGTAAGATTCAGAGGAAGGACCACATGTAGGTATAATATTTACAACTGTAGATTGTAAACTTTAGATGCTAAGATCTCATTTTACTTTTTTATAAACTAAACACATTTTTAATGAATTTTGGAAATTACACAAAATTTAAAAGAAACAAGAAATTAAGTAATATAATATTCTATTAAGTGGAAAACCTCTAGTAAAAGACAAATCTTCCTCTCTTGTGATTATCAGTTTAAAATGCAAGGAAAGCCTACAATTTCTGTTTGACTGATATATTTATATTATAGTTATTTTAATGCTAATCTCAGATATAAATAAAAATGATTGTGAGCAAAATAATTGCCAAAAATCTTATATATGTCCTAATGATATTATAACAATTCCCATAAATATCTATTCCAGCCATGAGCTCGCTCTGCCAGCTTTTTCATCAGCAACCAGAAGCTTGAAATCATCCACTTCAAATCTCACTGACACTTCCTTAGACACTAGAAAATTGGTTTAAGGAAAGTGGACAACAAGTATACATCCCCCCAAAATGTGGGATCAAGTGCATTAGACTCACTGAAACAGACTGAGCTGAAACCTCTGAGCAGTGGGTTAGGACACATACCACTTCTAAAACTGTAACAAATTATATGTCATCACAGAATTGCAGAAGGAAGCAATTGGGCTATTCTTTAACATTCTTAATTGTTCATGAATTAAGCTTGGTTTAACTTAAATATATATATATATATATATATATATATATATATATATATATTCCCTTTGTCATAAGCAAAATAAAAACACTCAAGAAATTTCTGAGCTTTACTGAATATGTTTCTGCTCCTAAATAAACAGGATGAAATACTATGCTCCATATGAGAGTGAAGATGTTGTCTTCTCCCCTCCTCATAGTGTTCTGATGGAGAGAAGCAGATGCTAACCTAGATCCATGCACTGATTTACTCTATACTCCAAGGAAGGTGATAACTTGAACACAAGGACACGGAGAGCTAAGGATGTAAGCAAACACATTTTCAGTCCCTGGGAAGACACTGCCAACTTTCCACACTTTGTGCAACAAACGCAAACACAACAACAAAAAGCAAAGCAAAGCAAAACAAAACAAAAAAAACCTTTGAACAAACGTAAATGGAAACTTTTGCAACTCTAATGGGATGGGATGGTCTCTTCCCTCATAAAGCCAATTCCCCTGTTTTCTATTACATATTAAAATGCTCATTAGAGGATATATTATTTTCCACAAGACAGTTAAAAAATGCTTGAAGTCACTCACATTACAAAAGTTTTGTTTCCACAGTTCTTTCTGGAACAATGCTATTTCTAATGTACATATCCCCTGATTCTCATGACAGGAGATACCTGATGTTTTCATAACAATAGCACTAGGGATGGTCATTATGTGATTCAAACTGTAGTAGTGTTGTTGTTGTTGTTGTTTTACAAACCTGGGTTAAAGATCAAATGTCAATGGGGGTGGGGCTGGGAGTGGAGGTCAGGGGTAGGGGGTGGTGTTCAGGCCAGGCAGTAATTTAAGATTCTTCGTAAGAATTCATCAAGACTCTGTGGCTTCCAATATTTTCTACTATTAAGTCTCTTGCATGGAATGATTTACACAGGTAAGCAACATATATTATGACTCATTTTAAGGTAGAAAGAATTACATACAATTTAAATACAAATATAAACCTTTTATGTAATATGCCTATCACCAAAATACGCCCAAATATTAAATATTTTAACTTTACTGGGAACTTTATTTGCAACTGAAATATACAATTAATAAATCATCATATAAGAAAACAAACAAACAAAAAACAGCTAGGTTATGGTGACACACACCTTTAATCCCAGAACTCTGGAGGTAAAGGCAGGCAAATCTCTGAGTTTGAGCTACAGAGCAAGTTCCTGCACAGCCAGGGCTACACAGAGAAACCCTGTCATGGAAAAACCAAGAACCAAAAAACGAGGAAGAGTATGTTTAATCTTATAGTTTATTAACGCTATTTGTTTAAATTATAAAGTTTGCATTTCCTTTAAATTGTTATTGTTATTGTTTATATACATCAAGAAGAAATCTTTGCTGCCATTTGTTGCCCGGAATGGTGTTTGGGATGATAAAACAGAGAGATTAATAGAAGTTCAAGGTCAACCTAGGCTATAGGGTAAGACTTGTTCCCCCCAAAATAACTGAACACAACAGAAAACAAAAGCCAACTCTTTATCACCTTCTTTTTGTTTATCTCCTCACAAATCATTTCCAATTCATCAGATTTTTGGCTAATCTCAAAAGTCTTATCTCAGTCTTCCAAGGTAATATATAATCCTATAGTTGCCAGCATCTCCCTTCCTGATGATGAGAAACTATACAGAAAGTCTACTCGTGGGCATCTGAGAGATTCGTAGGAATACATTCAGCTAGCTGAACTCACCTTCATGTTAAAAATGTGATAAATGTAGACTAGCAATGCTCTTCTTTTTCCTTTAGAGCTTGCATCTATCAACTGTGTTTTAAGAGCTGTCTTGTGAAGCAAGCACGGCAAATGTAACCTCTTCAGTGCATGTAAATAAGAAGAATATTAAGAATAACGTGTCACAAAAAATGATCATTAGTGTGTAGTGTTCACTTCATTGCGCATCTGGCTTTTGCACAGCACAGGACTATGGGAGAGATACATCATGAGGTTAACATCTTCCTTTGTGTTGGAAACAGAAATATAGCCTGGTCCTGAAAGAATTGCTAGGAAGGATTTGCAAAGCCTCGTAATCAGCGAGAAGTGCTCCCAAGGAAACTTTATACTAGTAAACTCAGCAGTTTTTCCTCTTGATTTAAACAGCATCTCTGGCAAAGAACAGGGCTTCCTACTTGGTCATGGAATATTCCAGGAACTTGTAAAATAACTAGTGGCTCTTAAGGAGGATGTGGGAGTTACAGGCAAACACGGAATGAGCAGCTTCGTTTAGATAAGGTTTAAGGAGACTTGCTTCCCCATTCAGATTTTCCTGCTACCATTTCTCCCTCCGCCTTATAGCTTCTAGAACTTTTCCATGAGTGAATCTCTAAAGCATATACAGGAAATTAGGATGAAGAGTCTATTAAGAATTCACCCTGAATACAGGAAACTAATATAAACTGGATAATAGAATTGAAATAAAGTAAAATAAAAAGGCAGAACAGGTAAAATACCATCCATGCAGACACAACCAGTTCAGCTGATAGATAAGCAAGACTTTGAACAGTTAACACACACATAGCAGTAAATTCTCTCTAAATAGTTCTCCATAAATTTATCTATATAGTTTCAAGATTTGAACATATACAGACCTGTGCTGGAAAATTAAGTCTTAAATCTATATGACTTGTTGCAGAAAACTATTTACCCTGTTTCCTGTGATATACAACTCACGTTTTCCTTTTCTGGCTGCAGGAAAGGGAATAGCAAGAAAGGAAGAAGGATGTTAAGTGTGGGGCTAAACAGTACAAAACGATTTGTCCACAAGTAGCCATCCTACCAGGCACAGAGAGATACAGAGTAGACTGGCATGTATGTAATCCACAAGTAGACCTTGAGCAAGAATGATGTCAATCACAACGCATCAGTAGGCTCCCTTGTGGCTTTGTTTATCATTTGTGCTTTCATTGAATTCAGAATTTTTTGAGTGATACTATATCAAAAACTCAAAGGACAGAGAGAGAGTCAAATACTACCATTGAAGAGGCTACCATAAACAGTGTCCCAGTATCAATCATACAATAGAAGTGAAAACAAAGACATTGTAGTGTATCTACAACAAATTGGTGTGACAAGTTTTTGCCTCCCTAAAAGTGTGCCCTCATTTCTCACTACACTAAGCTCAAAACTTATATATGAATCATATACACAGGAGCAACCAATTCTGAGAATGTAGACTACATGAGAAGCCATGTCAGGAGTACAATACATTATCAAATTATGAACTAGATTTCCACATGTTCTGCCTGTAGGATTCTTAAATCTTCATCCTTAACCTCCTTCAAATGAATACTAGGTTCATCTTCCCAGCACCACATTTGCAATTACAATGAATTTCCATTAATTCACTCATAATTATTCTTATTAGACCTTTTCCTAACTTTGAAATTCCAGCTCATATTTCCCACTACTCTGTTCTTAACTCCATACCCCTGAAAATCATTTGATATATGACACCAATTTCACATAAACATATTGTGTTTCAATGTCTCACCCTGTTGTAATTCGTATGAAGTTTCTATACATTATAAAATATTAATAGACATTTGTCCTGTTTATTTAGCCATCAGGTCATTATTTTACTGAATGTAGAAGTTGCTGAGGACTACAACCAAGGTCTCATTTTGATAGATCATACTTGGCAATCTTAAAAATTACACTGTAATTTTTTGGAAATGATGTGGAGATGAGATGTAAGGGTAAAAGGATTTGATGAATTATGACATCTCTGTAAGCCATGACCACACTTTAAATTAGAACTAAGATATTTTAATATAAAGTGATAATCATAAGAGACTATGATATAATTTTGAAAAGCTGCAGCTTACTGGAGACCATAATTTGGAGAGCCACTCATTAGCTGAAGCAGGAATTTCAATGCATTATATTCAAGATATTTGACCATTGCAAAGACCTTGGGATCCCCAAAAGCTTTAAAAGAAAATGCTCAATATTTACTACATATTCCTGAATATACATACTTTACTGTTACTCCAGTAAAGAAAAATAATCATATAATAACACAGCAGTGTCTTCACAGAGCAAGATACTCAAGTTTCACCACTTAAGAGTTTTGAAAAAAAAATCACATCTCTGTCCATTTAAGTGTTCTCCTGACCCAGGGATATGCTCATTTGCTTTCATATAAACAATGTGAGTAACTTTAATCCCATCAGTTGGAGACCATGCAAGAGCTAAAGAGCAGTTATGACTAAAACACATTATTTGCCTTTTCTTCCCCTTTTTATTCAACCTAAAATTTTGACTTGGAAATGACAAAGGACGTCCGACTTGTGAATATAACCAGCAATGGGGCATGGATCCCTTCAGGGCTAGTACCCATTCCAGTACACTGCCATGCTTGGATGGTCAAGACTATTCCCCTCTGACAGAGCTCAAGGACCGCTCCCCAGCAGAGCTCGTTGAAGTGCTAGCAAATGTGGAACATCTTGTGCGAATGAAGAAAATGCTCTTCCTTTCCTGAAATGTGGGAGACATACGGTATCAAGTATTTAGCTGTCCCTACTTTAGTGCTCTGCAGCAGCCTGTCAACTTCAACAGGAGGGAAGCCTCAAGTCACCTGGACTTGTTTTAAAATTGCCCAACCAGAATATTGCTTTCTAGCTGTTGGTTTTCAGGCACAGGTGAGTCTCACTAATGAGCAGTTTCAGACTCATCAATGAGTAAAGTAGGCCTGTGCTCCAGAGGATGCAGTTCTGAGTACACATGGTGCTCCTCTTCAGTCCCTTACGAGGCCCTGATGTTTTTCCCTCCTTCCTCTTCTAATTGCCTTTGCTTACCACACATCGCTTGCTTTCCTTGGCTATAACCCAGTCATTCGCCTTGAATTCTACCTCATGTTTGCTTGGTGTCGTTTTTCAAATAGAGATCTTCACCACCCTGACGTTTATTTATTTTTTCTTTAATTTGCATGGTGGAGAGTTTGGTTAGAGTGGGGTTCAACATCAGACCACTGTAGAAAAAGCAGAATGTCTGCCTTGGAGACACAGCTTCCCAGTGGACTCTTGTGAAATCTGTCACAGGACAGGAAATGTTAGGAAATGTGTGGATGCTCTTCCAGCATTAATTATATCACACACACACACACACACACACACACACACACACACACACACACAGCCATAAGGCTTCTTGGGCTGTGATGCATCTCTGGAAATACTGATTAGTCTTGTGTCCGACAACATTTGCGGGGCTATTAGAACAATGGTTCTTGAATGTTCTTGCATCTCAGCCCTGTCAAACCCTAGAGACTATGCAAAAGCTCAGGGAACTGGAATCTACCCTCTTCAGAGTGGCACGTGAGGCTATGCTGGTTCCAAACTAGTTCCTAATACTGTAGCTGCTGCTGAGTCACGAAGCTGTGTGGTAATGTTGAGAAGAACAAGAACACAGACTTATTTCTGATAATAATTCAGTTGTATTTATATTATACTCAAGAAAAACAGCATGAACCTAGCAAGAACAATGAAGTTGTGCTTGTCATGTTTTGCTGAAACAGTAGCACAAAACATTTTGAGGGATATTAGCAATAGGAAGCAGTATAGTCAGACCATGTGATTACAAACCTGTCCTATCCATCGCAATTCCTTTTAAAACTTCTCAGAGTCTAAGGCTTAAACACATAATTACTCTGTTTACCCTGAGTCTTTTATGCTGATTGGACCTGTGGTATCCAGGATTTTTTTTTCAGTAAAATGGATTTAATATTTGAGATGTTTCCTTAAAATGTAATGAAGGAGAATACATGGGTATATATAAAAATTGTAGGGAAAGATAAACCAGTGATGTCTAGTGATCTGAGTGCCAGTAACTAATGGGTCATTTCCACAGCATGGTCCAAGATCAATTCCTGATTTGCTGTTGTACTTACAGATCACATTCCTGGAAAAGTAATGTGTGATTAAGAGAGTTCCAAATCCCAGTTAATGCTCACTTATTTGAGTATTTACAATGAATTCCCTGTTGATATAACCATTCAGTCAGCAAATATCTAAGAGCCCACTATTTGGTAGGAACTAAAAAAGTATGAATGAGCCTCTTCTTAAAACTGTGGAATATAAAAATTACATGGTAAAGTAAGGTTAGGTATAAAATTTACCACCATGTTTAGTAGACAAAATAATACTGACTACATAAATAAGTATAGGATTAGGGCTGGTAGAGATAAAGAATGTTTCTTTTGAAATATATCCATCATATATTTCTTAGTTATTAACCCAAGCAGTTTTTCCAATAAACTCATAAGCATTCAAGAGAACTGAACCCATTAGATTTTGTGCTAATATACAAAGGAAAAATACCATGTAGATGTTTGTTTATAGATAATTCTGAAATAATAAAAGATAGGATTTTTTTAGTTCATAAATTCTACTCAATAACAAAAAGAGATAGTAAAGAACTAAATGAAGAGAAATTAGAACTATACATTAAAGAGACTATGAGAATAATTATATAATGCTAAAGTTTTACATTCCTTTCATTAAACATATTCAGCATGGTATGTTTTTGTATGAATATTTTGAATGAAAACATTTTTCACTTCATGAATTTAATTGTTTTCTATTATCACTAGTTAAATGAGAAAATTTGGTTTTATTTCACCTACAGTTTTTAAATTTTGATTTTGTGTGTGTGTGTGTGTGTGTGTGTGTGTGTGTGTGTGTGTGTGTTTGTCTTGTGGGTAGGTATATGCATGTGACTACAGTTGTTCTTGAGGCCACAAGAGGGCATTTAATCCCCTAGTACTGGCATTCTAGGTGGATGGTGTGGGTGCTGGGAACTAAATACGGATCTTCTGAAGGAGCAATATGCACTCTTTTTTTTTTTAATTGCCTGTATATATTTTTTCCTGGTTTAATTTTTAATTTTTATTTTTTATTAAGGAATTTTTTATTCATTTTACATACCAACCACAGATCCCCCTCTCTTCCCTCCTCCAGCCCCTCCAGCCTTCCCCACCCCACCCCACCCTCCTCCAACAAGGTATGGCCTCCCATGGGGAGTCAACAGAGACTGGTACATTCAGTAGAGGCAAGTCCAAGCCCCTCCCCCTGCATCAAAGCTGTGCAAGGTGTCCCACCATAGGTAGTGGGCTCTAAAAAGCCAGCTCATGCACCAGGGATGGATCCTGATCCTACTACCAGTACACTCTTAACCGCAAGGAAATTTCTCTAAGCTTCTGGAAATATGAATTCAAATGTTTTTTATTTTATTTTTTTCTCACACTTTCCATGATTTTGAAATACCTAACCATTTGTTAACCAAGAAAAACAATGTAAAAACAAAACATATTTGACAGAAAGAAAAGACTTAGGTAGAAACTTAGAAAGTGGGCTTTACTTTTAATGTTGCAAATTTATATTTACAGTGGCTAGAAAGAAATATTTGTTGAAATGTAGAAAAGAAAAATAAACAACAAAATATTGAATGAAGATATTTCATCAGAAACACACTTGCTGGCATTTTAACTACAATGGCTTAGTTCTACTTTAGTTAGGTTTCAGGATATGTTTGCTTCGGAAAGGACAATCCATTCAATCTTTGCTTGCCTGTAGGAATATTCTAAGTGAAAGGCCAGGTATGCCTTTAATCCCAGCACTTGGGAGGCAGAGTCAGGAGGATCTCTAAATTCCAGGCCAGCCTGATCCACAGAGTGAGTTTCATTGTTCTACTAATGAGATTGATCATGACATGGCAATCCAAACACCCCAATTTTTTACTGATAGTATGTTAAGATTAATTGTTTAAGAACATAATGGGTCTTACTAAAAATAATTTGTAAAAATGTCTTACAAAGTTCAGAAAATCAGCCAACAGAGTTTGAAATGAAATTGGAAAGGAAGTCAAAATCTCACTCATTTCTGAGCTAAATGGAACAGTCACACGTTTGACAATCTGGTTTTAATATGTCCATGATTTGGTCTTTTTACAACAGCAAAAGTGACAAGCCAATGAAAACATTTGGCCACTCAACTTTTGATGCATCAGAGCAACAAGAAACCCAAAGACAGACCTGATACACGGTGCAAGAAGTCTGCCAAAGATGAGAGACAAGCTGATCTGTAACCAACCATGGAACAGCTACACACTACTGACTCTGCTATCAAATGGAAATAAGTTATTTCACCCAATTCAAGTGACAACATTCAACTACAATACACAAATACGTAACAACAGATTTTGTTTGTTTTATAACTAAGTCAACAAAAAGCCTGGTTTCTCACACCTATAAACTCAGGCTCCAGAGGACTAGGCAGCAGGATCATGAGTTCAAAGCTAGTGTGGACTACACAGTGAGATTTTTGTCTCAATAAAATGAAATAAGAGTTTTTTAAAAAGGGTGACATAGTCTTTGGGTTCACTAGCTAAAATCTAAAGAGCATATTTAGGAAGAAAGCTAAATGATGGTATTTTGTGATGGACATGTCACTGAAAACCAGATCCATATAATTTATGTCCCTTTCTGCATTACCTTCAGATTTCAAGGAACTAGATGTGTAAAAGTGCTACCACATCCTACTTTATGACCTTATTGCATAATTTTCTTTGTAATACTTAACTTTAATGTTTATTTTAATGAGGGGAAAGGTGGTAGTCAGAATATAGTAAGATAGTACATAAATCATACAAGTAAAGAAAGGCTCATTTAAAGTTATAGAGAGTCATCACTATCATCATCATCATAATCAAGAAATAATAAGCATTAGCATTTCTTACCAATCACAGCTACTGAAGTTAGGTGCAGTCACTTCTGACTTAAAATTTAGAATTAAACATTTCTAAATAAGGGACCAATTTCATTCAAATCCTTAAAATCAAATTCCCAGCTGTTGGTTTAAAGTTCATGAATTCCTGCTAGCTTGGTTTGATTGTCTCTGTAGGATTCCCCACCATAATCTGGATGTCCCTTACTCATAGAATCCCTCTTCCCTCTCTTCGACTGGACTCCTGGTGCTTGGTTGTGGATCTCTGCATCTGCTTCTATCAGTTACTGGATGAAGGCTCTATGATGACATTTAGAATATTCACCAATCTGATTACCAGGGTAAGCCAGCAAGCCACCCTCTCCACTATTGCTAGTAGTCTAACCTAGGGTCATTCTTGTGGATTCCTGGGAACTTCCCTAGTACCAGGTTTCTCCATAACCCCATGATGTCTCAATGGGACTGGACTAGGCACTGTGCATAATTGAGACAGTTGTGCATCTTGATCTGCTTAAGGGGCCCCCTGGCAGTAGGATCAGGAACCATCCCTGGTACATGAGCTGGCTCTTTGGAGTCCATTACCTGTGGTGGGACACCTTGCGCAGCCTTGATGCAGGGGGAGGGGCTTGGACAAGCCTCAACTGAATATACCAGGCTCTGCTGACTCCCCACGGGAGGCCTTACTTTTCTGGAGGAGGGAATGGGGGATGGGTTGGGAGGGAAGCTGACGGGGGGAGGGAGGAAGAGAGGGGGATCTGTGATTAGTATGTAAAATGAATAAAAAATTTCTTAATAAAAAAAAAATCCCTTCTATGTTTCCCTTATATGCCATGAGCAGAGAAACAATCTCACATAGAAGAGTCTATACAATTGTGAAAACTAAAAAAAAAAAAAAAAAAAAAAAAAACTTTATGTGACAGACAGGTATAATCCCTCCAATGAATCATATCTCTTATTTGCACTCTTGCAGAAGCCCCTCTCACATCAATGATCCTACTGTGTGGATCAGTTTAACACAACGGAACACCTGACAAAGGGTGTTTATGATTCAAAGAGAAGTAAATTACTGCTGACAGCACTAGAGGTTCATGTTCAAGGCAGCTCCATTGATCTGAGCCTTACATGTAGGTAGCACATCATACAGAGTGCATAGAAGAATGAGGCGTCCCATTTCAAGCTAAACTGCAGAACAGAAGAGATGACTGCCCATGGTTTCATATCTTTTGGGTATGAGCCCCACTGACCTAAAGATCACTCAGGGGACCCTACTTCCCAACAATTACCATGTAGATGATCAAGTCTTTAGCATCCAAGAGCATTTGGGAGGTATTCAACAACCCAACTCTGTGACTAGTCATTAGCATAGCCAAGGGAAACTAGAGAAACAGAAGACATCTGAGCATCAGAATGTGCCTTTTCTCTTGCTACTCAGATGCAAACCAATCTTTTAAACACATGTCTCCCATGAGAAAGCTAACACCAATCACCAAATATACATGAGCTGCTTCATTAGGAGCTGCCTTCCCAGACAAACCACATGAATGAAACACATGGCAAAGAGAAAAGCCATAGCAGTTGAACCACAGAAAATTTTCCTAATAAATGATGGTTTGGGATGTTTTTGTTTTCTTGTGTTGTCTCGTAATGTAGCCAACATTAGCTGAAACAAGAGTTCTCCTCCAAAGAAGTAATTTCTAAATTATTATTTTGAGTTAAAAATGGTCTCTTTTCATTATTTCAGTAATTCATTCAATGTACATACTTAGGACACATTGACATTGATGACCAACCTAGTCAAATGATCCTACGCGAAGCCTGCCCTCAAGAACTTCCTCACAGTATCATGGGATTGGGAATATGATATACCCAAAAGAATACCTTAATTGAAAAACACAGAAAATATAATACAGCATATACCTATTAAGAGACTATACAATATCTTGGCTAATTAAACAAATAGTCTGTAAAAAAAAGTTTACCTAAGATTAAATATTACTCTTATTCCTGAGATAAGAAAAATTAAGCTAAAGAGGTTAAATAACTAGGCCAATTTTGCACAACCATTAAATGGAATATTTTTCTAGAACTTCTACAGATTTTCAGGTATATATTTATATGGCTAGTGTAGTTCTCTATGCTTACTGTTTTAAAGTAATATTGTTATACTTAAAGCTAAGTTTATTTCTACATCATGAGTGTATCAAGAGGGAAATATTGGGCTAGGGATGTAGCTCAGATGGCACAGCACACGCCTGGCATGTATGGGTTTGACCCCAGTAGCACACTAACCAAGCATGGTGGCACATTCCTGTAATCTCAGCACTTAGGAGATGGAGGAAGAAGGGTCAGAAGTTCAAGGGCTTCTTCAGCTACATACTAAGTTCAAGATTAACATAAGATATATCAGACCTGTTTCCAATATATATATGAAATTCTTAATTTCAACTTCTCTTTATGAAAGTGAATTTAGTCTCATGGCTAGCATTACTACTCCAAACCTACTTTCTTTCTTCAGCTATGCAAGAAAAAAAATATATATATACATTCATATTCTATATGTGTGTGTATGAATCTAAAACACCTTTTAAATTTTCTGTGTTGAAGCCTTAGACAAAAACCTAAATCAATAAACTAATATGTTAATCAAATCACTAAACCAAAGTCTATAAAATATACACTAATAATTTTAATAAATTTAGCACTTAAACCAAAGTCTATAAAATATACACTAATAATTTTAATAAATTTAGCACTTACATACTCAGGTAGACTGCAAAGTAGTGTTCTTTTATTAAAGGCCACAGGTAGAAAAGAAATAAAACCAAATCAGAGCCTATCCTGCAGATTAATACTCTTGTAAACTCTGTTACTCACTTGCTGGAAAAATTGAGTTTTCTATGCTTTGGCTTTCTATTTGACAAACTGGAGATTTTGTGAGGCATTAATCAAACAATAAACTACAATCACTGTCACAGTTTTTAGAATCTGGTATGCTGTGCACCACATCTACATAATATACATATTCACAGATAACATAAGAAGAGCATCCATATATCAATGAGGTGAAAAAGGTTTCACCAACATCATATACTTTGGATAAAAACAATCCACTTCTCAAATCCAGGTATCTCTGACTTTCTGCTTGTGGTCTGAATACTATACAAGGTGATGTTAAAATGGCATGATTGTAGACAGGCAGCTGAGTAGATAAATCTTGAAAGAAAAGTCAGTTGGAAGATTGACTTACTTTACTCAGAGTTTGTTAGAGGAGGAGGGTCTTAGGAACTACTCCTACTGTAAAAAGAAAAGAAGACTAATTTGTTCTACTTTTCCTGTCCAAGGTTATAATGATAGTCAGAAAAGAATTCTTAAATATTAACAAATCCCTGACCTCAAGTTCAGTATTTTCCCTAGTATAATAATTTGGAAACTATAACTTAACCACACCTCAAACAGAAATATTTAGAAATATTCATCATGTCATTTCAAATCTTAAGCAAAATGTATCCTTATCCAGATGTTAAGATAATATTACTCAATTGGTTTTATTATGTTTTTCCTTAAAGACTTATTACATAATTTAATGTGTACTAATTTGCATACTTAGTCATTTCTTTTGGGATATCTTTACAATCTGTTCTCTTTGAGAGTAAACTCAGTAAAGGAGTTCTCATTTCACATGTGGGTGGGGATAGTTTGATATTAGTCTTATCTAAAAAAAATAATAATCAATGTTTGGCTCAGGGGGCTACCAAAGCACCTGAGATTATTGAGAGGCTCTTAGCAGAACCTTCACTGGTAACATACAATGAACCAGCCCAGAAATAGAAGATTGGAAGGGCAACGACAGCAGAATCTTGACAGCATCAGTAGTGAGAAGACACAGTGTTCCTGACTGAGTCTCATTTATTCACGTTGTATTGCAACCTACAGACAGTCACAACACTTAAAGCTGGGTCGCTACCCTCCATCCTAAGTGTTTCTTTAAAAATTTCTTTACATTTGATGATATTTTGGTTGATTTCTAACAGTTAATCCTATTTTGGTAGGTTTCTACGAAAACTTCCTTTTTTAAGGAAATGTCTGAAAGAGAAAGTAGGGACTCAGATTTCAAATATTATGGGTGCAATCAGAGTGTAATACAACTCAAATAAATCCAAGTGGAGAAGAGAAGGAAAGAAGGCTAAGATTAGAAATGTCACAGGCTGCTAGGCAATCTAAGAAAGAGTCATCAAAGTTGTGATGAAATTCTTGTATCAAAACTGTCCATTCAAAGAATCCCATGTCCATACAAAAAGGTTTGCCTTGGTAACTCGGCCACAATTAACAGCTGATTAGAAATAAATGTTGTAATGAATTCCAGTGCACTGGAGCATCCCTGGGAGATGTACACATAGCTTATGTCTTCAAGCCACCCATGACTCAAACTCAATGCCTTATTACACTTAGATAAAATTTAAAATCTGTGAAAAGTTAGTTTCACATAAGGGAGCTATAAAACTATTTAGATTAGTTTTGTCAGCTTGAAAGTACATTACTTAAAACAGAAATGAAGTTGAATTATAAACAAATATTGCTTTATTTATTGTTCACCTGTATGTAGGGACTAAATTTTGTACTTACTACCTGTAGGAGGATAAAATATTCTAAACTGAGTAGAAAACAGTTGGTCTGAGAATATGTAGAAAGAAAATGTAGAAGAACTAGAAGAAAATAGTCAAGCCACAAAATATTGAGTGAAGGTATACATAGACTGATTGATAAAAGAATATAGAATGTCTTGTTATTAAATTTCCATAATAGTGCATGTGTGTCTTAGTATAGTATGTTAGGCTCCTCATGTGCCTGAAGTGAATTTCATATTTCTTAACTGTGTGGACCAACCTCTACATTCATTTTTATGAATTAAGAATGACGATACAATCTATGTTCTAGGGACATTATGTGGATTAAATATGACAGTATGCTTAAAGCACACATCAGAGGTTTCTAAGAATTAAACCAATTGGAGTTTTTCATAAAATTTGTTCCATTGTGCTAGGGGAAAAAAAAAAAAAACCTGTTTCTTTGGTTAGAGCCTATCCATGAATGAATCAAGAAGGAAAGAACTGACCAAACGATAAGGAAAACTACTTATTGTTCTATGGAAACAAAGGGAGGAACAAGTTAAGCCAAGCTTCCTTTTACTCCCCTTTCCTTTAATCTTTCCTTTCAGAGAAGATTCTAGAACCTTTATGTGGGAAGGGAGCGGTGTTTAAAGCCAGAGGTGAATGGAGATAAACATGATGGTAAGATGACCTTAATCAACACAGATCACTGTCTACCACTCAGTTGAGAGTGTGGCCCTGAAGGCCCTGTTTGTGGTCAATCTACAGACTACTGCAAGTACCCAGGGCCATAGAACCAGAAAATTGTCACATCTAGTATGTTAGGCTCTTCATGTGCCCCAAAATGAGGAAGGGAGCGAGAGAAGGCCAGGTGAGTCCAGATGCAGAGATGAACAACCCAGGAACCCAAATGATAGATTCTACTGAAATGAGCTCTCTCTTACAATGATCAGTAACCAGATAAACAAAGATTACTACCCTAGAGATCAAAGCACATTAGTGCCTCTTTACCAGGACACTCTTATTTCTTTAGCTATGAAATTATAGAAAGCACTCACTCCTACAAACCTAAGCCTGAAATGATCTAGGACACAAGACTAAAACTGCACAAACAAAATCAATGTCTGTTCTGGAGATGCTGAGTATCACCTGGAAAACCAGTTTAATATATTCACTGATTTCTTGGTAAGTCAGAAAATAGGCATCTTTGCATAGACCATCGCAGTTTGAAGATGGCACATGGTACATCTCAATTAAAGTAAAAATAAATTGGCTATCGTTTAGTTATGAGAGTAGGGGTACCAAAGACAGACTCATTACCATTAGTATAAGCTAGTGTGAATAAAAATTTAAGTGGTGGAATATGTCAGTCATAGTCTTGCTGGGCAACTGGAGTTCAACAAGTCATCACCTAAGAAACAGAGCAGATGAGGAAAAGCAAGCAATTGCCCATAGTGAGAATGAAGAACTAAATCTAGGCTACAGGTACTCACAAGGAACACGGGGAAAAGAAGGTAGATAGATGGTTAGAGCATGACAAGTTGAAAAGAAGAGAAACTAGTGATCTATAAACCAAGTTAAGTAGACTGGAGGTAGCTGATAAAGAGCTGGTAAAAGAAATTGAATCTGATAATCAAATATAAATCCCAGGTATTCCAAACTTGATAAATGGAGAATAATGGAGGTATTTGAAAGCTGATCAAGGGAAGAAGTTTGGTTGGACTAATCTAGGCAAAAACTCATTGGACCCTCATCTAAAGGAGCAACAAGATGAAAGGAATGGGGAGGGTGAGTTATTGGATAAGCAGAATACACTAATAACTTTGTTGTTGAACTGATGTGGTTGGGGGAAGGGTGGGGAGAGACCTTTCTATGGTGGCTTCCATATCTCTGGCTACGGACAGGACAGAAGGAAGGTTGGCATTCATGAACTCACTGGAAGCAGCTTAAGGAAGGAATTTCAGAAGTTAGAGAACGGAAGATAAAGACAAAAAGCAAAATTAAGTTTCAGCATTTAGTTTACTCCTAACTTATGCTAAGGTTTTAATCCCTTGGAACCTCAATAGCTATAATAGAAATGGAAAGCCTCCCTTTTTTTTTTTCAACCTGAACGCATAGCTTCTGAAATCCCTACAGATGCTACATAATAGGAGGAAGGAGGAGGAAAAGGGAGAGGATGGGGAAAAGGAGGAGGAAACACCTGAAAAAAAGTTTTTGCTAAAAAAATAATAAAAGCTTGGAGCTCTCAAGAGTGCCCCATGTGCAAAACTCATTAAGTCAAAGTACACTGACAGATTCATAGATTTTTAGAGTTGAAAGACACCTTAGAGATCATGTAATCCAAGGCAGCATTTTTATGGATGAGGCGACAGTGGTGTAGAAAGGTTAAGACACTTGACAAGATCACACAAGAGAGGCCATCTCTAGTCTGGTTTCAAGGATGCCACTGCCATAACTACCAACCACACTCATGAATGACTGAAGGGAGAAACAGGCACAGACCAAGCATCCAGGGTAGCACATGCATCTGTGGCATTGCATCCAGGGTAACATCACTCAAACATCTCAACACTATTCTAAAATCCTTTCAGAAAATAAACTTTTAATATACTTGCAATATGCTTCCATTAAACCTGCAAGAAAGATAGTATTTATGTCTGTTGACGTTTGCTACAATCCCACGGAGATAGTCCATATTTTATAGCCACAGGGGATATTAAATGCCTTACTCATGTTCACAGAGGTAATAACTTTGGGGATCATGACTTGAGCCCTGGAAATCCAGTTGCTGGCTCTATAGTCTTAATATTATTTAAAGTATCATGAGGACATTCTTCCACTCAATCACTTTGAAATATAACATAATTTTGAAATAAGTATATTTACATTATTATCATCATCTATATAGCTTGTGTTAACTTTTAAATGTTCTACAAAGTCATCCAGGTAAATCATTTTTACATAAAGTTGTTTTTTTTGAGGGGAGGTTTCAAGACAGGGTTTCTCTGTGTAGTTTTGGTACCTGTCCTGGATCTCTCTCTGTAGACCAGGTTGGCCTTCAACTCACGGAGGTACACCTGGCTCTACCTCTTGAGTGCTGGGATTAAAGGCGTGTGTCACCAACATCCAGTAAAGTTGTTGTTTTTAAAAATTGATAAAGACAAAGCAGAGTGCCTTTAAAAATTGTTTAGCTTAGTTTAAGTACTATCTACAAGTCAGAGCTTATCAATTCAGATCCATTACATTGACTACAGTATAAAATAAGCAATACCAGTAAATTGCATCCCTAACATTAGTGTTTGCAACTAAATTATTCTATGACTACCTGGGTCAGAGCTTCTGATATTAAAGAACATGTGTAACAGTTATAGTGTATAAATCGGCAAATTCTTCTCTCTAGCTATCACTGAACTCATCAACATTTCAACCTCAGGATGTCACAGCCCAATCAGGCAGGCACTTAGATGCAGTTGTTCTTAACCGACTGGAATAAAAATTTCTTAAATACAGTTCTAATTCCTGTATATGCTGTCTAAGCAGAGGAATGACATGCTAGAACTGACTGTGAGGTGTGCCAAGTGCCTGAAGGAAAAGGTATCTTTCAGAAGAACAATATGGGCTCCTAGGCCCTGACTCTACCATGGTGTTAGCAATGGGAAGGAGCCTCTCAACAAGTATGACTGACACAAAATGTCAACTTACTGGATGTAGGGAGAGGAAAAACAGTAAATCCACTAATGTCAGGAGAGTAAGTCTGTTGGTTCATTAACGATTCAGGGATTTTTTTCCCCACATGACCCTTCCTTCTGCAACCCTACTGCATCAATTTCAACAACATTCTCTCTAAAGTCCATCTTTTATGCTATCTACACTTGAAATAACTCAAAATGTTAAAAGAACTGTGCTTGTTGCTTGAGCTACATGACTGTTGACACTCTGCCCAGCTAAAAGAAAAAAACCACAGGGCTTACTTTACTATGGAATAGAGTGATGTTTGAAAATATTTTCTTTAAATATCATAGTGTTACAGAGACAAAACAGTCCTGCAGCTTTATCATATGAACAACATTAAAAGGACACATGAAGAGTATTAAAATACATATATTAGAGTCAGCATTTGGAAATGATGGCAGGCAGAGGATTGTATGATGAACAATCCAAAAACAGATTTTTAACTCAGAAAAGGAGCAAATAATACCAGTGTTCTCTTATTTCAAAAAGGCCCAGGACTATGTTATCACTCTCAAAAAAGTGGTAGCACACAGGACCATAGAAAAACAGATACCTTTAATCAGCTTTGAAAAATGATTTAAATGGGGATTTTTTTTTTTTAAAGAAGGGACTATCTGGCAAAAATCTTAAGTACAAAGATTTTTACTGGAAAGACTTCAAGAACCCCACAGCTTAGGTGGCAGTGTTTGATCCTAAATCCCAAACCACAAATCTT
Source organism: Peromyscus eremicus (assembly GCF_949786415.1). Taxonomy (NCBI): domain Eukaryota; kingdom Metazoa; phylum Chordata; class Mammalia; order Rodentia; family Cricetidae; genus Peromyscus; species Peromyscus eremicus. The sequence goes on along the minus strand of NC_081434.1, from coordinate 18,851,146 downwards.
AACCAATCTCCATCCATTAAGTAAGATTACTCCGCTACTCATGGGCTCCAATTTGCTTAGGTGTAAGATGATAAGCATCTTCCCATTGCAGTATGCATGGGTTCTGTTGCTAAGAGACCGAGCAGAGGATCAGAGGATGAGTGGTTCCAGGTCCTGGGGCTCCAAAAGATGGCATTTGATGCTGTCCATCACAAAAGGCATCTTTAAGCTCATACATCAGCTCACCTTGATTCCCTGCACAGGAACCATTGGGTTTCCTGTCCTGTCTAGTATTCTGGTCCACCTAGTGAAATCCTGTAAGGTCACTCCCTACTCATGTGTGAGAGGGGATGATATAGCTACCACTCAACACCATTGTTGTGTAGACATGAGTAGGGCAGCTGTTTTATTTTACTTTAATTTTTATTTTATTTTTTGCTTTATCATAGCTACTGATGAATGAGTATTGTTTACAGAATTGAAATACCATAATAAACCCTTGGGCTTTGGGATTGCCATTACTGCCTTTCAGTTTTTAATAAGGAAAAGGCCTATGGCCAGAAGCAGTATATATTAACAGAATTTCATTTTCACATCTCCAAATTGTGTAAAACTACAATTAAGCCACAGTCTTAGAGGATAAGCCTTTTGTTGTAATAGCCTCTATCAAAGTGTTCTCTCAGAGCTCCATTTTCAGTCTCATGATCCAGGTCAAATGTTCACTTCTACATCCAACTTACTCTTCTTCCTTTGGAAACAATTGACTTCTTGCTTTAATTCCTGTATCACTTTAATCTCCACAGAGCGACTCTCCTTCCACTCCATCCACACACTGGGGCGCTCAGCGGCTCACACTGTGGTTTTGTATTCCTCATTCACCCTCTGTGCATTGCATCCTTCTACGAAGGATTTCAGCCGTTGGTTTCACTTAAGCACATGGCCTGGAGAGATTCCCAGCACATCTTGTGGGAAAGAAATGTGGCTGCCAGACACCGAAACTCTAAAGCCACGGGATCTGCACTTGCTCCTCATCCTCTGCAAGTTGCGGAACTCATGTTCTCCATCTGTAGAGGCTCTTTCTAACCCTGCCTGGGTCTGGAAAGGCCGTATGCTTATACTTTACAAGTACAAAGGAGAGGATCGGCAGTTCCAACAAGGAAATAATAAAACAGCAACTGGAATCTATAGCCAAACCTGGGATTAATGTAGCAGCTTTTTAAATGGTAACCTTACCGTCACAAATTGAAAAACAAACAGTCACATATAGAACCGATGCTCCAAATGATTATTTAAAAATGTGTCTCATGGATGACTTTGATGGGGTGCCCAATAAAATAATGAGAGAAACAATTGCTAAGATGTTTCTTCCTGTGCCCCCTCCCTCCCTCCCACCTCCACATCACCTCCTCCATAGAGGCTGCAAATACAGACTCAGACACTGTGTCATCATATGTTCACTAATTGTTCTAACACTATTAGGATTGGCAACAAAACTTTGCCAATGAAGAAAGGAAAATTAAGAGTGCACATATGCATATGGAGGTGCTTACGCACAGTTCTTCAATGAAGGGAAAGCTAACACCTCTCTGCAAATGTGTGATGACTCCCTCTCTTTAGGAACACGAAGGTTAATTGAGGCCAGAAAGAATGCCATGAGAAAATAACAGTGCCTATTCCAAAATGGGTTCCCATTTCCACGGGAATACCCTTATAACATTTTACAGTAAATTACATGCTCACAGGTGTACAACATCATAGGGGCATCAATGATATACCTGCCATTTTTTTTTTTAACCAATGGACAACATACCACAGTTCAAACACTTCTTGAGCAGTGTTTAGAGTATGCACAAGCTAGAGAGAACTCAGTTACAGAATGTGTCCCTGTTATTGCAAGAGCTTACTGTATACCCCTCACGATGTTATTTTAGTGTTGGTTTCACACACTTCCTGGGTGCAAGTCCAACTTTTAATTCATACCCTCTGGGTGATATTTTTCAGTATTATAACAAAATTTCAATCACAAACCACAGATCTCAATGGTCTGGGACATCTATCCCAAAATGGTACTTGTTGTAGAAACAAACAAACAAACATTAACAAACAAAAAATGTAACCAATTGCCACAATTTGTCATTACCAAAGAAAATTTGAGTACAGATGCCAGTGATTTATTATCACATGCAGATCTTACATCTAAAAGACTTGCTGTTTTGATAATATTTCAAAGTCTATTAATCACTTCAGAAAATTACAATCTCCAACATATACATTAAAGACCACAACCTAATTTACTCATTTGATATATGTGATCTTACTTAATAATCACTAAATTAAGTTTCTGGTTCTCTTTGTCCCAAAGAGAATATTTGGTGTTGTATAATTACAGGACCATTTGTTAGTGAGGACTGAGAACATGTTTCTTAAATATAGATTTCTAGACTAAAAACAGAACTTTTTTTTATATAGCAAAATATTTTCAATACTTTAAAATAAAATGTTTTCTAATCATTAATATAAGCAATAAATGTTTATTATAGCAAGCTGTAAAATAAAATAATGTAACAAAATAGGAAGGATGAAGGGAGGGAAAATGGACGAATGGAGGGAATATAGATGATAGGTGATTATACAGCCTACTTTACTCCAATGTTTTTAATATTTGGAAGTCACAACTATATTGACTGAACATTTTCATAGTCTGATTTTATTATATTAGCAACTCTACAATTAATTTTCAAACATCATTTTAAATTACTACATATTATCATACTAAATATAAATGTATAATTGTTTAAAAACCATTTCCAATTAAACATACTTAAGCAGTAACATATGCTAGGTGTAATAGGAACTACAGTGCTCAGTGGAAAAGAATAGATTGCTTCAGTGAAAGAGCTGCATGATAGGAACTTCAAGTCTTTGAAGAAAGAAATTGAAGAAGATATTAGAAGATGGAAAGATCTCCAATGTTCATGGACCAGCAGGATAAACATAGTTAAAATTAGCCATCTTACCAGAAGCAATCTACAGATTCAATGCAATCCTCATCAAATTTCCAACACAACTCTTTACTGATCATGAAAGAACAATACTCAACTTCATGTGGAAAAACAAAAAACCCAGGATAGCTAGAACCATTCTCTACAATAAAAGAACTGGTGGAGGTATCACTATCCCTGATCTCAAGCTCTACTACAGAGCTACAGTAATTAAAAACAGCATTATATTGGCGTAAAAACAGACACAGTGATCAATGGATTTGAATTGAAGACACAGACATAAATCCACACACCTATGGACACTTGATTTTTGACAAAGAAGCCAAAATTATGCGATGGTGCTGTCATAACTGGATGATGACATGTGAAGAATGCAAATAGATCCATATCGATCACCTTGCACAAAACTCAAGTCCAACATAAATCCAGTTACCCCAAACCTGACAGAACAGAAAGTGGGAAGTAGCCTTGAATGCATTGGCACAGGAGACTACTTCCTGAATAGAACACCAGCAACACAGACATTAAGATCGACAATTAATAAATGGGACCTCCTGAAACTAAAAAAGTTTCTGTAAGGCAAAAGACACTGTCAATAGGACAAAATAGCACCCTACAAAATTGGAAAAGACCTTCACCAACTCCACATCTGACAGAGGGCTGATCTCTAAAATATAAAAATTCAAGAAACTAGATGTTATAAAAATGAAATAATCTAATTAAAAATGGAGTACAGACAGAAACAGAGAATTCTCAACAGAAGCAGCTCAAATGGTTGAAAGACATTTAAGGAAATGCTCAACATCCTTAGTAGTCAGGGAAATGTAAATCAAAATGACTCTGAGATACCTAATCTTACAACTGTCAGAATGGCTAAGATCAAAAACAGTGATGACAGCTTATGTTGTAGAGCATATGGAGCAAGGGGAACACTCCTCCACTGCTGGTGGGAGTGTAATCTTGTACAGACACTCTGGAAATCAGTATGGTGATTTCTCAGAAAATTGGGAATCAACCTACCTCAAGACCCAGCAATATCACTCTTGGGCATATACCCAAAAGATGCTCAACCACTCCACAAGGACATTTGCTCAACTATGTTCATAGCAGCATTATTCGTAATAGCCAGAGCCTGGAAACAACCTAGATGCCTCTCAACCAAAGAATGGATAAAGAAAATGTGGTACATTTACCCAATGGAGTATTACTCAGCAGTTAAAAAAAAACAATGACATCATGAAATTTGTAAGCAAATGGGTGGAAGTAGAAAAAAAAAATCCTGAGTGAGGTAACCCTGACTCAGAAAGACAAACATGGTATGTGCTCACTCATAAGTGGATACTAAGTGTAAAGTAAAGGATAACCATGCTACAATTCACAGCCCCAGAGAGGCTAGGTAGCAAGGAGGGCCCAAAGGGAATGCATGGATCTCCCTGGGAAGGGAAAACAGAAGAGATCTCCTTGGTGAACTGGAGGCAGGTGTGGATGAGAACTTGAGGGATCGGGTTGGGGGGTGGGTGGAGGGGGAAAGTACTAAAAGAGAAGACAAGAAAGGGGGGGCTTTCTCATTGTCAGATAGAGACCTGGTGCAAGGTAAACTCCCCAGGAAACTGTAAAGATGGTCCCAGCTAAGACTCCTAGCAATAGTGGCCACTCCTTGTGATCAGATTGGTGACTTCCCCAATTGTCATCAGAGAGCCTACATCCAGTAACTGTTAGAATCAGCTGCAGAAATCCACAGCCAAACACAAGGCTGACCTAGAGGAATCCTGCTGATGAGAGGGAGGAAGGATTGTAGAAGCCAGAGGGATCAAGGACATCACAAGAAAATCCACAGAAACAACTAACTTGACTCAGAGGCGCTCACAGAGTCTGAAACAACAACCAGGGAGCCTGCATGGAACAAAACTAAGCCCTCTACATATATGTGACAGTTTGTAGCGTGCTCTATTTGTGGGACTATTAACAATGGGGCTATCCCTGATGCTTTGGCTGGCTCTGGGGAACTTGCCCAAAATTCAGTAACACATTGCCTGAGGGCTCTGGAGCTACAGTCATTGCCACACCTATGAATCTAAGACCTGAGTCTTGACCTTATGCTGAATCCTCCTGGAGAATGCAATATCTATGCTTAAGTCATGCAAATGGAATTACACTGTGGCAATCATGCATGTACACTAATCATAACCCTGTGTCTCCATATGCTACTCCCAGTACTAGATGTAAAATTTGCTTCTTTTATCATACACAAGAAAATAAACATGGTTTTTACCCTCAATTCATGCCAAATATAAATGGGTTAGTAAAGTATAGTCAATAACAGATTAGTACTAGTGACCATCATCTAACATATATTATGCATTTGACTTTTTTGTTTGTTGTCTGCAGCCTCACAAGATTTTAAATTCCATTAGGACAGAATTATTTTTCCACTTCACTAAACAAGTGATTGCAACATAAGAGGATAAATGTGTCTCCCATCTCCTAATCACTTGATGAGTATCAGTGAATGAACAGTAATTTGCAGTCAATTTGCCTTAAAGGACACAGAAGACCTTGCCTAGACCAGTCAAATACGAGGGGAAATAGGCAGAGTTTTGTTTTGTTTTGTTCACAATGGAAGATGCTATTGGCTACATTTACTTTTCTTTTGAGATCTTGGTGATAATAATTATATCCTTTTGACTTTTGTCTGCAACAATTTCAGTACATTATCTGTGAGGATTAGCCTAAAATAAAACAATAAGCCGGGCCGTGGTGGCGCACGCCTTTAATCCCAGCACTCAGGAGGCAGAGCCAGGCGGATCTCTGTGAGTTCGAGGCCAGCCTGGTCTACCAAGTGAGTTCCAGGAAAGGCGCAAAGCTACACAGAGAAACCCTGTCTCAAAAAACCAAAAACAAAAAAACAAAAAAACAAAAAAACAAAAAAACAAAAACAACAACAACAACAACAAAAAAAACAATAAAAACCTAGGACTTTTAGCAAAGGGCATTCTGAGAAGTTGATTCAGTAGTGACCATCACCTGGTGGAGTGCGTAGGGGAGATGCTTCATTGACAGTTTATTCATGACAGACAAGCTAACCAGACCAATAAAAATAATATCACATCTATGTCATTGGATATTTTTATAATCCCCAAACAGACATGCAGCATCTGTGTGTTTCTATCTCTCAGAATGGTTAAAAATGGAGATGACAGAACCTCAGAAACTAAGCATTTTATTTTTCACTATACAGCTGTGTGTGTGTGTGTGTGTGTGTGTGTGTGTGTGTGTGTGTGTGTGTTGAAATGTCCTGATTGATATATCTGGTGTTCATGAAGAGTCACAACATGAACCATGAAGAAAGATGGGAACAGCTGGAAGGGAAGGCTGCAATCTGTTTAGTGAGTTAAGTCAGGTCTTCTTGCTATCATGTAACATGTGCGCCCCAAAAGCACATTTGGGCTATCAACAGTCGCCATAAGGCTGTGTAAGAATTCATCACAGATTCCAACAGCTTGAGCTATCATGATGTTTCCTTTTCAAATCGCTTCTCATGTGGCTATAAGGTTATCTACGGAAGTGGGACCTCTCAAGTGAAGGACAGGAATTTAAGACAAAAAGTTCTCCAAACACAAAACTCAGCTCAGTTTTCAAGCATTGGGAAAGTCCTACCTGCTAGTTTTTCATCATGGTTTGTCTCAGGAAATCCAGTGTTGGTGTTCACATTGTTTATCACCGAACATAGCAAGAATTTGACTTCAGGGTTTTTTGTTTGGTTAGTTTTTTGTTTTTGTTGTTTTGTTTGTTTGTTTGTTTTTTGGTTTTTTTCGAGACAAGATTTCTCTGTGTACCTTTGGAGCCTGTCCTGGAACTCGCTCTGTAGACCAGGCTGGCCTTGAACTCACAGAGACCCACCTGGCTCTGCCTAACGAGTGCTGGGATTAAAGGCGTGTGCCACCACTGCCTGGCTGACTTCAGGTTTTCTTAATGGAAAAAAATAGACTCATAAATGTGTGATGTGTTGACTGCAAATGTTTGCAGATAAACACATTTAATTTGATCACAAGGCACTGCTTTTTCCTAATTAACTACATGAATTTATACCTAAAACTTCACTGTTGTGATTTGAAATTATCTTACAGTCTTCTCATTTGGTGCTAAAACCATATAGGTATACAGAATTCTTGATATACCTTGAAAGAACAATTCTTTTTAACAAGGGCTTAAAAGATCTAACTTCAAATACAGGCTTTAAATTTTCCAGGTCTATTTCTCTAAAGTTCTGAACTAGTTTGTGCAAAAGTCTTTACTAATAACACTCTGATAGCCATTGTTAATGCCAAAAATACTAATTGGTATGGCCCCATGTTATACTTCACCTCAATAATATTCAGTTATAATGCAACCTCTGTAAGGAGCCTCAGGATGGTGCCTTGACTCCAACTTCTGTTCATTCGGAAACGCCCTACCATCTAGAGCTACAGTTCTCAACAAGTGGGTCACAATCCCTTTGGGGGTCTAAAGACCCTTTCACAGAGGTCACATATTAGATATCCTGCATATCAGATATTTTCATTACGATTCGTAACAGTAGCAAAATTACAGTTATGAAGTAGCAATGAAACAATTTTATGGTTGGGGGCCACCACATCAAGAGGAACTGTATTAAAGGGCCACAGCTTTAGGAAGGTTGAAAACCACTGATCCAGAGCAACTCCCCAGAACATGCCAGATCTTGTGGGAACTGCCCCACCACTGAGATCACAAGCTTGCCTCCTATTTCCATCCATGGGCATGTCATCTTCACTACTTCTGGGAGTTTCCCTCCTGTCATCATATATATCTCAGCATCACTATGCCTCACAGACAGTCAGCACCCATAAGTGTCTAATATCTCCAGTGTCAAGAGAGAGAAGGGTAGGGGAGAAGAAAAGAAAGAGGAAGAGGAGGAGAAAGAGGAGGAAGAGATAGACGAGGGAGGACGAGGAGTGGGTAGGTGGGAGGAGGAAAGCTAGATCTCTAGCCCCTACCACACCTTTAGTTCAGTCACATCTTTCCAAATGCATCCTAGTATGTCAAAAACAAGACATCCAAATTCACAGCCATTCATTTCTACTAAAAACACAATTCTTCAGTCTTACCTATTATTATAGCTCTATGACTAAAAATATATCTGATCAATAAATTTAATACTTCAAACATATATGAGAAAAAAATCATTATTAGTTATATCTTTCAACCATTCCTTTTACTAAACACACTTACTGATAATGAGTAACAGTCTCACAGTAGAACATGACAGTTCCTTTTGAACTGATATACTTTGCATAGTTAGTTGGGACTTTATATAGTAACTGTTCACTTCCCTGATGAAAAGTCCAACTTCTTAAAAGACAATATATTTTAAACATGGGATCAAAAGACATTAATTCAGTTACCAATGCAAACCACTTTAGCTGAGATTACTAATGAAATATTTCAAAGACTCAACTTTTTCATTATAAGTAATAGAAATACAATAACTGTGTCTATTAACCTATGATCAGAATCATTTTCAAATAGTCTTATGATTTTTTTCTTTCTTTTAATATTTCTGAGATAGGATCTTGATGTTTGACCCAGGTTGTCTTTACCATATGCCAATCCTCCTGCCTCAGCCTCCTGAATTCTGCAGTTTATAAACATGAATTACCTAGCCCTCTCTTGTGACTTTTCTTTGATAGATTTATATCTGCTCTTACAGGGAAAGGAATGAATATAGAAAGCTTCAAATATCAAAGTGTTTATCTGGGACAGTGTATAAAGCCAACCGACAAGTCCCTTTTTCAAAAATTACTACTATACGAAAATGTTTCTAACAGAATAGAGGGCCGCTCAGAGAGCTGAACCTCTGTTAGCTATTACTGACAAACTAGGCACTTTACATATGTCTAGAGTTAGACCAGAAATGATATTTGAAAACTTGAAAGGCATATACAGCAGACTTTTATATCAAATATAATTTATACCAAACACAGATCTGACTAAGACTTATTTCATAAATATTCAGTGACTCTGAAGTACTAGGTAAAAGCATAGGCTTTGGAACGGGGATCAGGCTGGATTGAAATCTGGGCTAAGTTATTCACTACGCCAGTTACAATGAGAAAAATTATGAAATCTCTCCATGCTTCTGTTTCCCCAATTATAAGGGAAAAATGAAAACAACCAGATTTTATAAAGATATATATATCAATATGATAATACAAAATTTAATTCTAAGTATTTAATCCCTGTTTCATACAAAAGCCTTAATCATTGTTGGCTATTGCTTTTGGAGGAAAGGTAATATGTATAGGTAAAGTTAAGAGGCTCATAAAGGATCACCAGGCAACACCATTGCCCATGCTTGAGGTGGCTGTTTTATATATACCATCTTGATGGTGCTCACAACAATTAGTGGATGACCATAAATCTACTCTTCAACTGAGGTCACAATGGAGCCCTACCTAACAAGTCCAATAAACCTAGGCCAGGACACTCATCTGCCATTCTAGAAACTAAGATTGGCACCTTAACTCTATAACTACCTGAATTTCCATCAAAAAAAAAATTTATATGGTCAAGGTTACCCTTTACTCTTTTTAACATAACTTTAGAATTTGAAGATTTTAAGACTGGAATATTCTAGAGATAAAGTGTGCATGGCTAAGAATTCAAGAGACTTGTCTGGGACCCTGTAGCCACACTACTTTTATGTCTTTGTCCATGGTGTGTATGTGTGTGTGTGTGTGTGTGTGTGTGTGTGTGTGTGTGTGTGTATTCTATTCTGAGAACATTAAAAAGCATTCCCTTGGTCATTGTCCCTAAGAAACAGCAACCTGGGGACTATCAATGTAGGGTCATAATAATGAAGGGATAAAATGGGACAGCTTAGAGGGGAAAATATGATTCAAGTTCTAAGACAGATAAAAAAAAAAAAAAAAACATCGCTGCTGGTGTGCTGATGTTATGCCAGACGATGGGTTACATTTCACTTAGACAGGAAATGCTGACAGAGAAAGAAGAGGTTCTGATATGTGATAGGAGCTGACAGATGCTCCACACCTTCTGTTAAAGCAATCATAATCCCTTGTATTTCCTAGATCTTCTCTGCCTTCCTTCCTCCCAGACCCTTCCTTTCCCTTCTGTGATCAACAAGTTCTAAGTTACCCTAACTTGGAATGAAAGACAAAAATAGTTCATAGTTCGCCTGGGCAAGTCTTAACTGGCACTTTGTTTTTCTTTAGTCTCCCTGAAAAAAAAGCACCACTCAATATAATCTTTCTTATATTCCTTACATTTTTAACCTATGGCAATTTAAACCTCTTCACTAGTTATCAGAAAGAAATCTCACTGGGGAATTCATCAACCATGCCAGCTTTCTCAAATGGCTTCGTGACCCTGATGGAAGTTTCATCACCAGCTCCTTTCTCCTTTGTTACATCAATGTTCCTCTTGTTTCCATGTTATAATTTTCTCCAGATTCCCTGTCATCATTGAGTTTCTCTTCTCCTTCTTCTTCTCAGCATCCTTATCTTTATTAGTTGGCACTAGCTTCTGTTCTTAGCCTACATGCCCAAGTTGGGTACCACTTTAATCCTTTTCCATAACTGTATCTATCCTACCTTTTAAAACTGATTTCTTATGCTTCCCATTTAGACTCCAACCATGAAGATTCTCTGATATCCATGTTGTTTCAGAATTGCATGCCTCAATTTAAGTTATTTCCTTTGTTTTCCTTTGCTTTAAAATAGTCTTCATATGTTGTATAAAACACATCTTGCTGCTGATGTCTTTTGTGTTGTATGTTTTTTTGTTTTTTTTTTTTTTTGTGTGTGTGTGTGTGTGTGTATGTGTGTACTGACAAATAAAGCTTGCCTGGTGATCAGAAAGCAGAGCTAACCACTAGTTAACCATAGAGGCCAGGCAGTGGTGGCTCACACCTTTAATCCCAGCACTTGGGAGGAGGAAGCAGAAAGATTAGGAGTTCAAAGCCACCCTGGGCTACAGAAGGTTGAACTAGTCTAAAAGAGAAACAGAGCTGGGCAGTGGTGGTGCACATCATTAATTCCAGCACTAGGGAGGTGGAGACAGGAATATAAGGTGGGCAGAGACAGGATCTCATTCCCCATTCAGTCTGAGACAGGATCCCTGATTCAATCTGAGATTTTGTAGAGGCAAAAGGTCTCTAGTGGTTGGCTGTTCTGCTTTTCTGATCTTTCAGCTTTCATCCTCAATATCTGACTCTGGGTTTTTATTGTTAAGACTAATTAGATTCATGTATCATCTGAGTTCATTAAGGTTGTGCATCAAGCAATGCAATTCTTTTGCAATTACACTTTCCCCTAGTAGAATATTCCCCCCCCCAAAAAAAAACCCTTGAAATAGACCATTTGTCTTCATTGCTTAGTGAATTGATATGGTATTCAGAATTCGGGAGATCCTTTCACAGTTAGGTGTACAATCAGTGAAGAAATTTAGAGTTGTGGTATCGAAAGAGGTATCCCACCACAAAGCTAAGAGGACTGGAAAGGGGTTTCTGGCTGAGGGTCTAAAAGAGGCCAAAAAAATGGGCATGAATTAATATCTACAGCCAGAACTGCCTAAGTTCATAGCATATGAAATATTTATGTTCATCCAACAAGATTTTATTATAGAAAGAAGCTGAAAAGATTACAATTCTAGGAAATTTCTGCTTTCCAAATGTTACTTCTAAATTTGACAGCCTTCATAATATTTTATGTTTATTAAAACTTTTAGGCAGGTTTCTTAACATGACTCAAGTAATAATATACCATTAAGAGATTTGTATAAGAGGTCATGGATAGGGCATTCTTGATGCTGCATGCCCAGAGACTTTCTGGATAGGATATATAGCATATTACCTGGGTTAGTTTCCAAAACAATGACCTGGAGTCACTTTTTCCTCTATGACAACATTAACATGGAGAAATGTGCTCTGTAAGTTACTCCATTCATGAGTAAAATACTCATTATAACTAATTCAGGGACATAATTTACTCCTGTAAGGGAGTAAAATAATTATGGAAAAATAAAATGCAATGATAGTAGCCTCAATCAAACACTATGTAAGGTTTCAAAGCATTGTTAACACCACTTTAATAAATCCATCTCTCTTATTAACATTAACAAGAGTAAAAAGAGTAAAGTAATAAAGCAAACTAATAAATATCCCATTCTGTTCAGTGAAGTATCAACTTAAATAATGTTGAGTTCTAGCTTGGAACTTGATTAAAGTGGTCATGAAATGTTTCAAAATTCAATTTGTCTAAAACCTCTAGAACAAAATTGTTCAATTTAGTTCATTCTCATCTCCCTTTCATGAAAGACTGGTACCAATTAAAAAGTGGCCATGGCCCCAGGAGCCTTAAAACAGGAACCATAAAATATAACTATGATTGCCTATGTGGTAACACATGCAACTGAGAAGTGACAAGTAATGTGATTTGAATCTGAATATATTCTACTCCTTGGTACACACATACAAAAAAAAAAAACAGACATGAAGGCAGAGATGGTGCTCTGTACTACATGGGAAAAGACTGTCTGTGCAGAGATAGTCACACAGAGAAAGGAATGGCATCTAAACTATTATTGTATTTCCGAAAGCATTTATCCACTGAGGGTACGGCTGAGGCATTGTGGGAGATAGTGGGTTTAGGGAAGAAAGAATGACTTGGTGCAATAAATAAAGCTATTTTCTTATAACTGAATATTTATAATGGTTAAGGCCATCTTTCCTACTAAGAAAGTGACACCTTTGTCCTGGTACCCAAGCTCTAGAACATCATTTGAAGAAGTACCTTTCTTTTTTTTTTTTTTTTTTTTTTTCAAGACAGGGTTTCTCTCTGTAGCTTTGCACCTTTTCTGGATCATGCTCTGTAGAACAAGCCGGCCTCAAACTCACAAAGATCCACCTGCCTCTGCCTCCCGAGTGCTGGGATTAAAGGCGTGTGCCACCACTGCACAGCAGAAGTGCCTTTCTTGAAATACTCTTTATCAGCCCTTATCTGATGCTTGAAGCTACCATGATCATCAGGAAATGTTTTTCACATGCAGACTAGAACCTCAAAGGATCTATTCACAACTTTGTCTAGCTGAGGTTCTCCCTAATACTTTATCCTAGGTATGGTGTTGGCCAGAACTTCTGATAAGCTTAATGACCCATACCTATCTCAAGACCTGTTGACCTTGTCCTCCATCTTGGTTAGGGATACTTCACATTGAGAAGAAATTTATTTTAGAGAACTTATCAGATTTGGCTGCAAAAAAAATGGAATAAACTTTGAGTGATGTTCATTTGGCATGGTAAAGGGTATGTTCAAGTTTTTATTCAACTAGCAGTCTACCCCTGGTATTAGAGTTTCAGACTCATCAGTTCATGCATTTTTTCTCACCTTCTCTTGTTCCAAAGGTAGTAGTACCACTAGTCAATAGCACAGGAAGTAGCAAAAACAGCAGTAGACATTCCATATTCTGTGGGTCCCTTGCCCACAGGAACCAAGTCTCCTTGGCTAGCCCTTCTTGTTTACAGGAAACGAGAGGAGGTCTGTAGTGGAGGAAGTGTTTTCCTTGAATCCTTTCTTACTCATAGGCTCTTCTCAAAGAAGTCCTGTTGTGCCTCCTGCAACCACACAGTGATGCCATGCTGTTCTAAGACAATTTCTAAGCTTTGTAAGGTCATGTATAAGTATTCTTTCCCTTAAATGGCACAACTTTTCTTCTCTACCCAAGGGTACCTTATCTTCCCTCTCCCTACTGATGGGAGTGTGCAGAAAACAAGGATCTATCTGTATTTAGAAATTATATTTTAGAAATGCCGTAATGACTTCAAGAAGAGGCAGGATGACAGTAAGTAGGAGAGTCATCTTTTGAACATTTTTCTGCAAGAATCCACCAATGCTGATTAAACTGTCAATAATGTTGGGAGATAAGAGCTGCACCAATCATTTTGACACCTCTAAGCAAGCATCTCTATTTTGGAGACTATTCAGTGATGTGGACCCAGAAATCACCACACTTTATGCAAAATGTTTCCTATTGAACTTTACCATTGGTCTTTCAGTTTGTCCTACATTCTTTGGTATCTGTCACCTGTTGGACAAATACTGAGGTATACTTGCAGCTCTTGCAGGTGGGGCTGACAGTTTTGGCTCTCTGGAGAAGCCCAAAAGAATTACTAAGAAGGGTTTCTTTGCTTGAAATCTCTGGTTTCTTCTGATGCCCAGAAGTCTAGATTGAAGCCCGAGATGAATTCCACACCTCAGGTAGATATAGAGTGGTTTATTTTTATTGTTGTTTGCTTTTGAATTGGTCAGCGTTTATATTATCATTATTATTGTTGTTGTTGTTGCTGTTAATGTTAATATTAGCCAAAAATCTATTTCACTGATAAAATCCTACTACTTAAATTAATTATAGTCCTACCTATTATTATTCTTAAGAGCTAGAATTACAGGCAAGCAGTCAATGTTAGGTAATTAAGCACCCTCGGGTTATGTATGATCTTTCTTGTCCCCTTTTTGAAGGCTATGTTTTGTTCTGGACATACTGAATAACAGTTCTGGACAGCCTGTACATCAGGAATAAAATAAGTCGTACAATAAACTTTTGTGAGGTGGACAGTATTTCTTTTGCTTTGTAACAAGAATCTCCTCTCAAGCTGAATTCTTTATAATGCAACTTCTTCATAACGATGACTTTGAAGTTCTACGTGCTGACATCCACAGCAATATTAAAAAACAAGGCTCTAGAGACTTTGTCTTCTCAAACTCTCCAACTGCTGCTTGTACAAGTGACATTAGCCAACAGCCAAAGTCAGCAATGCAGGCCTAGGGATGTTAATGCAGGTTAACATTTGACTTTGAAATTCATGCACATGGCGAGAAACCTCACATCCAAAGCAAACTCTCATGCTGTTCTGTGGTTCCCCAGAACAGGGTCTCCCCATTCCCACTGAGAGCCCTGGTTACCAAGCCAAGACATTTCTTCAGCATAACACGGTTCTCCACCCAAATGTGTAACAAAAATCCTTAGAAAAGGAAAACTACTTTGGGATAAAAATCAAAGGGCTTTTACATAGCTACCAAGTGATTTAAAAGATGATATTCTCCTTTTATTTAACATACAGCTGTTCTTGGCATATCACCATCTAATAGTGACTGAAAATATGGTATGGAACATTAAACCTATTTTACACCAGATATAGTCTGACATTCATAATGTTCAAATGCCTAGGGAAATTGAAGTCATCATTAAAAACTTTTCAGCTCCTTTGGATCTATAATTTGTCCTAGGATCAAAGCACATATGCATTCACATATACAAGGATGAACTTTCGAGACACTCTTGGGACATCTGCTCTAAGAAAAATCCCACTGCATACTGCAGAACAGTTACTTCAACCTAGTTATGTGTCATGCCCTCAGAGTTTAGCACTATGGACAAACAAACAACTGTACTTAAAAAAAATACGACACTGGTTAGTGTGGAATAAGTCCAATGCCCAAATATTTTCTTAAAAAGATTATCTGTTCATCTATAAGTAACTTTTACTTTTACACATTTGTAAGAAAAAAAGAGCCTCTACGCGGCATGTTAACATTTACTAATTTGAACAAATAAGTAAAACTGTGAAATTATGTTCCATTAAGAACATTTCTCAGATACACCTTAGCTATACTGGGTACTAGGAATGGGTTTATCTACTATTATAGAAAATATAGGTAGGCAGTGGTAGTGGTACACACCTATAAACCAAGCACTTGGGGGAACTAAAGGCAGGTGGATCTCTGAGTTCAAGGACAGCAGAGCAAGCTCCATGACAGCCAAGGCTACACAAAGAAACCCTGTCTCAAACAACAAAAAAGTGTGTGTGTGTGTATGAGAGAGAGAGAGAGAGAGGGAGAGAGAGAGAGAACAGAAGGCTCTAATTAGAACTTTGTATTTATTGCATTAAACACAGCTTTATATTCTGTCAAATAAAGTGCCACTAACAGCTTCCTAAAATCTTGGGTCCCACACCTATGTCTAAATCATAAAAAAAAAAGAAAAGAAAGATCTGAGACCGAATCCCAGTCCTTCCATTTAAAATAGGTGCATTTCAGGAAATTCACTAACCTTTCCAGACTCCATGATTTTTCTTACATTTTCCTTTTTTTTTATTACAAACTGTGTGGCATATGGCTAAGAATTCTTGCTAGCTAGTTCTTTCATCTTAAATTAACCCATTTCTATTAATCGATGTATTGCCACATGGCTGTGGCAATACCGGTCTGTTGGCATGTTCCTCCCTGAGCTGGAGGCCTGTGTCTCCTCCGCCTCTGCCTTTCTCCTTCCTGTCTCTGTCTTGGATTTCCTGTCTGGCTATAACCTGACTTGCTATAGTCCGTAGCAGCTTCTTTATTAACCAGTCATAGTCACACATATTCACAGCATACAGAAAGATATCCCACAGCACTTTCCCTTTTCTGTCTAATCAAAAAGGAAGGTTTTAACTTTAACATACTAAAATTACATATAATAGAACAGTTATCAAGCAAGAACTACAGTTACAATATCGAGTCTATTTGTATTTGGCAAAATTAAAGAAAATATTCTATCATCTATCCTATATTTATGAGTCTAAATTTTCATATTTAATTTATCTTTTATCATAACCAATGAAAATTATAACTATCTACTATTCAACTATATCAAAGACCCCAGAAGAATATAATATTATGTAAGTAAACAGGAAGTGCATTGTAAGCAACTTCCAAAGTTCTAGAAATGACAAAGACAGTTAGCTGCCTGGGCAGTCATCCAAAGTTCCTCTGCAATGTTGGGGCATCTATTTTCAGCCTACAGGCCTTGAGTCTCTGGAATAGCTTTCAATGAAGCAAGAAATTTTAAGGAATGTCCCATCAATTTTGGCAAAGTGTTTCAGTCACTTCTCCTGTGTGCTGTAGAATGTGTGGCAGTTTCTTCTGTGAAGCAGGAACCTGAAGGACTTATCTTTTTTTTTTTAATTGTTAAAATTCAAGTGACATTTTAAAGCAACCTCAATGATCACAGGACACGTGTCTCTTAATAAATACTATATATGACAAACTTTCCTACTAAGCAGACATTTTTTAAAAACTCATAAAATGTTTATTTTTTGTCTTTGTTAAACATTAGCAGGTAAGACAACAACATATTAAGCTAGCAACAGAAACTATCATTATAAACTGCTAAGGGGGGGTAGGATTGGAACCATTCATAGCAAAATGTCTACTAGTAGCCAAAGTGACTAGTGATCTCTAGAATGTAGTCAGCAGAGATTGATATGCATCATAACTATAAACATATCACATACCTTTGACTTAGTATGAATTATGTTACCAATATTATTAATATGTTTGGGGTTTTTGTTGTTGTTTGGAGGGGTTTTGTTTTTTAGAGACAAGTTTTCTCTGTGTAGTTTTGGTCCCTGTCCTGGATCTTGCTCTGTAGACCAGGCTGGCCTCAAACTCACAGAGATCCTCCTGGCTCTGCCTCCCGAGTGCTGGGATTAAAGGCGTGCGCCACCCCCCACCCCCCGCTTATTAATATGTTTATACTAAGGATAAAATGAAATCTATGTCAAGTGATAAATCAAAATAAACAAAAGAAAAGTGTGAAGACAGAGAGTGACACAGGTCCGAGGGGCACACAAGCATGGTCACCAGCCTGTCTGATGAGACAACACTGAAGAACAAAGAAAAGGTAGGAAAAGCTTTGCCGTTATTTGAAGGAAGCATATCCTAGTGTGAAAATAAGGGGCCCGGATGATGAGTATGGGGTCTGTGGCTATACTGTGTGTTCTAGATTGTCAATAAACCCATTGTCTTTGAATATGGGTTCACTGAAAATCTAGAACACCCTTATGTCTAGTAAGGAAAGGAGTTATGCCAACAATGTGGAGCATGAGGGATACAAAGGGCTTCTCTGATTTCTCAGAGCAAAGAGAGGTATTCAAGGGATTTGATGAACTTGACAAGGAACGTGTCTTGCATAAGGATTTATAATCAGCAAGCTGTACCACATTACCCATCCTAGGTGACTTAACACCAGAGGTTCTAAACTACCTAAAGACGATAGTAACTAAATTGATGAAGATCATATAGCTAATAAACCACAGGGGTGTGATTCTACTTGTGTTACCTTCACTTAATATGTTCTAGTAATTTTCAATTTAGTATCATAAAGGTTGAGAGGATCATTTCAAGGGAAACTGAGTTTTAGTCTAGATAGATAGATAGATAGATAGATAGATAGATAGATAGATAGATAGATAGATGATAGATAAAACCAAGAAGGTAGAAGTTCAAAGTATCATTAGCTTTCAGCATATGACCCTTTGTGTTGAGATTTATATACATGTAACACTAGATGTATGATTAAGGCATGATAGATAACATTGTATCTCAGGAAAAAACAACTCTGTGTGAAGACAGCAAGAGTGGAAAAACTACAGCATGGGGATCCCACCTGGCCCAGAACACTTTTCACTATGCTATCCACACACTTCACTAAGTAACCTGCTTTGCCTAAAAGTTAAAAGTTGAATAAGTTAAAAATTGAGAGGTTTTTCTCTTATGGAGGAAGTAACTAAACTTGAATGCTGAGGGCGTATTTAGGAGGGTTTTGTTTGTTTGTTTGTTTATTTGTTTTAGCACATTAAATGACGAAGAGGAATCTTTTAAGGAATAAAATAAATCTACTATGTAGACTTTTTAATGGCACATAGTGGTTAAATAAACATCCCAATTCGAATGTGCCAACTAAATCTAGGTGACAAGATTTTGTAGATATTATATGACTCAAAGACTTACAAAGTCCATATATATTGTAAGACATACTTACCAACAAGAAAATAAGACTAGTCCAGATTTTCATTTTAAAGCTATTACTGGAATCCTCAATCTAAAAAGAAATACATCCCAGAATCTTTATAGAGTCTGAGGCCAGAAATGCATAGTGATAGGTAATTCATTTTATATGACATCCCAGACTCGAAAACTATGCCATTCCTACAGTGTTTTGTCTAACTGACATCAATGACTTAATCAAGAGAGTAACTAAGAAAATCTAGACATTTCCAAATACTTCCTTAATTCACAAATTCAGCATAATGAATAGGGAAGCATTCTGGGTATAAAACAAAAAATATATGCTCCTGGAAGAGAGGAAAAGGAAGTAGAACTCTTGAATATGTATTTGACCATTATACCAGCAAATTGTGAAAAGTACAAGATCTATTTGAGCCAAGGTTTTGACAGTCCTTTCATTCACATGATTTTCAACTATTTAATGTAATGTTTTAACTATTCTTGAGAATTTTATACAGTGTATTATTACAACAATATTCTCCATCTTGTTTGCTTTTAACTATTGTCTCAAAATAAGGTTTCATTCTGTAGTCCAAGCTGACCTTGAACTTGTGATCCTCCCATTTCATCCTCCTAAGTGTAGGCATTACAATTGTGTATCAATATATAGGTGATTCCATGTATTAAACTTGTAATTGGGGAGACCTTTAATAGGTAAATATAAACTGGAATTTATTAATCATAATAAATCATTGAAAAAATAGTCCATTATGGAAAAAAAAACTAAGTATTACAGCTTTCAAGAAAAATGGAAGAGAAAAACAAACTTGTTTCAGTTCATGAGATGCCTCAGCCGTTAAAAGTGCTTGCTGCAAAACCTGATGATCTGAGTATGATACCCAGGACCCACATGGTGGTATGAGAGAAATGCCTCCTTCACATTGTGCTCTGATCTCCAAATGTGTATTGTAACATGCGCATGAATGCACACACAAAATAAATCAACGCAACTAAAAAGAATAATTGAAGGTGCTATGAACACTCAGATGGTTAAGAGTCATTGCCAATGAATATTAATGAAGGAATAGGAATATGTTCTTTTAATATAAAAAACAATCCCTCTGTAACACTGAAAAAAATTGATGCAGAGCATCAGTTTCAAAGTTTGATAACCAATTCCCTATTATGCCAATAATTTGAAGCGACTGTGTCTCTCAGCAGTAACTATCTGACTGTGCTTTGGGGTTTAATATAAAAACAGGGGCAAAATAACAGTATTAAAAAACACAACTCTGGCATCACTTCTGTCCTAAGGCAGAGGAAAGAAACCTCCAAAATCACTGGTCTCATGAGAAATTCAGACAAAGTTTCACATAAACAGCTAAGCCATTGGAAGCACAGCCAAAAGGAGCATTAAGATTTTCCTAGGATTTTCTTAAAGTCTCACTAATACTAGTCAACAGGGTTGCCATCCTACTTTTTAGTAACAGCAAGAAACATGAAATTGTGATTAAGAGACTCGCCTTCTGCAGCTGTCCAAGTTTTAGTGGGTAAAGATGAGATACTCAATTAAATTCAAAGTTTGGGTTGCACAGCAAGAGAACTACTGTTCTGTAGTTGTATGTGTTGAAAGCATGGAAGAAAAGCCTGCATAGTCTTCACCAGAGTAATATAGTAGGTGAAATGATCAGAATATACCTGATACACAGCCCTGCTTTCCCAGAACCTGAATGTGTGGTCATTTTTTCTCCAAGTGAGCATATAAAGGGAAACAAGCCTGTGAGTAATTCAATTAATATCCTTCCAATTTATTCCAAGTGATTGGATCATTGCAGCTCTGTATATCAGCTTGAGGAGATGACCTGAAGGTAACTAGCTACAATAGGACATACAAGCAGATGAAGTTGGAAGAAAGATATGTCTGTGTGAAATGAGAAGATGGTTATAACTTCACTGAAGAATCCCATTAAATATTTACAAATAATTTCAGTAATAAACCTAAGGAGCCATAATCAGTTTAAACGATCAGTTGCTCCTGAATCAAAACTGAGACATACCAGATTGCACTGGTCCCCAAGTGAAGATTCAAAGTAACAGACTCAATTACAAGGTTTTTTTGTTTGTTTGTTTTTAGTGGCACTAAAAGTGGTAATTGACTAAAGAAACTTGAATCTTTGTGAGTGAACACAGGTGAAGTCATAAATTATCTTCAGGCCAATTATTCCTTCAGTGCATTAAATTATTACTTCAATGAGCAATAATTATCTTCATCATTAATACAATTTCATGTTGGGCAAGAACTTTTCATATAATGTGCATCACTGCTGCACGATTTCCTAAAAAGCATGTAGAACAAGAGAGATGACACCTGCCCTTCCCATTCCTACTAAACTGTGTCAAATAGTTTTCTAGAAAGTCTGTGATACTTCATTTTGAGTGCTATCACCATTCTCCATATGATATAAGCAGTCAAAACCTCAGTAGATCCAGACCTAGGGATTGAGGGCGAGAAGAAGCACACATGGGAAGCTGTTGTTGGATGTCAGGAGGAAGTTTGCTTCCGGCTACCATTATGCTCAGCGATCGCTACTGCTCCATTGCGGGATGGTTATATACTATAAAAGGGACGTGATGCAGAGAGTATTTTCAAAGGAAAAATTTACTGTGCCGGCTTTGCCATAAACCTCCGTCGAAAATAAATTTTATGAGGTGCTGCGGAATATGTAAGGCAGTGTGCTTGTAAGAACGGTAAGTTGTTCGTTCTGTCTACTGCATGGGTTGTAGACACTCAATAAATATGAAGGAATGGATTGTTCTGACAGGTAGAAGTCAGTAGGAATTTATTTATTTATTTATTTATTTTACTTTGTGTTTGTTTTAGATACCTCTTCACATAGCTCTTACAGAAGGCCATTTGGATTTTTTTTCCAAAGAATGGATGCTCACTTGAAAAACACTAGCTCTCAAAAATTCCCTAATCTTCAGGGCTACCAGGGATGAATTTCAAGCATCCTTCCAAATTTGATAGATGACCCTAAAGAGGAGGATGGTAGGGTACCCTTTGTCATTCACTGGACTGACCATTGGCCTGATTTAATACTTATGACAGTTCTACAAATTCAAGACACTATGTTAGTTTAAAACTTTGAAAAAAAAAACATTTGGTGAAGCTAAATATTTAGACATATAAATAGTAGAAGCAAGATTTAAGGCTAGATAATCTGAATATAGAACTTCAACACTACCCAGTCAATTCTATAGAATTTCAGCAATGAAATACCCATCAAGTCCAAGGCGAATGTGTGTCTTGGCTCACTCTGAATTCCATTATGCTGAAACATTCTGGGTGCTCTTATCTGCTTTTACCTATAAACTAAGAAAAATGAAATCTTGCTTGACTGCCTTCTAAAGTAAACCCAACCCTGAGCTTGTGGGTACTGGCACTCAGGGATAGTAGTTCTGTCCCTATAAGAGAAACACAAACATCCTGTCTACATAGTCCCTTAGAAAATGTTCAGCAAACACTTTCCTTCCAAGCTTCCATGTCAAAATGGAGGATGTTTCATGTTTTACACCAAAGACCAGATCTGAGCCAAGTTTAAATTAAGAACAAAAGTCAGAGTAATGGCACATCAGTTGTGGGTTTGGCAATGGGGAGAGAAGACAGCCTCAAAGAAAATTCATACCTTTTATGGAAACCAAATATTGACCACAATTGGCACACAGAAAACTGCACGGACAAACAAAACTGCTGGATAAACAAATCCAAATTACATAGGAATCTGACACCCATTCTTTACGGTGGAAAACCAGAGATAAAAATGAGTCATAATTTCATATTCTTGGAAAGGATAAATGCTCACCCATCTGGTAATACGTTTTAAAAATATTTCCCTGAAGATACCTAATATTTCCAATATTTTCTTACATAACAAGCCAAGAATAACTTCAACGTGTTAATGTCACAGAAGAGCTGATTATAAACTCAGTTGTGAAAGGAGAGAAAAAAAACCATTAATGGAACAATGTGTGATATGTACTCTGTGATTAAGAAGATAGAATCTACAATGTGTGATATGTACTCTGTGATTAAGAAGACAGAATCTATTCTTGGATTCAAATGACATTTCTAGAAAACAAAAGAACAGTTGCCCGTATTTATGCATATGTCTAGGTAAGCATAAATATTGGACTGGAGAAGAAAAGTCATTGCAAAGTAGGCTTTGGGCCCTCTTTCAGAAGCAGAGTGGTCCCAAAGAATCTATGTTGTCTCTTCTGTAACAGAGTAAACTTATATATACCTTAATGCTCATCGACAACAAATTTCCATGTGCTTATTGGCAGAAGAAAGACTATTCTATTTGTTCAAAGAAAGATCTATTTTGTCTTCTCTGAAATTATACAGAAGAACTCTTAGCCCGTCTCCAAACCATAGCAAGAGAAAAAAAAAAAAGGATATTTTCAGAATTGGTTATAGAAATGTAGAAATCCACAGCACATGAGAAGAAAAGTCACCGAGCCAGACGCAATTTCAATTCAGCAATCCCAAGTGAACTAGACTTCAAAACACTGCAACCCTGTTAGTCCATGAAAGCATTCAAAGTTTATCCTCCATCACTTCCGGTGACTGTCTTGTTCGGTGGCTCTTTTTATTTGTTTGTTTATTTTACAATTTTTAATAAAACCAGGGTGTAACTTATGCTGACCTTCCCTTTGAAATGCAAATGGTATGCCCTGATGTGCTTTCTTCCCACTTTCAAATTATGTGACCATTTTTGTCTTTAAATGTCACCTCTAGGTCCATGGAACCTGCTTCCTAAAGCACAAAAAGCTAATCAAGCATCAGAGCACTAAGGAAGCCTGTCTCGCTGATGAGGCAGGGGGACCTTTCTTCATGCCTTCAAATAATTTTCACTTTATTACTGCCTTTTGTAAGAAAGGGTAAACTACTTCATTTAATCCTCACTAAATGGAAGAATCCCCATTCCCCGGCTCTCTGGCATTGGCTGCCCATTGTACAGAGACTACTGTACTGAGTACTGAGCACTACTTCTTGAAGATTTGTCTTCAGAGACGAAACTCAAGGGCTTAGAGAGATGGCTTGGTGGATAAAAGAGCCTGTCAGGACGTCAGACAACTGGAGTTAGATTCTTAAACCTGAGGGTAGAAGGAAACACTCTCAACAATGTGTCATAACAAGTGCGCGCGCGCACACACACACACACACACACACACACACAAGAGTAACAAATTAAAAATTTAATTAAATTAAATTTTTAAGAATTAATTCAGGATCAGTACCACTGGTATTTTAAATATTAGAAGAAAACTCGTCAGCCTCCTTTGTGCCTATCTCATCTATCAGGCACTGACTTAAAACAGATACGGGCCCCTCAGATACGGCCACCCATCCGGGAGCACAGTGTACTCATGACTTTCTTTGATCCTTACTACATTTCTATCATGCCTACAGTTTTGATGTTTATTTTTAACGACCACATCATATTGCTGGCTCATGTTAAATTTATAGTCATATAAAAGGCCTTATCCCAACCTTTAAAACAACACCATTTGCTATCAAGCTGTACCTCCGCGATTTAAAAATTCCCCACGTTGATTTTTAAAACTAAGTGTTGACCCTTAAATGGCACACTATGATTCTGATGCACTCTGTCATCTCTTCCTATTTCCATGTCCGGGTCTTTCATCTGTCACATTAAAGCTCTCGCGGTTTTATCACCTGCAAAATACCTTTTATGAACGCATTTAAGTTTTACAAGTTTTGAAAAACTTTTTCTGCTTGACAGTGACAGAACTGAGGCTTCAAGGCCTGATCCTTGAATGTCCCTCAACTGTAGCGGGTAGCCATTCCAGCTTTGATCTGGAAGCTCCAACCCCCATTGAGACTTCGGCAACTGTCACGCCTACAAGGCAGGGCCAAGAGAGGACCCTGAAGACCAGAGATCTGGATGGGCCAGCGCTCTCTCTGTTCCGGGACCCTGAATGGTGGAGGTGGGCCAAGCAGAGCTCCAGAGAACACCACTGGACTGCGATACACCTTTCCCAGACCCCGCGACCTACCTATCCCTTAATTTGTAAGTTATGCCATTAAATAAATCTCCTTTTAACTACGTGGAGTGGCCTTAATAATTTCACCAATACTCAACAGAGCAAAGTGACTCCGGAATAAGCTTTATTCGGCTCCTTCCAATTATATTCCCTTGTCTGTTTACTTTCTTTCCACCCATCACAGAAATGTGGTACATAAAATCTTTCATTTCATTATACATCAGTTCTAACCTAGGTGAAAGAAGGATGAAACAAAGATCTTAAATGTCCCCTCCCCCACCAAAATCCCATGCTATAGGCTTGGTCACCAGTCTGTGTTGCTACATGGAGCAGATGAAAGAAGTTGAGTCATTGGAGACACACCCTTGTACAAAGTATTTGGATTGGTGGGCATACCCCCTTTTCTCCCTCTTCTCCACTAAGCACCCATGAGGTCAACAGTCCTTTTTCATTATGAATTCTTGTCATGAAAGTCCTGTATTGGCCTAGAGACAAGGCCAAGCAACCTTTGAAACTTTGAGCCTAAATAAACCTTTTCTCCAATAAGTGGTTTTTCTCAGGCATTTGTCACAATAACAACAACAAAAAAAAAGTGACCAAGACACAGACTCTTGTCTGATTCATGAAGAGTTATTCTCTAACATGAACAGTTTCTAATACGAATTTGTGCACCATATTGATTTTCCCAGATGTAGGCTGATAGATATATACATTTGAAGTGTATGGTGTGATAGACAAAAAGACATATGTTCAAATTGAAACCACGAGCCATCTCATACATGGTAATCTTACATATTTATTATTTTTGTTGTTTTGTTTGGTGACAAAAACATTAGAAAGTATCTTAGTAAATTGGAATTGTCTACCACAATATGGTTAACTTATGAATTCGACTTATTTTTGAGTCTCCCCATGAGAATGTGTCATGAAACATTTCTCTGTCTCTCTCTCTCTAAATTGTATCACTTAAGCATAATGTCTCTAAGGTCCACCCATGCTGATGCCGGTGGCTCTGCTTCTGTATCATTCATGTGGCTTATTAGTACTCTACTGTATGTGATTGCATGGGATGACTTTTTTTATTCATTCTTAAAAGGGCACAGCTTGTTTCTCAAGTTTGGCTAAATTTATGAGGCAAATTTTAATCTAATCCTCCATCTAGGAAAGCTTGACATATAAAGTTTTTGCTACAAAAAATATAAATTTGGGGTTGACACTGGGTTTATAAAAGCTCAAATGGAAGTTGGAAACTGAATGTGGTAACTGAATGGTTCTCAGTGTTGAAAAGATATGGCCATGACACTGAATGCCTGATCAAATTTTCCATCCCAAACCATCAGATTGTCTTTTATTATGCCATCACCATTGATGGATGATGGCTCCAGGTACTTCCAACAAAGCATTCCGTGCTATCCAAAGAAGGTAAGTTGATACTGCTTTTGTTAATTTTTAGATGCTGTTTCCTGGCTATTTCAAAAAGTAGCTGCACTAATTTTAAGTATTATTCTAATATAGTAACTTGTAAGTATTAAGGGAATTCATCTACCATAGCTTTAATTTTCCTTATGGAAAATATTACAAAATATAACCAAAAGACAGGAGTCTATTGTCATGTAAATATATAATACAGAAATGTCAGAAACCACCCCTTTAAAGTCTCACTAACATGGCTGCCTAAACATGACCTGAACAAGAATGACACCGATGCACATGCTAATACAGAAGGGGTAAAGCTCACCAGGCCTAAACCCTAAGCAAAGAACTAAGGCACCTTAGGAATGCTGAGAGAGGGAGAGAAAGTCTTCCCCAGGGAAGAGCACACCAATTGGTTATCCAATGCCAAAGGGTCAGCCCTGACATACACACATACAAGTAGCATTATATGAACTCAGAAGGCCATATTCATGTATCTAGGAATATATGTGTTTGTGTGTGCAAACACATGTGCATATATACATGTAACAATAATTAAATAAAGGTCATGAATTTGAAAGAGAGACAGTGGTATATTACTTACATGAAGGGTTTAGAAGGAGGAGTGGTAAAGTCGAAATGATGTAATCACACTATAATCTCAAAAAATAATGTTTTTTTAATTACTAAGAAAATTAATGTATAAAAATATAGTACGGCCCTAGTTTCAAAGCACCAAATATTTTAAGAAAATATTATCATAGCTACTAAAGTGTAATTGAATCTGAAAACCATCTATTTAACTTTTAGATATATTTCACTTTTAATAACAATTTAGACTCTGACATTTAGCAGAATGAAGAAGCAGAAATAATAATCCTGGAAAAATGAGTCATTATTTCACCCTTCCAAATCTGAAAGTAGCTGCAGTGTGGTGTGTAAGAACCAAGTTCCCAATTGGAGACTGCCTAGAATTATGACCTCAGGGCCAAAGATAGAGAAATTTTCCTTCACAGCGTACAGGCATTCTATAATCATAGTCTAGAGAGTCACTTTGTTTCAGACTTTATAATGATTACAATATTCTCTGTTTCCTTTCCTCATCTCTTCCTATAAACACACCAGCATTTATCTGAGCAGAGTTATTTCTTTGAGTTTTCACAGGTATTTCAAAAGTCCCAACACAGTATTGGTAATACAATACAATATATATGCACATGTATGCATGTATAGATGTGTTGACATAGATAGATCTGTAAAGTAAAGCTCTTCAATAACTCACTGAGCAAGTAGGCCATTTCTCTGAGGCCCTTACTGCTGTTTACAACTGAAAGTCAGTTTTGCGCTGATTTCTAGTGGAAAACAGACAGTAACATTTCTAGACAACTACCTTTCTTCATGGAAATGCATTTGGATACCATCTAATGCTGTTTCTGTGCTAGGAGAGCACAATTGAATGCCAAGTTAGAGACTACATGATCCCCTACCAACACTCCCCGCCCCCCGCAAGCCAGATATACTTATTATCTATTATGGTAAGGAAAGGCTTGCCAAATCCCCGTGTAGGCAGAAAACACAGCATGGTGCTACTGTTAACAAATGCCATAGCAATAAAACTGTTATATTTTGCCTCTATTTTACAAGTGCATTATAGGCTCTCCAACCATCAGCTTACTAACATTAACTAACAGAGTCAACTGCAGTCCTATGTTTAGCTTGTAAGTCATTCACCATCTTCTGAGTCTGCCTGGATTTTTAGTCTGAGTTTGTACTGCTGGATCTTCTTGACCCCAGGAAAGTGTCTCCTCTGCCAGTCACTTTAGTTTTCACCGTGGTCCTCTGTATTTGAGAGTTTATTTTTCTTTGTTCTTTTCTCTAATGGACTTCTAGAAAGCTTACAACTCACCCTGGGCAACTCGGGTAAGTGATTTCACCAGAGCTCACTACTGTTCAGCAAAATTTTGACTCTATACTGGCTGATACCATTGATTCTTAGGACAAATACCCTGACTTTCCTACTACCTTCAAATATCATTGGTGACTCTTCTCTCCTGTACGCCTTTCAGCTCATTCCAAGGTTGTTTAATGATAACCCATAGGGATGACATCTTACACTCCTTCCTCTCTAGTGGAAGATGCAGCTAGCATAATGCTCACACAGTATTTCACTCAGCTCCACTTCCTTAAAAAACGTCCACAATTTGAGCCATTGGACCCAATCATCTCCTAAGCAAATCTGTCAACTGAATTTCCTCTTTCATCACTGTCTCTCACCCCTATTCAACAGATTCTTGGTATTACAAGGGCCAATGAGTGCCACCTGGCCACACAGTCCAAATCAAATAGGATAATAAGGTCAAAGAAAGCCTTAGCTGCACCCAGAATGAATAAATCATAACAGTATGTGACCAAACTTCTTATTATCCCATATGTCCTTGAGAAAATGGGCACAACAAATAAATTCAGTATTACAGAAGTTGGTACTGCTGAAACTGGGATTTCCCAGTATAATACAACAGATGAAATAATTTCATTAACTATAAATATAACTTCATTAATTTATAATGACTTCTAATATAATAATAATTAGAGACTGTAGTCTTTAACATAGTACTTCAAAATAATGCTTATTATAAATTAATGGAATAATGAACAGTAGTAATTACAGCAAAGCTATAATGTATGGAGGTGGAGTAAAGTTCAAAGAGATTACTATAGTCTTAAGAAGGATATACTTTAATTAAATCTGGCAATATAGTTAGACACATCTCACAGTGTGTTTTGTATAAGAAACAACTAATATTAAAAAGCACGAAGTCAAAAAAATCTCATCACTAAAAACGAAAAGGTTAATATCTTCTCATTCTTATCTGGGAAACTAAAATCCTGAGTAAATACTGAGTAGTAATTACAATTTTGAAGAGAAAAAAATTTTTCTGACTTTTTTATTGAAAAAAGAATTTTTTGCATATAATACAATCTGTGTATGGTCCCCCTAACTCCCTCAGATCCTCTCCATCTCCCCATCCACCCAAATGCATACCATTTCTTGTTCTCTCTCATTTAGGCATCCAAATAAGGAAAAGAAAAATAATAAAATAAGATAAAATAAGAACAAAAAAACCTGAATAGGAAAAAAATAAACAAATGAACAACAACAACAAAAAAAAACAAAAAAAAACAAAAAAAAAACAAAAAGCACAAGAAACACATATAGATGCTGAGACACACATTGGCCAACACAGAAAATCCCTAAAAATACAAAACTGGAAACCATAATATATGAGCAAAAGATCTGTAAGGAGAGAGAGAGAGAGAGAGAGAGAGAGAGAGAGAGAGAGAGAGAGAGAGAGAGACAGAGAGAGACAGAGAGAGAGACAGAGACAGAGAGAGAGCCCCACACAAAGCAACAAAGCACTAAAGTGAAAATTATTACTATCCATTAAATTTATAGCCATTCCATTTTTATTAACAGATGCAACTATAAAAAGATATTATCAGTAATGCAAAAACTACCAAGCAAAATATTTGCACATGTACTCAATAACTGAGAAATGAAAAGTCAGACTTCTGGGTTAAGGAAATGGTGGAATTAGAATACTAGCAGTGAGAAAAGAAACTGAATAATAAAAACATGATTTATAAAAAGTAAGACTGTAACAAAAACCTCAACTCCGAGAGCAACACACAGAAAATGTATTCAGAACTCGGAGGAGTGTGTATCAGACATGAGTCACTTCTTAGCACAATTCATCTACTTGTTCTAATATTGATTCTTCCCACTGGCAAGCCTGCTCTTTTCCAGAATTATCCCAGTATGTTTTGATCTTTGGTAACTATTAAAGGATTCTTACTCATACATCTGTCCTCTTACAAAATGGTCATAAGAATTAATTCAGTACTACAGTAGTAGTCCTAGTGAAAGAATGGAATTTACGGATATGAGTGATGTACTGGGTGAAACGATATCTTTAACTTGAACTGCATCTTTATTAAAGTATGATGTTCTCTAATTCCACAATAGTAGTGATATATAATTTTAATTATGATTAACATAATATTTCATTATTAAGTGTCACTGAAATAATACAGATATACTGCCCATTATAACCTTTCTTTAAACAAAGAGAGAGAAATCTTTATTTTCTTGTACAGTGTTTAATGTGAATACATATGTATCCAACATATGCATTGGATGCTTATTAAGGCAAGAGTCTTGTAACCTCTGGATGATTAAGTTAAATAAGATTTAAATATGGTTGTGATAAGACCCAGCTATATCACTCTTGGGCATATATCCAAAGGATGCTCAATCATACTCCAAGGACACTTACTCAGCTATGTTCGTAGCAGCTTTATTTGTAATAGTCAGAATCTGGAAACAAGCTAGATATCCCTCAACCAAGGAATGGATAAAAAAAAAATATGGTACATTTACACAATGGAGTATTACTCAGCTGCAAAAACACGAACATGAGGAAATTTGAAGGCAAATGGATGGAATTAGAAACAATCACCCTGAGTGAGGTAACCTAGACTCAGAAAGACAAATATGGAATGCATTCACTCTTAAGTGGATATTAGCTGTAAAATAAAGGATAACTATTGTAGCTGGAGTTATCTCCAGTCCCACCTGGGCCTGCAGGCACTTAGACCCAAATAAACACACAGAAACTTATATTACTTATAAACTGTATGGCCATGGCAAGTTTCTTGCTATCTAGTTCTTATATCTTAAATTAATCCATTTCTATTCCTCTATACCTTGCCACATGGCTCGTGGCTTACTGGTATCTTTATATGTTGCTTCTCCTGGCAACGGCTGGCAGCGTCTCTCCACTCAGCCTTCCGCTTCCCAGAATTCTCTTCTCTCTTTATCCCGCCTATACTTCCTGTCTGGCTACTGGCCAAGCAGCACTTTATTTATTAATCAATTAGAGCAACACATTCACAGCATACAGAGTGATCGATATCCACAGCAAACTATGCTACAATCTATAGATCCACAGAGACTAGGTAACAAGGAGGGTTCATGGTGGGAATGCCCAGATCTCCTTGGGAAGGAGAAATAGAAGATATTTTGCGAATATACTGAGGGCAGGTAGAAATGACAGCATGAGCAATCAGGGTGGCAAGGGACCGGTAGGGAGAGTTCTTAAAGAGACTACTAGAAGGGGTAGGGGGCATTTCGGGATCAGGTAAAAACCTGGCATAAGGGAATCTCTCAGAAATCTGCCAGGAAGATCCGGCAAAGACTTCTAGAATAGTGGATTCTGAACTATCCACTCCTGTGACCAGACTGGTAACTACCCCAATTGTCATCAGAGAGGCTTTATCCAGTAACTGATGGAAACAGATGTAGACCCTCAGCCAGACATTAATCCAAGCTCAGGGAATCCTGCAGAAGAAGGGGAGAAAGGATTGTAGGATCCAGAGTTGTCAAGAACACCACAAGAAACCCACAGAATCAACTAACCTGGGATCATAGGGGTACACAGATACTGAACCAACAACCAAGGAACCTAAATGGGACTGACCTAGAAACTCTGCATGTATATTATAGTTACAGAGGGGGGTAGGAGAGGGACTGGGAGGAGAGGAGGAAGGGGAAACAATGGCAGAGATGTAAAATAACTAAATAAATTTATTAAAATAAATAAATATAATTGTAAACTGCCAAGTAGGTGCTGGAAATGGAACCAGGGTCCCCTGTAAGAGCAGCAGAGACTCTAAATTACTGAGAAATGTCTATGTATTCATTTTCTCAAAAAACAATGTTTTTCCCTCAATGAGGTCCATTTTTTCCTAAAACTCTTATCTCTAGTCTACATCATCTTTTCAATTTCTAGATTTTTTTCACAGTTGCTAAAGCATTTTGGCTCTCTATCTAGAATTTCCAAATACTAAAAATGCTGCTTGAAAAATAAAATGTTGACACATTTAATAAAGTATATGTCAGCATTAAATTTATCACTACATTGCTTATTTGTTCATGTCTACATCAGGATGAAAATTATAATGCAAAAATTGAATAATAAGAAAAGACACGTGAACTCTAGCCATTATATGAGCCGAAAATTAGTATGTCTTGAGTTGTAACAATAACTTCAATCACAGAGTTAAATGAATTGAAACTTTTTCTATTTAACATACTAATAGAGGAATTGACAAAATTGTTCATCATAATATGGCTGGAATCAACTCAACATTCTTCCAATCCATATAAATGATTGTTCAACCATACTTTATAATTTTATTTTAAGCAATTATAATGCAAACCTTCATGAATTGTAGAAAAAAATACCATAATATTTATATTTTATATGTTAACACTGAGAGCTCCTGAATAAGAATCGCTCTCTGCTTGTAAGATAGCTCGACATGTGATTCTGAACTGTCCATCATCTTACATCATTTGTATTACTGTAATTTTCTGGAATCTGCTAAGCTGAGGAAAATTGTTGAGGTTCAGATAAAATCTATTTGCTTCTCATAAATTTATTATTATATCACTTTTATGATTTGCTACTAGAGAAAAAGCTATGCTCAAGATGGACTTAGCTTAAGTTTATAAGATAAAATTTTCACTATGAGATAAGAATTTTCTATTTAATCAACTTTTTCCACACACAAAGAAATGTCTTCTTTGGGATATGGGGAGATTTTAACACATAGTGTACAGCTACCCAAACATCTTAATTTTGTTTTTACTCACTGTAGAACCATGTTCAATTCAAAAAAGAAAATGATTCATGCTGTTAAAATGTATAAAGATGTCACTTTAAAAAATACAACCCATTCATCCACCCACCCACCAATCCATCCATTCATCTACCCAACTATCTATCTATCCATCAATCCATCCATCCATTCTACATATTTCAATGCAATGTTTCATATGTCAAATCTGTTTCAGTTCAGCAGAAAGCCTGTGGATAAGAACAATAGCTAGCATCCACATTACTTGAGATGTGTCAGTCTATGTTTTAAATCTCATGCTATAGTCCTTGAAACAACAACACTGTGTGGCATGTACTTTCACACAATTTTAGCTGATGAAAAGACTAATTGTATGCCTCAGACCACAAAGATGGTTAATGAGAAAGCCAGGATGTGACTCTAAATTTAGAAGTCACAACTTTAACCACTATGGTTTTTGTAGACACATTTCCCCCCAAAGTAATTTATTGAGGTATGAGTTGCCTTTGCAGATTAGACAAATAAATTTTAATTTCCTAGCCCAATACATAGTTTCACATATATTTGTATACACACACACACACACACACACACACGCGCGCGCGCGCGCGCGCGCGCGCGCGCGCGAGTCTGTGTAATCCCCACTTGAATCCCAGTATAGGTATATATATATATGTTTGTTTATATTGTATCTTTATTTCAGTTAAGTATGCTTGTTTTATTTTATCTTTACATGTAGGTCAGAGGACAGCCTGCAGGAGTTAGTTCTCTACTTCTATTATATGGATCCAGAGATCAAACTCTGATGGCCAAGCTTCGTGGCAACTTCCTTTTCCCACTGAGTCATCTCACTGGCCCTAGGAAAAGGGACACCATCAATAAAGAGAAAGATAATAATTAATACCCATGAAGCACTCACTAAGTACCTGCAAGTGTTCTAGTTATTCTTCTCATAACCTTAAAGTATCACTCAAACCTTGACCCCATTTCACAATGGAACCGAAACCCAAAAAATTAAGGACGACACAGTCAAGTCTGAGCACTTCCTTTCCAGTAGCCAATAATCCAAATACATTAGGGTAAGAGGAAATGACAAGAAAAATTAAATTTAGAACATTTTTAGAGCTCAAGAAAGAATTTTAATTATCAGCTTAAGTTTTATTTGCAATCCAGAATCAAACTCAACTCAGGCGGGATGTATATGGTGAGTTATTACTATAGGACATACCAGAAGATTATAAATTAAAAGTGCAGATCCAGGAACCTGTATAAAAAATGAAGAACTGAAGAGGAGTAGATACTTTAGAATCTTGAAGAATGGAATGGGATGTTAGAGGCAGATGAAGGAAGAGCTAAACATGAGTGGTTTCAGAATGGATGAGAGCTAATGAAACTGTCACCAAAAATGACCAAGAGAAAAATACAGTCTGTCACCATAGAAACCTCTAGACTACATTCATCTTCATCAGGCCAATGTGTAATGCTGTAAAGACTTGTAACTAGAAAAACAGTGACTGTTGACGTCATAAATGATGGAGGATGTACCCATTACACAAGAGGACAATGAGTAGCTGTAAATCCTTCCCCCAAAGTGCATAAAGTAAATTTGCTCTTTAATTTCTCCCATTATCTACTGTCTTTCTACGTTAAGAAGACATGTATAGATACATTAGCAGATTGCCTTGTCATACTTGTTTCCCTGTATTAAATACTCACTCATAATTCTCGATTACCCTTGATGATACATGGTTGTATGTATAGCACAGAATCTCCTCAATAATTTTGAAATAAGGTCTATGTCAACTAACCAGCTGGGGAGAAGTCATAAACAAAAAGGCCTTGTCAGGAATTCAAAGTATGAATTTCTTCTTCTTCACCTCAGAGATGGTGAAGAGTAGGTAAGTATCAGAATGAAGGGTTTTTGTTTACCCTAGTAGATCCTACATAGTGCTCTTTATAGAAGAAACATATTTCTTCATGTTTCTAGATAAGTGTAACCTATCTACAAATCTCAAAGCTAATGACCCATCACTTTTCATCTGTACTCTTTTGTTCCAGATGTATATAGCCATCTGGCTGCTAAGTCTTCTACTTGCACATCCAAAGAAACTTCAAGCCAAATAAGAATGCTATAATTCTCTTTTCCCTATATCTTTGTTTCTTTACCCTCTTTCAGAGTTACAATGAGGCCAAGTGAAAATTTAGACAAAGAATAACCTAAGTTTAAGCTCGATTCATTCCTCCCCTTAATTATTATGCAGCTCTTGAACCGGCTCTATTCACAATCATGTTTCCCCCCTGCAATCCATCCTGATAATGCAGCCCAAAAGACTGTCCTGGGTATTTCATTCATTTTTGTAAATCCATGCAATGAGACCATCCACATTTTTAGGAAAAAATAAAAACCAAGATGAATCTGGCAGAATGCAATGCCCTTGAAGAATAGTAAGCATGCAACTAGAATGTAAATTCTTTAGAACAGTAGGACATTGTTGGCTGCCAAAGACCAAATCCTTCAATATTCAAAGCTCAAATGCCCTTATATAGTCTGACCCAAGAACCTATATTTTACTTTAACTATAACATGTTCCACACTTGTTTTGGCACAGTGAAAAGCTCTAACTTGCATGTGTGAAAAGAAACATAAGAAGAAAAATGGTCACTAGTTTGCACAGAGGCAAAGAGATAAGACATGGTGTTTCAGGATCCAGTTCATCTTAGCCCCCAATCTGCTAACTACATACAATTGAAGTAAATACTAGTCAGACTAGATAAAGAAAATATTGGAACTTGAGTTGATAAATTTGTTATATTTGAAAGTATTAACTATTCCCCTTGGGTACTTACTATGAATCAATAAAAATAAAGCTGACACAGCTTCCATATGGCTTTCTGAGTGGATTTCCTACCTATTTAACATGTAGGTGTGCATATGTAAAGGCCTTTATTAGGAAAAAAGCGAACTTGATCTATAACCTTCAAAATTAATGAATATTTAAAGAAATGACCTCTAACCCATATGACTAGAAAGATGTTTTCTTGAGTATTCCACACAAAGAATACAACAATAGGTAACACAAATTTTCTCCAAGTCTCTAAACATGTATTAAGGATACATTGCAGAATATGATTAGCTTGGAGAAAAGTTCAGTACATGATATTTACAATCTATTTTGAGGCAGAAGATGAGAAATGAAGAAATGTCCCAGCAAACCTAATTGTCCTTATCAATGCAGAGGTAAAAATATGTGCTATTGCATTCATAAGTCCTTCTTAATATTTTTTTAGTTCATTCATTTAATGTAACAGGCATTTAATTCATTTGAGGTAAAGGAGTATGTTTTAAAAGGATATGAAAGTAATCAGCATTTTGTACTACAAGAAAAAATAAAAAGAACTATTTTGTTATAATTCTTTGTTCTTTTTTAAAGCAGGTTCCTGCTATACAACCCAGGCTATCTTCAAATTCACAATCCTCCTGCCTCAGCCTTTTTAACACTGAGAACAGAGCTATATATCACCATACTTGGGATGGAAATAGCACTGAAGTAAATTTGTGTATGAAAATGAAGCTTAAGGCATGTTTTACTAAATTCAAAATATATTTTTCAGACACAGTAATACCAAAATGAAAACAACTGAAAGAATATTCACAACTTTAAAGAAGGGAAAATATACCTAAAACCTAGGTGTAGCCTTGTTGGAGGTAATGTGTCATTAGGTGTGGGCTTTGACAACTCAAAAAAGCCCAAGCCAGGTCCCAGTGTCTCTCTCTTCCTGCTGCCTGAGGATATGGATGTAGAACTCTCAGCTACCTCTCCAGCACCGTATCTGTCTGAATGCCAACATGCTCCCCACCATGACGATAATACACTAAACCTCTGAAACCGTAAGCCAGTCACAACTAAATGCTTTCTTTTATAAGTTGCCATAGTAAACAATGACTAAGACAATGTTATTTACATATTTATTGGTATTATACTTTAAATCTTAATTAATAATAACTAAACCAAGCTTTTATATTTAGCATTAAATATTTAATTAAAATATTTAATGCTAAATACAATTTAATTAAAAATTGTTAAATATTAATAATTAAATATTAAACACTATAGTTGATTAAATATGTTGAACAAATGACCATTATACTTATTTCCAAAAGGTATCTTCTAAGACTTTAGAAGAATCTTCAACTTTTCCGCACCTTATTTTAAAATTTATTTTTAATATATTTTATGATAATTTTCAACTATGTGAAGAACATCATATTTCTAACATATGTGCCAAAAGGCTTACAATATTATTCAGGGGCACATATATTATATTTACTGATGTTTATACATTTATTTACATATCAGCATTTTTCAGAAAAAAAAAACACAATTGAACTTCACCTTGTTCTTGGCGGATCTGACTCTTTGTAAAACATCAAGGTTATCAGGGAAAAAAGTAACAAAAATAGATTTCAGATTAAATGAAGGAAATAACCTTGATTCTGCCCTTGAGTAGAAAGTGTGTTGTTTTTGGTTCTTTGTGTTTACTTTTACTCTGTGGGGACAGTCAAGGTTGTCACATTAGGCAGTTCTGTGAAGCAGAAATATTTTTAATAGAAATTTTCTGCTGGAACTGGCTTTGGGCTGTGCAGGGTCCCTGAAACTGGTACTTTAGAGTCCCAAACAGGCTGACTCATTCCTTCCACATTTGGAGCCTTAACAAAATAAGTAAATAAATAAATAATAAGGCACATCTTGCAATTTTCTGCATGCCTATCTTTGAGGCCAGGTTGTAAATCATCTGTGTGGGCTGTAAAATTATATCCCATCCACAGATCTAAAACCTCAGTTGTTATTACTGCCTGACTTCCATGAGTCTCATTGATGACTACTTCAAAACTCAGTTTTAATTCTAGGTAAAGTATTCATTATGTGTAGACAGCAAAAGTTTTCTTTAGAACTTATCATTTGGTCAACCTATCCCCAGAATGTGGGAATCAGGAGGGCACAGAGGCATAGCCTGGGATTTCAAGTGCATAGTAAGCCTGCAGCTTCAAAAGGCCATAGATGAAGATTATGAATGCAACAAGAATTCTGAGACAAGCTGGGTGGTGGTGGCACACGCCTTTAATCCCAGCACTCGGGAGGCAGAGCCAGGAGGATCTTTGTGAGTTCGAGGCCAGCCTGGTCTATAGAGCGAGATCCAGGACAGGCGCAAAGCTACACAGAGAAACCCTGTCTCAAAAAACAAAAAACAAACAAACAAACAAAAAGAATTCTGAGACAGGAGAAATGACCACTTCCTAGAAGACAGGAAGGTAAAAATAGAGGGATATGACAGATTACTAGAAATCCTGTTTCTAATGCTACTTCTGTCCTCACAGTACGAGTGAGCAAAAACATGCCCATCCTTACTGCATCC
Source organism: Peromyscus eremicus (assembly GCF_949786415.1). Lineage (NCBI taxonomy): Eukaryota > Metazoa > Chordata > Mammalia > Rodentia > Cricetidae > Peromyscus > Peromyscus eremicus. The sequence goes on along the minus strand of NC_081434.1, from coordinate 18,812,709 downwards.
AAGTTCAGTGTCCTATCATTCTGGAGGCTGAATGCCACTGAAATGCTTTTCAATTGTCCCTGCCACCCCACCTTTTTTCCCCCCCAGGATCTCTTCTTATCTATTTGGTGATTTTTCTTTTAAGTCTTTTAGGTAATAGAAATATAGGAGACTATGAAGACAGATCAGTGCATAAGGTATTGGCAAGTGAGGACTGAAGTTCAGATCTCCAGAAGCCAGGTAAAGTCCACAAGGGTGTCAGCTCACCAGTAATCCCAGCACTGGGGAGGAAGTGATGGGATCTCTTAAGACAGCTGGCTAGTAAGACTATCCTAAAGGCAAACTACAGATTCAGCAAGAGACCTTACCTCAGTAAATAAAACAGTGATTAAGCCACCTGGCATCAACCTTGAGGTTCCATATGGACATGTGCCCGCACACATATGAACACACACATATACACTCAAAATACGTCCACATGAAAGATCTCCAACAAAATGAAATCTCCTTAGCTGTCTTTACTGTCTTTCCTTCCTTCCTTCCTTCTAAAAGTCTAACGTCTATCAGTCAAACCGTTTACTCCCTTATCTCTCTATAATCTACACAGAAATTCTTCATTCACTCTTTAAGACAAAAAAGAGAGGGGGGTTAAGCATAAAGAAAGTAAAGCAAACCAGTAAAAAAGTTCGTAATTTCCAAAGAGTTCAGTGGCGTATTAGTGAAACTCATCATCCCATCCTTGAAGTCCCCTTTGTTTCATGAAACCATTCTTCTCTGGTGTCCCACAGAGCTCTGCCCCACCTAGAATATCCTCTGTGGTCTTTGTTTTTGATCACTATTTTCATGTAACTTTTCCCTACAAACATAATTACAATGCTTGCTCTTCACCACTGAGCTGCATTTATTTGTCAAGTGACCACAGACCGTGTTCTGGAACACGACTGTATCTCCTTGGGGTGATTGTAACTACATCCAGTTTATATAGGTAACCTGCACAGGTGATCTACACAGGGCAAGCTCAAACCCATCTACACACATCCACTTTCTCCCAGTTTTCCCTGACACTTTAAACCAAATACAGCATATTTCCATACGGAAGTTCTTATACCACACAGATTCAGGATGGCTCAAGCTACACTCACATTTTATTTCCCAAATACTCTATCTCCTGCTTCCCCCATTGAACAAAATGGTGCTTCATCTCTAACTACTCAACCACAAATACAGAAATGAATGCCCCTTTACTTCCTGCATACTTTCACTAAAAAGCATTAATTATACTTTCTTAATGCCTCTCGAATCTGTCCTGCCCTTTTCCCTTCTAGGGATACTTTATGTAATAACTATTGGCAGTGTAATAAGTTTTCTCGTTGTTCTACCCATCTTTCATAGTTCCATATATTTCTTATAATAATGCTGGAGAACCCTTTATAAAACAAGTTCCAAACCAATTACACTGGTTTCCCACTTCCGTGGCTCCTTCTAATGGTCAAGCTAAAGTCTCAATGTCTTCTACATAAGCCTGTTCGTGATCTACTTTCTCTTGTCTCTAAACTTCCTCTGCAGGGATGTTCTTTCAGAGTCAAATTCTTCTCAATTCTAGCTCATATACACCTCCCTTCTCCAATCCATATCCATCTGTTCTTCATTATATTTCAGCAACCCAACACTGTGACCCTTCTCCGGCAAACCTCTCGGAGCCCACTCTATCACTTCTGCCCATGACCTCAAGGGCAGCTGCTGATCAGAGAGAGACCAAAGATGAGGAGGAATCCCTGGTAAAGAAAACATACCTTTGCAGAGACCCCAGTCTTTTGCTGTGGTTCCAATTCACACTTGACAATTTTAGGACTTAGGTTTGTGTGCTGTTTCCCTCTTCACGTTGTTTTCAACTTCTTCCTCCTCGGCCGGCTGACTCATTCTCTACAGCCCAGAAGCCAGTTCAGACTTCTCCCACAGGAAAATGCTCTTTCCCTCAGGCCGACTGCAGGGATGGGCCTCTCTGCACTTCCTTCTGGCCTTGATGGCTTTATTCCGACTGCCACTGTGCTCCATCTGGAGTTTCTGCGTGGTCAACATGTAGCCACCATTTTTTTTTTAAATTAAAACATTATTTTATATTAAAAACACTTACTGGAACTTTTCAAAGTGTAGTACCAGTCTCAACAGGTTCAGTTCACAAAAGGCAAGTATTTTAGCTCGTTTACCTATTTCTTTTTAAAATTTCCTCCACTGGGTTTTCCCTATCACTGGCACGCTCAGCAGTCTCTCCATTTCTTATATTGAAAAAGGAGACTTATCTCTCTACCCTAGTTTTGCTTTTCCTCACACCAAGACTTCTTGAGAAAGGAAGCAATCATCCCCCTATCAAGAGAGCAAAACGTTAAAGAGCGGCATCCTAGCATAAGAAAGATCTGCTTGTTTCTCTCTAAAATCTACATTGTCAGTCACTGTTCATTTTTTTAGGATCATCATTATACCTAAAATCCTGGTTCACTTATGTCAGAATGTGAAAGATAACTGTCCATGGATATGGGACCCGGGAGACTAACCTCCCATTTAGAATTGAAGCCCTTTCTCACGCATCTTTTCAATGATTCTTTTCTCTCCAGTTTCTGTGCTATCCCAGAGTCCCCAGGGAAGGAAAGGTTTGTTTTGTTGGCCTTTCCTTCTTTGGGTGGTTGTGGGCTTTCTACTAACTACACATCTTTTGTATTTCAGCATCCAACATCATAGACATTACTCATGTCAATCACTATCTTCCTCATGCTTTAACTCTTTGCTACGATTTTACTGGGATTGGGGAAGAATTCAAGCATCATGCTGAAGTATCTATCTCTTTCGCTGCCACTGTGAAATCAGGTTCACCCCCATTCTCAATGTTGAAATTGCTGTGGGGAGGATAAATAATGGCATTGTCCATCCTCAGATCAATCCAATAATGGATTGAAACCTATGTGCATACATATATAATTAGCCTCGGTCTTTTTATGTCAACATATACAACTATTTTCTGGGTGTTGTTTCTAAAATTGAATTTATTTTCTCTGTCACCTTCAAACTACTACTTCTTTAACCTTTTACTTCTAAAATCAAGATGGAAACATGGGCACTTCTGCCTCTCTCTTATTCTTTCCACCCAAAGAAAGAATTCAGGAGATGTGACAGAAGTCATGTTTCTGTGTCTGCCTCCCACCTCTCCTCAATGATAAAGCATATTGTACTTCACTGATTTCACCTACACTACTGTAGTCTGTGCTTTTTACCTGTAGTTTATGCTTTCTAAACTGTTCCATGTTCTTATATGAAAACTGATTTCTGCTACTTCCTGTTTAAAAGAATGAAAGAAAGAAAGAAAGAAAGAAAGAAAGAAAGAAAGAAAGAAAGAAAGAAAGAAAGAAAGGAAGGAAGGAAGGAAAGAAGGAAGGAAGGAAAGAAGGAAAACCCCACACTAGTCAAAATACTTCTGATCACAATTCATAATAACCTTCTCACATAAGCTCCAGCACACTGTGGACCACATTACCTAACGGCTGAGAAGGTGGCCTGTCTTAGTGGGACTGGAGTGAATCGAGGATCTGAATTCATGAAGAGATCTCTGGGTCTTTGCTTTGCTTTCTTGGGTATGCTAAGTTCATGCACTAACACCGAGTATATCTATAGAACAGAGCCCAGCCATTTAAAGAACTTATCTCATTAACTTCATTGGTAGAAAGAACTCTCATACCTTTATTCTAATTTGTTTCAATATAAAAAAAAAATCAGTACTTTTCCTTCCTTCACAGTCCAGGGGGATGAACAAGACTGACAGAATTTACTAGAATGGACAGAGGAGAAGTGATATCCCCCAAAACAGTGTAACTAGAATTCTTGGGATAACAGATGCCTACTATGATCCTAAGTGTACATAGATAAAGCCATCTTCTCAGAGCCTCTGTTGTCTCGGGTATGAAAGGCAGATAATGGGGATAATTATCTCATAGATTTACTGACTTTGTAACTATAAAAATGTTATAATACTCCACAGTAAGTGCTAGATAAATATATGTCATGGGTAAGTAATATTAGTTCTTCTTGTTATGACAAAGCTCACTACAAACCTTCCTCTCCGATCAGTTCACTGGGACTCGGCAGAGGATGAAAAACGCACATTTTCATTCCTCTTGGTCCTTTCCTGAGCTGTTTCTATGGGATGATCTTTCCTAATTCTATCTGCCTATGTCTGTTAGGCTTCATTTCAACAATAAAGTGTGTTTAACCTCAATCGTATACATTGTATGACATGTGATATGCAAAGTAGTCAAATATTTATATAAAACCATTGTAACAGCTCTGTTGAGACTCAAAATGAGAATCCATCCTGACTTTCTCTCTTGACTTGACTCCTCTGGATACTTTGTGTAAAGTTTCTTACCGACAAAGCACCGGCTGCTTCAGATGCTCGCACTTTTAACACACTTTACAGCCGAACACTTGGCTCTCCACGTTTACAACTCAACGATATTTACACACAGTATATACAAACTCAAACTTCATCTTCCAATTGCCATAGATTCTCCTCTTCCTGTAAAAGTCCTAGTAAACATAATCATCCAGATCACTCAGTAAGATCACCTACCACACACTCATGAGGAGCTGAGCTCAGATATCCATCATATAGGTAAAAAGTCAGGCATGACAGTGCGCATCTGTCACCTTATCCCTGGGGAAAAGGGTTAGATAATTAACGAAAGGAATCTCAGGAGTTAGCTAGCCTGTCTACGTGACCAGTGACCACAAGGCTCAGTGACGTAATTTGCCTCAGAAAATAAGATGGAGGCTAGATTAGCGGGTAGAGTGAATGCTGTACAAGCATGAAGGACAGAGTTTAGGTCCCCAATATCCACACAAAAGCTGGGTGTTCTGGTGCACACCTGTAACACCAGCAATGGAGGAGGTGGGCAGAAATGGACAGATCTCCTGGACTCAATGGCTAGCCAGCCAGTCTAGCAACAATAGCTAGCCAGAGGTTCAGGGACAGAAGCTGTTTGTAAAAATATGGTGGAGAGCTATGGAGGAAGATACTTGAAGATCAACATATAGTTTGCACATGCAACATGCATGGGCAAGCACATACACACACACACACACACACACACACACACACACACACACACACACTCAAGTACCCAGTCCATACACAGACATACAACATACACAGAAAATCATAATGGTTCCTGCCACTTTCCCTATCCATCTGTGAGTAAACAGTGGCTGCCTCTCATTAGTCTTTCCATGTTACCATCTGCTCCCTTCAATCATGGCCAGTTCTGCAGCCAAAGGGATCATTGTGAGGAGAACATTGTCATGCTTCTCTTTGGTGCAAACTCTCCATGCCTTTCTTTGACCTTAAACATGACTCCCAGTGCTGTTAGCTCCGCATGTGAAGTCCTGCATGCTCTGGCCTGTAACTAGCTTCATGGTCATGTAGAACCATCCTCATCTACAAATACAAATGGCTCTGTTTTTCTCCAGAGCAGCAAGCAGATTAACGATGAGTTGTCTTTACATACAAAGTTCTTTTTGTTTTACCCATTCCTTCCTTGCCTCCAAAAATGGACTGAGCTACTTGTACCGACTCAGCTGAGATGTGACTTTACCAAAAAACCATGCCTGACTCTTCATAACAGAAAACTTCTTCCCATTATATAGCAACCTGGTCTTTCTTTTCTTTTCTTTCTTTTTTTTTTAATTCAGAAGTTTGTGTTTTTGTTTTTGATTTTCATTTTACGTACCAACCACAGTTCATCCTCCCTCCCCTCCTCCTGCTCACTCCCCATCTTTCCCCCACCCCGTCCCCCATCCATTCATCAGAGAGGATATGGCCTCCCATGGGAGTCAATAAAGTCTGGCATATCAAGTTGAGGCTGGACCAAGCCCTTCCCCACCCTTCGCCGTACTGAGGCTGAGCAAGGTATCCCTCCATAGAGAGTAGGCTCCAAAACACCAGTTCATGCACCTGGGATAAATCCTGGTCCCATGGCCGGGTCTTTATTTTCAACTGGCCAGCACTGGGTGAAAGGATAACTAAATCATGACAAATCCTTCCACCGTACTAAATTCACAATGGCTCTTTAAAAAGATTCTGTAAAAGTTGTTGACATGAGAAAATGCAAAGCAGGACTCCATGAGTGACAAATACTAACAACAAACAGGTGCTCACAAACAATGTTTCAACTATGAAAACGTACAGAAAACATGTATGGGGCAGAAAACCAATCCTCATCCCCAAATGCCCATTCTCTGATCCTAGACAGAAGTATGGAGTTTCCAGGGATATACAAATAGGTAAATTTTATTCTAATGAGACCCAATTTAGACTTCAGATCTTCAGAACGGTAATAAAATGCTTCATTTTTTTTAAAAGACTCCACGTTGTAGCAGTTTGTTACAGCAACAACAGGCAAATAACACGAGAGGATGCATCAGCAAGGGAGAGTTTACATGTATTCTCTTTCTCAATTCTATATGGACTCACAGGCAAGAATTTTACAACTACCGTAGTTTATGCTGACAGCTTTGCTTCTTAGAAGAGACGATAGCATTTTCTTAAGACTCCTGTATTTCTCTATAGCACTTGAAATTAATAAATAAAATCTAGAGAAACCATTTGGCTCACAAGTATACATTCAATGAAAATGTATTAAGGACAAAATACGTCAAATTTTGTATTTTTTGGCTAAAACACTTATGACATTTTGTCAGCTGCAGTAATGGCAATAAAAGATCTGTAGAAAAGACCTCTGGGGCGGTGGCTTTTCACCATGAAATATAGAAAGAAGTCTCAGAAAAATCTTTATATCCTTCTATATAAATCATAAAAAAAATAAGCATTTGATTTGGGGATCTAGGAATCATATTGTATTTTTTAAATGAGAAAGAAATGGGTAAGGCTATCAAAAGAAAAGTATGGATTAATAATTTCTCCATATGTATTTATATAAAAGAGTATTATGTAGCAGATGTGCGTATGTGCGCAGGCATGCTTGCCTGTAATTGCACAGAGGTAAGAGAAGGATATTGGGTGTGGTTCTATTACTTTCTACCCTAATCCTGTGATATGGGGGTCTCTCATTGATTCTGGAGCAAGGTTAGCAACAGAAATCCCCAGATAGCCTCCTGTCCCATGTAGTCCTGAAAAAGGTACATTTGCCCATACCTGGCTTTCTAAGTTGTACTTGGATCAAAACTCAAACCCTTCTGCCTTCAGATCAAGCATATAACCCACAGAGCCACCTCTAGTACCACATGTAGATACTTAATTTTAAAAATTTGTAAGAGAAGTGATTAACCTTAGAGGTTTACTTAAAAGATTATAAAATGTATTCACGTTGTCATGCAGCCTTCTGGCTCACCCTTCTACTAAAAGAGTACAAATCCATACATGAAGGTTGAAATATAAAATAGCAGTATATTTTTGCTTTGCTTATAAAAGTAACACAAATAAGAATTTCACTGCACAAACCATGCCCCCAACTACACGTACACACACTTAAATAATTCATGTCTTCTCTAGTTGTTTCCTGGTGAGTGCAGAATCAATTTTTGTTTTCATTTCTGCACATGATCAAATCTCAGTGATATCCAGACAGAGAAGATATCATCAAGAGCACACAGAAAACAAAACAAAACAAAAAACCCAGGGCACGTCACTCAAGCAGACTCCTGTAAAGAACACTTTCATGGCTTTTTGTTTCCCTCTAGTGCCTTCTTGTGGCCAGTATGTGTACTGCTGAATCCTGGAACATGAAAATTACAGCAAACCCCACATGGATGGCATTTGAAGTTTTATATAACCTGTACACAGCTTAAGTGTATTTGAAATCTACCTCCCCAGTTATGAATTTATAATATAAGCATATCCCATAATCCATCTTATATTTCCTTCCAGAATTGAACGTCTCTGAGTTAATTTAACTGCGGACATTGTTTTCTCCACATTTCACAAGCATGAAATGTGATCTTGCCGGGATGACCTGAAAGATTAAATATTGAGAGAAATACTTTCCATACATTAGACTGAGAGGAATCTATTTAAATCTGTAATATCTAATGTTTCTGACATTTTATATGTATATCAAGAATTTTTAAAATCAACATATTTGTTTAAAATTAATATACTCTCAAAAAAAAGAATGAGAGAATTATTATATCCATTTAGTGGATGAGGAGAAGTCATACTTTGCTAGACAAACAGAAAAACTCAGGAGACAAGGATTCAAATGCATTTTCATGTTCAAAGAATAAATGAATGCGAACTTATATTCATCAGTTAATACAGCATATGTGACAAGGCCAAACATTTGGGACTTCAACATGGGAAAGGCCTTTAACTACAGTTCGAATACTAACTGCATACATTGCCCAAGGCAGAAATGAAACTGAGAGAAAATGATGGCACTCTTTTCATAGAGATGTATGTGCCAATGGTCAGGACCGCCTGGGAGAACAACTGAAAGGGATAGGAACTCTTCCAATGCAACCATTCCATGTGATTGTTGGTACTGACTGACAACTTGTTTGAATTAAGAAACATCTAGCTGAGTGGTGCACACCTCTGGATGGGTACAATGACATTTCCAGAGACTACCTTATCCTGTAGGCTCTGATCTAATGAATCGATCAACCAATTGATGGACTCATTGTATGCTGCTGTTATTGAAAGTTGATGAAAGGTAGGGAATATGCCTAAACAGGAGGAAGCAGGTCACAGAGGGGTTTGATGCGGAAGCTAAATTCTGCCCTGGCCTCTTCCTGTATCCTTTCTTTTTATTTGTTTGTTTATTTATTTTAGTTTTTGCAGACAGGGTTTCTCTATGTAGCCTTGGCTTACCTGGAACTTACTCTGTAGACCAGGCTGGCTTTGAACTCACAGAGATCGGTCTGCTTCTGCCTCCTGAGTACTGGGATTAAAGGCATGCACTACCACCTCCTCGCCTATGTCTATTCTTTCTGCTTCCTCTCTACCATGATTTAAAGTGCTATGTTGTGCTTTTTGTCCATAATTAACTCATCCTCTGAATCTGTGAACCCAGATGAATCTTGGCTCCTTGCATTTGCTAGATCTAGTATTTGGTCTCAGCAGTGGCAAAGCCTGACTAATGCAACTCTTCTAGACTTCCATGATCATTAACCAACCAAGAAATTACGATTTGGCTTCGCACCTGGATTTCCTGCAGGGAGACGACATGCCAGCCAGAACATTCAAGCTTTTCACAGCATCTGTCTTAATTTGAAATTTATTTGTATGAGTGGGCAGAAGTCATGTCTATTTTGTTTATCGCTGACTTCTTAATAGGTACCAGAGTGTTGGGCACATAGGACAGCGTTCTAAACATCTGCTCAGCTCTGTTGGCCTCGACAGCCTGCCAGCCTTAAGCAACATCTCGGCACAACCCCTTCACAACTCAATTTTTCTTTTGTTTTTCAATAGCATTTAATGTAACACTTAGTTGGCATGGCTACACAGAACTGAAAGGTCATCTGGCATATGGTTTTGTTTATTGATAGTTACTTCAGCAAGAGGCAGAGCTAAGTAATGAAAAACTAAATGGAGCACTAAAATGACAAAGTATTTAATGCACCGCACCATCTCCCAGAAGCCAGTGGTGGCACCGCTGTCACATCTGGATGTTACCACTCTGTCTTGTGTCTGGCATGTAGTAGGTAGACAATCAAATATTTGCTGAGGAGAAGGGAATGCTGATGTCCCTTCCCTAAGTGGAGAAACTATGAATGTGTTTGACAGGGTTCATCATAGAGTAGGAAATACTCAGTGTAAATAGGGGTGAATAGAAAGTTTGCACATATTCACCTATACCTGATCTCATCAAAGCTTGTGCCAAGCATGCATCGTAAACAGGAGACACAGTAACACAATCATTTTCAAATTCAGAGAGCTAACTTTAATGAGTAAATTTTTTTTGCCTAGAAAATGACTATCCCCCAAAACATTTCCAAGGAACAAGAGGAAATTTTGATCAGCAATGCCATGCTATAAATATTTGACCTAATTCAAGAACACTTCAGATCATTCCTTTATTGAAACCATTTCCCCTATATAAACAAACCAAGAAAACAGCCTGGACTTTCTTCAAAGGAGTCTATACAGTCAGTGACCCATGTAATAATATTATTTAACATAATTTCCTTCAGACTTTAGCAGAATAATTTTCTTTTTACCCACAACACCACAATGTATGTGTAATCTGAATACTGCCTTTTAAAAATGTTTCATAGTTAGCTTTATAATAAAAGTTAGTGCTGAACACAATTATTGGCATAATGTTTGCACAGTAAACACTTATCAGTATTCTTCCACTACCTGATGCTTCAACATTCTCATAAGTCTATGCTTTTCTTGGAAATGACAAGTATATATATTACAGGGAGACTTGATCCTTTTTTTTCTGAACAAAGAGTATTTAAAATTCCTACCAGACAACATATGTTGGTCATATCTCCATTCACAGAACAGACCAAATGCAGCTGAATTCGTTTTCATGTTTTTCCTTGTCTATAGAAACCGACTCCTACAACCAAACAAAAGCATAAACAAGAACGTGCACCATGTTGACAAGTTGTCCGTGGGCTTCATTGTTGCTCTTCTTCAATGAGAACATTTGTCCCGCAGATAATTGAGTCAGGATTTCAGCATTTAAAACACACAAAGCCCAAGTGTGCTGATGATGTCCTGTGTTGTCACAGTTCCTGAAGGCGTACTGGCCTCGTGTTTCTTACCAAAGGTAAGTCTAAGTAGTGCAAGGGTTTCTAGGCCTAGGTAGAGCTATCCCTCTGAGATAAGAAGAGCCTGTGAGACTTTTCCTTAGCTCATAGACAACGGACTTTTAAGAAGATGCAAATATATGTTATTTCCCACAATTAGATATTAGTCATGAACGGCTTTGAGTTTCTCCAGAAAAATCTACAGTGTAAATTGCTACATCTCTGAGAGCAGGTGAGGAGTTTACTGCATTTTAAACATCTCAACATTTGGATTGATATCTTAATTGTTTTAATGTGCAGGATTATAGTGATATATTGTGTACCCTAATAAACTTGTTTGGGGATCGGAAGGACAGAGCCAGCCACTAGATTAGACATAAAGGCCAGACAGTGGTAGCACACACACCCTTAATCCTATCACTCAGGAGGCAGAGATCCATCTGGATCTCTGTGAGTTCAAGACCACACTGGTAACAGAGCCAGGCAGTGGTGGCACACACCTTTAATCCCAGTACTGGGAAGCACACAGGCCTTTAATCTCCGGAAGTGATGGCAGGGCAGAGAAAGGTATATAAGGCTTGAGGAAACAGGAATTAAAGCAGTTCAGCTGAGATCCCTTTGGGTAAGGACTCAGAGGATTTCAGTCAGAGGATTTGTGGAGTTGGTGAGGTAATAGGTGGTGGCTATGGCTTGCTCTACTTCTCTGATCTTTCAGCCTTCACCATGATATCTGGCTCTGAGTTTTTTTATTATAAGACCATCTAAGATTCTAACAACACAGGATGAACAGAACCAGAGATTTAGGAAAGAAACAAGTAAATGGAGAGAATTATCTTCACCCACAATTATGTTCCTTGTGTCTTATGGTATTTTATTCCTTAGTAATATCTGGTATAAATGTAAATGCAAGATATCTACCCAAGTTATTGAATTTTATGACTTAAGCATATCAAAAAAGGGTGGAACCATATGTATAAGAGTGTTAAACTAAATATAAAAAGGATACAGCAAAACTTGATACTCAGTTTTTATAATAAACTCAAAATTCATTACTTTGTTAAACATAGAGGAAAGAAAGACAGTCAAGTTAAGCAACATGCATTAATTAGTTTGTAAAGAAACCCAACATCCACATTTTCAGGATATATTCTGCAATCATTACATATCATCAATGCTACAAGTTCAGACTTTCCAGCCTGACAGTAAACCTACAAGAGTCTGGATGAACAGCTCACTGTTATCCACATCTACAAATAAGAATGTCAGCTTACACGCCCCACAACTTGCAGTAGGAGTATCTATTAGGTCTGGATGAGGATTCTGTTCCTCTTATGCAGTACCACATGCCTCTCATGTTACCCAAACCAAAACAAACTACGAGAAAGCCAAACTGGGAACATAAGCAGTGGGTAGGGCCGAGGGCAAAAGCATTTACTGCACAAGGATAAGGATGTGAGTTCAGATCCCAGCATCCATGTCAAATGCCAGATGTGGGTGTGTACCCTTAACTCCGACACTTGGGTTGGCACTGACTGGTGGAGTGATGAAGCTTGCTGACCAGCCTAGCTGTGGATACAGTGACAGCTGATGTCTCAAAGGGACAGGGAGTGATGGATAGAGGAGGACATTTGAGGTCCTAGAACACCTGAGGTCCTCTTCTAGGTTCTGCACACACAGAAGCACATACACACCCACAGTCATGTCTGCATTCATTACACACAGGTATGCCACACTCACATGAATATACATGTTCCCTTTCTCACACACATATATAGATATCTATTTTTTAAAGTGTCTTAAAACGGATTCACACCACCCTGTTGAGCTTATGTCTCTAGCCACAGATTAAGGGCTGATGTGTCAAACATCTCTGTTCATTAACAGCTGAAGAAGATAAAAAAAAAAAAAAAGGAAACAGATGTCAGCAAGATGCCACAGTAGAAACTCAAACTCTGTGTTCCCCTTCAGTAATGTAAGCCAACAACGACATGGACCAGTTCCCTTTGTGAGAAATCCAGAAAACAGTTATGAGACTACTCTACCACGGTGAAGCGGAAACGAAATCAAGTGAATCAGAGAGGAAACTTTTGGGCCGTAATCTCTCTCCTGACTCAGCACAGAATAACTAGAAGAACACTCCCAGCATCCTCCTGGGAAGGGAAAAGCATAGAATTTGCATCCCGCATCCTGGATTTGGGGTTAAATGCCCAAAGGATTAGTACTGTCTTACCTCCTATACCTAAGTGATGGGACTACACCCTGGGGCCTGCAGTAAGGGAAAAGGGATAGCTATGCAACTGTAGGAAGCATGAGAAAGACTGCAGAACTTCAGGCTGGCACTAGCGTCCCCAAGAGATTCGTTTCCTGAGGAAGGACACCAGCCAATCCTTGTCATTGAGGATGTGCATCCATATTGCTAGAGAAGATAGTCTATGGGAAAGATTTGAGAGACACTCAGAAGCCTTCCTCAGACTAATGAGTGAAGGTGTCCTCTAGACATGCAGTCCATAAAGATCAAGAGAAAGCCAAGCCTCATGGCATTCCCCGGTACTCTCCACACTGGAAACAAGCCGGGATGGGGTGGGGTGGGCAGGCTAGTGAGATCCTTTCTGAAATAAAATGAACCAAAGAAGCCCTGGCTACCTACCCATCCATCTATGGAGCACTGGGAAAATAAATAAATTAATAAACAAATGATAGATAAAGATAAAAAAAAACAACCAATTTTTTTTAAAAAAAGTATTAAACTTCAAGTTGAATGTGATGGCACATGCCTGTAATCCCAGCTCTTAAACGAGACAAGAGAATAACAGAATTGAATGCCCCCTGAGCTACATTGCAAGACCTTTCTCCAGAACACTTCTCTCACCCCTAAAACTGGAAGAAATAACCATTTTTTCTTCATGTATGCCGACAGCAGAGCAATCAAGCAAGGGGTATGAAGAAATAAGGAAATAAGCACAATGCATGAACCCTCAGCACTGCCTCCTGCACGTGGGCACACACAGCACCTGCATAAAGACAGATGCTTCCTCTGTAACCAGCTGGGAAAACAGTGTTTTCTTTCCTTTACCATGCTCCCCGTCTATATAAAGATAACAGGTAGTTTCCTAAAAGCTTGGCCTTAGAGGATTTGTGTTGCTAACATGAGGTGTCTAATGGGCTATCCAGATGGAGTATGCTTCATGCACAGCTAGTTTAATATTCATGAAAACCTGGTATGGTGGGATTTGTGTCCCTTTTTTGCTAGATAAGAAGGCCGAGGATTAGAAATGTTAAAGGAGAATAAGGGGCAGAGGTTAGATTGAAATTAGATGGACTAGTCTCTATGATCTAGGTTCTTACCCAGGATTCTAGGCCAAGAGGAGAACTGAGTTGAGAATATCTACAATCTAAGTTGTTATTATAATACGGGAGTCAAAAAAAACAATGTCTCTTCTATATTTGCAGTTGGTAAATGTGGGTGATTTATAGTTAAAGAGATGTATTAAATAAAAATATAAAATATGTCTTATTGAGACCAGCTTAAACTTTAGAAGATCTATAGAAACACAGAATTGGTGACTGAGTGTATACAAGATGTATACAGTCTACTTATATCACTTATTATCAATAATTTCCTCCTCATGACATTTTGAATTTCTGGAGGTTAAAAAAAAAAGCATTCCTCATCCACTCTTTTTTTGTTAGCAAAAATACACTCTTACAAAGAATTCTGTTTATTTTTAATAAATATTTTAAGCTGGGCAATGGTGGTGCACGCCTTTAATCCTAGCACTCGGGAGGCAGAGCCAGGCGGATCTCTGTGAGTTCGAGGCCAGCTTGGGCTACCAAGTGAGTTCCAGGAAAGGCGCAAAGCTACACAGAGAAACCCTGTCTTGAAAAACCAAAAAAATAAAATAAAATAAATAAATAAATATTTTATACTATGTATACAATGTAGTCACTATGTGGAAATGCCCCTATCATGTAGTATAGGAGGAGAAGTAAGCACTATGAAAGTATTAGTTTACAGGATGAGAAAATATGGCTGAGTCAGCAATTTAGTTTCCCAAGCCTGTATGTGACTATTACACTTTGTGATATAATAACAAAAGACATTGGGAAAGGGACTTTACTTCTAAATTATCATAATTTGTAAATTAATATTTTCATAGTCCTTACTTCACAGCTGTGGTAGAACTATATCCATCAGGTGTGACCTGCCAAGTATCTACATATATATGGTGTAGCTTTTGACAAGAAATGGCCTTCAGATGGCTATTCTTGGTTGTCAAGTTGACTACATATAGAATTAACTAAAACCCAAATGACTGGGCACATGTGTGAGGGAGTTTCTCTTATTTAGATCATTTAAAGTTGAAAGATCCACTTCTAATCCAGATCTTTGCAGTGGGAAGGTACACCTTTGATCCAGCTCTTTTTAGGTGGGAAAAAATCCATCTTTAATCTTGGCCACGTCTTTTGCTGGAAGCCTATATAAAGGACATGGAAGAAAGAAGCTTGCTCTCTCTTTGCCTGCTTGCTCTTGCTCTTGTTAGCAAGTCCATTCCTTTACTGGCAGTAGAGCCAATTCTTTGCGATTCCAGAGTATATCGAAGACTAGCTGAGATATTCAGCCCTGTAGACTGAGTAACTACTGACTCTTGGACTTTCATTCATCAGCAGTCATTGTTGGATTAGCTGAGCCACAGCTTGCAAGTTATTCTAATAAATCCCCTTTCTATAGATAGATGATAGATAATAGATCTAGATAGGTGATAGATAGATAGATAGATAGATAGATAGACAGACAGACAGACAGACAGATAGATAGATAGATAGATAGATAGATAGATAGATAGGGATAAAGTGATAGATTCATGCTTTAAGTTCTGTTTCTCTAGAAAACCCTTACTAATACATATGATAATTATGACAGAGGTACTCAGATGACTGTATCACACCCTTGGAAGGGAAAGAAAAAGGAGTAGGAAAGAACTTCAAAAGGCAGTTTCTCTCCCATTGGGACAGTTACAGAAATTGTCAGACCCAGAGCAATGAAGATTTCATGCAGAAGTTTCTGGTCTGTAGATGTTTTCTCCTTGTGAAGTCCTCTGTCTCACTGACTTCCTGTCCAGCCTTCTCTGGCATCTGAAGAAACAGGACTGGCAGGCCACCAGCAGAGTCTGCCCTTCAGGGGCTCCAGACACCATACTTCACAAAGAAGAAGAAAGTCAGATCCTACTTGGAACTTCCTTTGCTTCTTAAAAGATAATTCTGTGGTCAAGTCTTGCCTCTTCTCTCAAAGTTCAAAAGGTGAAGGATCTGGACAGAAAATTAGACCAGTCATCTTTTCATTTTGACAGCTCCCCCTGAGGTCAAGGATAGAAAAGTCACAAGAATAACACAGAGGTCCTGAGAATTTCCCACAGGAGAAGCAATACACAGACAGGCAAAGGCAGGACCAAGACCTTGAGCAAAAGAGACTCAAAGGTCCATTACCAAGACTGAACACCACCAAAGTTACTCAAATGAGAAGTAAGGAAGTGACACCAGTCTTGAAGACTATTTTACAAGGTCACTCACTGGTTTGGAATGGAATCAAGAAATATCATCGTATAGAAGAGCTGACCAACAAAATGTTGAATAACACAAAATTCTTAGAAATATTTTCTTATACAAACTTTGTTTAAAGGAAGCAGCCAAAATAATTCAAAGATAGATTTATCAAGCATATTAGTTAAGCATGTTTAATCTATTGCCAGGAGCTAGAACAGAGAAAACAAACCTGAGTTTGTCTAGAACTAGAAGTGATGTAAAAATGCCAGTTTTCTAAAATGCCAGTATCCCATAAAACTTCAAGAATGCAGAAGTAAAGAAAAAACTCCTTATTCTATGAATGTCAAACACACTCTTCTAGGACTCTGTTCTCTAGAAGTTATATAATAACACATTTATTAAATCAATCACTGAGCAACAGTTGCACAATATATTAAATTCTTTTAAGTAATATTTACTGGCATCTATAGGGGGAGGGATTATAAATCACACTAACGTCCATTTTCCACATGAGGGAATTGGTATAAAAGAAGACAAGCAAGTTCCCACATCACAGAAAACACTGGCAGACTACAATCTGAACTCATTTGTCTGCTGCTGCCTTTATCTGCTGTGCCAGTGAGTTTCAGGGCACATAAGATGTTAATTACTTGATAAGAGCATCAAGCAGGTAAACAGAACCAAGTCGGGGAAATACGAACAATTTTAGAACTATGATTTGGTCTCAATTTTAAGATTTCTAATCTCACTTCATAACAGCCCATCAAAGAATATTGTTTCTGGTAAGTTGTTGAGTGATATAGAGTGAAGTCATTTAATCGTTTAAGTGTGTTATGCTTGGAATATATAAGGATGTTTGAAACAATGCATAGTCTAATTTATAATAATCTGTTGCTGCACTTTAAGTTCTGTTTGGGTCTAATAAATAACTGCAGACTATGGAAATGAAACCAAGACACAGACTAACATTGCAATTTTTAAAGTAATGTGGGCTGACATTTGTCTCTGCAGAAGCTGAGTGTCTGGTCATATTAGAAGAGTTTCTGACTCCGCTAATAATTGAACAGGATTTGTGTCATATAACTAAGGGTGCTGGATTTGGCTCGGCCCTCAATAAGGCCAGTGAACATAGATTGTTGAAAGGACAGTTTGAAAATCTATGTAGAAGGAGACATTAGTCAATTAAATATCTACTGAATAGGTATCTACATGATGTTGGGTGCAATACTCATTGTTGGAAATGCAAAATCAATATTGGGAAAGTGGTCATTCAGTAAAGGGGTTAGACAAATCCAGAAGTCATTATATTTGTGTTAGGGGGAGAGCATGGACAGACAAATGCTTGCTGAGTGAGCATGACAGAACAAAAATCAATCCCATGACATAAAAATCCTGTGCATCGTTGTAAGCCTTTAATCCTTTAATCTTAGCACCAGGGAGGTGGCGACAGCAAGATCTCTAGGGATTACTGGCCAGCCAGTCCACCTCCAGATTAGGTGAGAGACTCTGTCTCAAAAAAAAAAAAAAAAAAAAAAACATGGAGAGCAAGCAAAGGAGACATGCTGTGGGATGTATGGCAAATGTGTTGCTAATTAATCAATAAAACACTGATTGGCCGTTGGCTAGGCAGGAAGTATAGGCGGGGCAAGGAGGAGAATAAAGCTGGGAAGTGGAAGGCTGAGTGAGAGAGACACTGCCAGCCGCCACGATGAGAAACAGCTTGTGAAGATGCCAGTAAGCCACGAGCCATGTGGCAAGGTATAGATTAATGGAAATGAATTAATTTAAGCTATAAGAACAGCTAGCAAGAAGCCTGCCACGGCCATACAGTTTGAAAGCAACATAAGTCTCTGTGTTTACTTGGTCAGGTCTGAGAGGCTGTGGGACTGGCAGGTGAAAGAGATTTGCCCTGACTGTGGGCCAGGCAGGAAAACTCTAGCTACGAATGGCGTCCAACGTGGGGCAAGAGTTTTCACCTAAAACCTGAGAAAAGATTCTAAAACGGAGCAAAAAACAGCTTTCTAATTGTCTCTCTCAAATGAGCGGCAGGCAGTTGCTGGTTTCAGCTACTGGTGGGTTCCTGGCGTGCGTGCTCAACCTGCAGTATGGCGGGAATCAGGCCTCTACCAGTGGCACATTAAGCTGCATGGTGGATTTAGACTTTGACAGTACAAAACAAAAAAAAGAGGTTTCTGGACTACATGCTGCTTGGATAAAAGCATAGACCCACGATAGCTCCCAGAGCTGGCGGTAAACGTAGCCATGTTGGGAAGCTGAGGTGG
Organism: Peromyscus eremicus; assembly: GCF_949786415.1. NCBI lineage: Eukaryota > Metazoa > Chordata > Mammalia > Rodentia > Cricetidae > Peromyscus > Peromyscus eremicus. The sequence continues at coordinate 18,794,143 of NC_081434.1, read as the reverse complement.
GCGGAGCCAGCAGCCACAGCTGCTGCAGTTTAAGGCAAGAGATTCACAATAAGACAGATTCAGATGTAATAGTTTACAATGTGTGTAAAAGATACGTAGGCTTGAAAGAGACAAAAAAGGTGATATATAGAGTTATAGAAACAAATACATAGTTTTAAAAAATAAAGTCATTAAAGAGACAGTAAAGGTAGTATAAAAAATAAGCCATGTAAAGATGAATATTACACAGAGAATCTGGATTGTGTTGTCTTTGGGATTCTTAACTGCAGAAAAACATTTGATTGTAAAAGCTGTTCAGTTATGCCAAAATGTATATTTTAAAGATACCTTGACTTCAAAATTTGGATATAAGGATATGTTACTCTGGAAAGGAGACTCTGCTTTTGTTTCCACAGAAAGCCAGAGGCTATGGATTTGTTCCAGATTAAGATACATCAGGTTTGACCAGCCAAGACCCCCTGAAGGTCTCCGACGACACTATGGCCCAGATGATCCAACATCCAGAATGGTTTGAAGGCATCTGGCTCAGACGATACAGCCTCATGGACTATTCCATAATTCTAAAATTTTCTTTGTTTCCCCATAAGATACAGTGCCCCCTTCCAGCAGGAAGTAGTAAGAGAAGCTACGCCCAAATTCCCAAATTATATGTAATTTTACTTTGTTAAGGTTAAAACCTTCCTTTTGGAAAAAAAAAAGGGGGGGAAGTGCTGTGGGATGTATGGCAAATGTGTTGCTAATTAATCAATAAAACACTGATTGGCCGTTGGCTAGGCAGGAAGTATAGGTGGGGCAAGGAGGAGAATAAAGCTGGGAAGTGGAAGGCTGAGTGAGAGAGACACTGCCAGCCGCCACGATGAGAAACAGCTTGTGAAGATGCCGGTAAGCCACGAGCCATGTGGCAAGGTATAGATTAATGGAAATGAATTAATTTAAGCTATAAGAACAGCTAGCAAGAAGCCTGCCACGGCCATACAGTTTGAAAGCAACATAAGTCTCTGTGTTTACTTGGTCAGGTCTGAGAGGCTGTGGGACTGGCAGGTGAAAGAGATTTGCCCTGACTGTGGGCCAGGCAGGAAAACTCTAGCTACAGAGACACCTGATGTTGACTTCTGCTCTCCACATGCAAACATACTGACAGCACTTGCATTTTCATGTTCGTTCTCTCTCTCTCTCTCTCTCTCTCTCTCTCTCTCTCTCTCTCTCTCTCTCTCTCTCTCTCTCTCTCTCTGTTTTTCTCTGTCTCTCCCACTCTCTTTAAATGCTCTAGCAAACTCCTTGCATTAAAAATCCCTTTAGCACATGGACATATTATCCTGGTGTCTAATATCCCAGTTTTCTTGTTTTTTTTTTTAAATTGTCATGTAGGACATACCTAGTTTTTTTTAAAGAAAGCAGAGTAGCTTTTATTTTTAATAAATATTCTGTATTTTAAAACCTATAAATGATACTTTATAGTACTTATCAAAGACATTTATTTACAGATATATGTGACTGGATGTATAAGATACATATCACAGGCCTAGTAGCACAAGCCCCATAATCTCATCTATTCATGAGACTGAGGCAAGAGTATTCTTAAGTCCTTAAAGGTGTACCTGAACTACAGAGTGTGTTCAAGGTCAGTCTGCACAACTTAATGAGACCATATCACAGCGTAAAACGTCTTTTCACGTGGACAGTAGAAAAGCCATCTTAGACCGAGTAACTATTGCAAAATAAAATCCAAGAAGTGTAATTTATTCAATAAAATTATAGTGTAATTATTTCAGCATTCAGAAGTGAAAACTATTAATGTTAATTTATTTCCTAAAGTGATTAACTAGGCTCTCTGGAGTATTTTGCACAGTGATAAGTCTACATAAAATTTATTAAACTTTTATTAATTCATATCTGTGAACTACTCAACAGGGTAGTCTTTGATTTGAAGCATGAATAAAAAAGCCAGAGATTGTTTAAATAATAGCTTTCATTCTTTTTGTTAAAGAACTTTAGTTGCTCAATTATAAATAGCTGAGACTATAATATCCCCATTTATTACAAAAGCTTTGAAGGGAAACTACAACCACAGTAAAAAACACACAGACTCACTCCATTTTCAAAAACACATGTGGAAAATATGGAATTTACAACCAGAAAATGATGATTTCCCAGTATATGAAAACTCATATAGCATGCATAAAAAATCACTAATAATCCAATTATCAAAAAAAAAAAAAAAAACCACCACTAAACACAACAGAAACTGCAAGGCCTAGTGGCACAGGGCCATAATCTGAACTACTCAAGAGGTTGAGACAGGAAGATTTGAGTTCAAGACCAACCTAAGCCATTTACTGAGATCCTACCTCAAAAATGTAATGATGATGGTACCATGGTGATGATGTTGGTAGCAGTAGTAGCACTGGTAGTTGTGTTGATGATCAAGCTAGGGATATATCCCAGGGGCAGAGCACTTTCCCGACATGTGTCATGTCATATTGTAATCCCTAAAACTACTCTTCCCCTAGAACTAACAACCCAAACACTATGTCCTCAGTCTGCTGCTAGGGCACCAGCTCTATGGTGGGATACACTTCAGCTGTTTGTTACTGACTTTTACAATAGTACCTGTGATCCTGAAGATGCTTAACCTACCTCTAGTAGAATGAGTGGAAACTGATCCATGAGAAGCCATCTAACATGCCCCACCTAGCTGGCTCTGCTAGATTTAATACACATCTTGTCCTTTTCAAAGGAGTGTAGTTTAGAACCCAGGCACAAGGAGGAAGACACCTATCAAAGAATGGAGGGAAAGATGTAATGATAGAACCATAGGGGTAGGTCAAAAATATTTCAGAATTTCAAGTTCCCTGTTATTATTAGGCAACAAACTTGCTTTTAACATCAAAGTATCTTGAACTAGTTTCTATTAGACTTCTCATCACCAAGGGACAATGAAACCAAGTTAATCCAATACACTGGAACACATTCACCTGAGGCTAGATAGGATTGTGACACTCTGCCTCTTTCTGCTTTTAGTATCCTAAAAAATGAACACTTCTACAAAGTTTCTAAAGTGGTAACATGGAATCACTTTATAAATACCAATAATATTTAAAATGTATCCCAGGGAAAAAATGCTATTCTAAGAACTCCCAATGGAGTCAGAAATTACTTGGTTCCTTAACGATTTTATCTGATAGAACACATCGGACAGATAGATGATTGATGGGAAACTTGTCCCATACTTCTTCATGGCTCAATGGGTGATTTTTTTTCATGCTAATCATTTTAACCCACAAAGCCAACTTTGCCCACTTTGTTAAGGCAGAGTTTCTTGTACTCTTTGATACTATTTCCCCCATGATGGTAAAAAGCATGAAGGCTGATTAATAGAAAATTTATCTCAAGAAGAAAACAAAGTGTGTTTTGCTTGATATTTTACATGAAATGGCATAAAGCTGTTAAAGGGTTTAAGAGCAACAAATGCTGAGCTACCCTGGGATCTTTTTGAGCCAGTATACACACTCTGTATTGGAGCTCAAGCCAGGAGGAATCATAGCTGCTACAAGGGTTAGCATGTGGGATACAGTGGCTTTCCTGTGTGCTTCAAAACATAAGCTCTATTAATCATGCTTTACCAATCTCTGAACTGGCACTACTAATAATCCAATCTAAGTGCAACACTTGCACTTGGTTCTATATATGTACACAAGGGGAATATTTGCAATATTGAAACATTAAAAATCCACTTTCTTTTTTAATTAACATATTTAAAAAGAGTGGTATAGTATAATAATTTGATACAAGTACACAATGTGTAGTGTTCGCCTTAAAGGGATTAGCATTTCCACCTCCTTTTCATTCCTTTGTGTTCAGAACCTGTGAGCACCCTTGAAGCTTCATATAATATGCACTAGGTCTTTGTGCACTGGTCATCACTCAGTGTTGTTCTGTAATAGAAAACATTCTCTCTATCCAATCACGTTTACTCCACACTATTGAACTTCTCTCTGTTCCATCTCATCCCCCATAACCCTGTCATCCAGAAAATACTATTCCACCCTGTTCTTTAAAATCAACTATTTTAGATTCTGCATATGAGGTATCAAGCAGTACTTATCTTTGTGTGTCTGACTTACAACATTTAAGCAATGCTTTCCATTTCCTTACATTCTATTGCAAAAGACAGAATCGTATTTTTCTTTATGGATGAATAACTCACTCTCTATATCTGTTTGTCTGTCTCTGTCTCTGTGTGTCTGTCTGCCTCCCTCTCTTGCATACACACACATACAGACAGACACACGTCTCTGTATGTGTGTGCACGTGTGCTCATGCATATTACATTCCTTTATCCATCATCTGTCAATTGCCACTTAGGTTGATCCTGTGTCTGGATGTCTTAACTGCCATGAATAGTGCTATAATATGTATGAGAATATAGTTATCTCTTTGTTATGCTGATTTCATTTCCTTGTCAAATATATACAGACTTCAGATAGCTCATTCAAATAAATCTATTATTTAAGGAATTCCCGTACTGTTCTCCACAAAGGTTGCAATAATTTATACTATTTCTAGCAGTTAATAAACAGTGCTTTTCTTTGTATTCCTAACAAAGTCAATTTTTGCTTTTTTAAAAAAACAATTCCCATTCTGAATACCCTAATTGTCATCACAGAGCCTTTCTCCAGTAACTGACAGAAGCAGACAGAGAGATCCACAGCCAAGCACCAGGCTGAGCTCCAGGAGTCCAGTCGAAAAGAGTTAAGAGGGATTCTATGAGCAAGGGGCATCAAGATCATGATGGGGAAACCTACAGAGACAACCAAACCAAACTAGTGGGAATCCATGACATTTAGACCAACACCTATAAAGCCTCCATGGGACTGGAATAGGCCTTTGCATAAGCAAGACAGTTGTATAGCTTGAACTGCTTAAGGGACCCCTGGCAGTAGGATCGGGATACATCCCTGGTGCATGAGCTGGCTTTTTGGAGCCCCCTACCTCTGGTGAGACACCTTGCATAGCCTTGAGGCAGGGGGAGGGGCTTGGACCTGCCTCTACTGAATGTACCAAGCTCTGCTGACTCCCCATGGGAGGCCTTACCTTTTTGTAGGAGGGAATGGGGGGTGGGTTGTGAGGTGAGGCTAGAGGGGCAGGAGGAAGGAAGAGGGGGATCTATGATTTGTATGTAAAATTAATAAAAAATTCTTAATAAAAAATAATTCCTATTCTGAGTAGCATAAGATAGAATTTCATTCTAGCTTAGATTTGCATTGTCTTGAATGCTAGAGATGTTAACTAATCCATGTAACTTACATGCTACTTTTATATTTTTAAGAAATTCCTATTTAGACTATTTGGATATGTTAATACAATTATTTCAAAGGTTTGTACTGTGTTCTAGAGACCTTTAGATTTTCTATTACTCTTCTGTCATAAGATTAATTGAAAAATATTTTCTTCCAATGACAAGTGGTATCTTCACTCTAATGTTTCCTCCCCTGTGCATAAAATTTGGGTTTGATATAATTCCATTTTTCTGTTTTTTGCATTCTGTGTCTCAGGGGTCTTATATGAGATTTTGCTGCTATCATTTGGTGGGTTGATTTTTTGTGTTTTTTCTTTTTGTTGGCTTTGCCAAGACCTTAGTAATTCTACTATGTTTGTCTTTTTACAATACTAGGTAAATGAACCTGAAGCTTCATGCATGCTGGAAAACACTCTATCAATGAGCTGCATCTCCAGCCCTCTATTTATTTATTTAATTTAATTATTTTTTTTTTGAGACAGGATGTCAATAAGTGACCTGCAATAGCCTTGAACTTGCAAATTTTCTGGGACCTTCTAAGTAGCCAGGAGTCTAGTCCTATAATACAGGCTCAGTCCCTACCTGTCTGGCCTTTTATAGTTTCATAGTCTTAGGTTGGGTCTTTGATAATTTTGAGCTAACATTTTATAGGATGAGAAGCAGAAAGTCAAGTTATATTAGTTTTCATATGAATATCCAATTTCCTCATACTATATATTGAGAAGGCTGTCTTCCATCAGTGACTGCTTTTGGTCCCTTCATTGAGAAACAACTGACTACAGAAACATGGGTTGATTTCGGTATCTATTTTGTTTCACCAGATGATAAGTCAGTTCTTACATATGAATCACGTTGTCTTATTTACTGTATTCCTGTAATATATCTTGAAAATTGCTATTAGTATTGCAACAACAGGGCTTTGACTCCAAGTAGCTTTGGGGTGTTTGGGATCTTCTTTCTTATGAACTTTAGGAGATTTTTTTTTTTTATTTCTGTGAAGAATTCATTGGTAGTTTGATGTAAATAGCACTGAATCCAGAAACTAATTTGGATATTAAGGCCATTTATCAATACCTTCCAGTCATGTGCACAGGCCTTTCTATTTACTCACATCTTTGAGGTTCTTCCCCCCCGCCCCTGGGAAATTTGTAATTTTTGTTTCACAGATCATGTACTTTCTTAGTTCAACTTTCTTGTATGTTTTATTTGTGTAGCATATGACTAGCATTATCTCTATAGTTTATTTCAAAACAAGTTCTTTGTTGGTACCTAAAATTTTACTAATTTTATGGCTAGGAACTTTATTCAGTTTGTTTATTACCTTTGATGGCTTGGTAAATCCTTCAGGTCTCTACAGAATATTGCCCTTTACTAACAAGTATTATTTCCCTTATCCCTTATTATCCATCTTCATCCCCTTTATCACTTCACAATGACTACTTCCTCTAGTTAAAATGTCCACTGCTATTTTCAGTAAGAGTAGGTTAAATGGATATTCTCATTTTATTCTAGATCACACCAGATACACATTCAGTTTCTCTTCACTCGGCATAATGTGAGGCTGGGAGTTTCTCATTTATGGCTATTATTATGTTTAGATATATTTCTTGCATAAGTAACTTTTCTTATGCTGAGTATTACCAAATGGTTTTTAGTATCTATTTAGACAATCATATGATTTTTGTCCTTCATTCCACTGATGTGATATACTGATTATGAATTTGCATATGTTGAAAAATAATATTTCAAAGTAGGGGTTTTATATATAGAATTAAAATAGATGACAAATTAGCCCAATAAATCAGGGAAAATTTAAATGTTTTATATATATATATGGTTCTTATATTTCATGTAATATAGAAGTAACTTTAAGAAAGCACAAGCTAAAGATGAATATTATGATGAGTAGAAAAATCAACAAGAATTAGAAAAATAAAATGATTAAAATCTGATTGCTACGAGGCAAAATAAGAGGAAAAATATATGTGAAAAAAACAAATGAACAGAGACATGTTAAACTCATCCACCCACACACTACATATAATAAATGCAAATCTAAGAACTACTCCAATAAAAAGGAAGACAATTTTAGATAAGACAATGTGAGAACATCCAATTCTTGTCTTTGTTTTGCTAAAGGATGAAGTTAAAAAGTGTATACATTAAGTAGAAATACACAGAGGTTAGAAAATAAAGGACAAAAAAAAAGAAAAAAATATTATGAAGCAGTACCAGTCAGAAAACAGGTATGGCTACACTAATATCAAAGTAAACTGGAAGACATAAAGTATTCTAGAGCTAAATATGGACATCTATCAATAAATAAGTCTATTCACCAGCACAATAGGAAAGTCCCATGTGTGGATACATTTAATGATGGAATTTCAAAATGCAAAAAAATTACTAACATACATACATATATACATACATATATATGTTAGTAATACACATGCACACACACACACATCCTCTAGCTACTACAAAAATTGAACTTCAGAATTAGTAACAAGAAAATACCCAGTTTTGGGGTTTAATACACTGTTCAAAAGTCTATAGATCAAGGAAGAAATCAGAAAGGATGCTGGAGAACGTTCTCATTGTAATGATAATGAAGAGATCATACATATTTTTGTGGGTACAACTTAAATAGTACTTAAGGGATATTCATACCTTCAAATATTTTTGTTAGAAAAATGAAACAAGTTTTAACTTGTTTCTATCAGAAAGAGCAAGAAAATGAAGAGAAATAATCAAAAAATTTAAAAAAATTATAATTGTTTCTTTGTTATGTTTGTTAAGTTAATTAACAACATTGATAAACGGCTACTGGAATTGAGGGAGGGAGAGGAGAGAAAGAAGAGAGGAAGAGAGCATAAGAAAAAGAGAGAGAATACAAATCTTACTTATAATAAATCAAAGAAGTCTGTTGTGCTGGTAGTCTTTTATGTCAACTCAACACAAGCTAGGATTATATGATAAAATTATATGATAAAATGATAAAATGCATGCATGACATTGGCCTGTAAGCAGTCTGGGGGGCTTTTTCTTGATGGATAACTGATATGGGAGAACCCAGCTTGCTGTGGGTGGTGCCATTCCAGAGCGTGAGGTCCTGAGTTGTACAAGGAAGAAGGCTGAGCGAGCCAGCTAACAGCACTCCTCCGTGGCCTCTGCATCAGTTACCACCTCGAGGTTCCTGTCTTTAGTTCCTGCCCAGACTTCCCTCCATGATGGACTAAAAACTGTAAGGCAAAATAAACCCTTTCCTCCTTAAGTTTCTTCTGGCCATGTTGTTTTACCACAGCAATAGAAAACCTAAGACATCTACTACTCAAGATCACTGTAGAAGTTACAATGAACAGTATTAGTACTCCGCCAATAACTTTGACAAATTTGATTACATCGTTAAATTCTTTGAAAAATGAAGTACCCAAAAGAACAGAAATCAGAAAATGTAATTCGCTTTATATGAAAAATGAATTCAATGTTTACTCAACTTTTCAATAAAGGAAACCCCAGTTCCAGACCATTTTATGGATGGATTCCATGAAAATTCTAGAAAGACTCTTAATCTTCTACAAAGCTTCAGAAAGAGATAAAGAGGGCACTCTCCTAATTTCTTAAAGAGATGTGTCACCCTAATGCCAAACCTCACCTGCCAAAACAAAACATAAATCAAAATAACAAGGGGGATTTCATTCCAAACAATAAACCTTTTATCATTAAACAAAATTACTTAACACGCTATGAGAAAAACATGCTAAAACATTTAAAAGTCAGTTTTTAATGACTCAACAGGATCTACTGCACAGATTCAAGATTACATTTTAAAAAAGTATTCAGTGCAACTAACTGTAATGACAGAATGAAGAGAAAGAACAGCCGAGCATCTACATAGAGGTATGAATATGTGTGACAGGAGCAAACCTCTATTTACAACAAGTTACTGAGACTTAATAAAATAGGAAGGGAAGGGCATATACTGTCTGTCATTCTGATAAAGGACATTCACTAAAAGCCATAGATAAATCGCAGTCAGTTGTGAAACAATGAAAATCTGACATGAAAGGAATGTTACTGTCAGTTGAATATGAGAAATGAGACTTTGGGGCTTAAAAAAAAAAGTCCAGAAACACAAAATAAATCATATTTGTTTTGCACATGATTGAAAGCGATTCAGTAACTTATAACGTGGCTATAATTTACAAGCTATCAGGCTTCTGTCTACATTCTCTAAAGCTAATATCCCTGCTTTCAGCTCCTATGCATAGCAAATGACTTGAAGCTGTTTTGACCTGTCCATCACTGCAGACATATGCCTAAGGACAGTTATAGGGAGAAGAATGGGAGGGTGAGGATGATGGCAGGATTCTGGAGGCACAGGAAAGAGCTGGAAGAAGCCTGAAGGGGGAGGTGACTTGGAGGAAATAGCACTTAGGGAGGTAATTAGACATGGCAGGCTCCTCCAGGCCTGGGAGAGGTCCACAAGATACCAAGACCTGGCTCCTTTGGGAAAAGGAAATTGGGTCAGAAGCAAAGAGAAACACAGCTCTGTAATAAGGTGGAGTGCCCAGCTGCCGGAGGCAGGGTACCGGCAAAAGGAAGTTTTCAACTATATCACCACACATGAAGCTAATGAGCTAAGTACCAGCTGCTGCGGAAACCTAAGATTTTGAAGTAGCAGTCAATGGAATAATTAGGGAATTATCAAAACAGCTAAACTTGTTAACTAAGGAGAGTCAGGTATGAAGCATGAACAATTTGAGTACATTAATATTCAACTAGCATTGCATTAAAAACAAGTGAGCAGTGGAGTGGAGAAGCTGGTACATCATTTCTATACATACATCAAATAATATTATTTACCCACTCAGCAAATGCATTTGCACCAACTCTGCCTTGGGCATAAGAGTAGTCATCAGAGGGATGAGAAATCGCTCCTCTGAGAACTCAGAGCTTTGTCACATGCCATAAAGAGGAATAAAAAGTAAGAACGTCAAATAGGGTAGGATTCTAGAAAACCAGGGTTAGCAGCTCCAGAGACTAATTCAACGATGGCAGCAAAAATATATGTTAAATGTTTTAAAGTTTTAACAACCGTCTAAAGGACAGAGTCTGTGACTTGCCACATCGCTCTTCTAAAATGGAGCCACTACTTCTGGGAGGTAGTTATAAAGACTTTTACATAATCAAGTAACCTACCTGGGAGTATTTTATGACAATCACTATCTGAAAAAAAATTCACAATCAGGATGACCATCAAGTTTTTATTTCTTCTCCACCTGCTGATCACTTTCATGGAAAATATTCTGTCCTCCCCCCATGAGTAGACATGAAAACGTGGGGAAGGGCTCCTTAGCCTCCCTATTCTGTGAAGAGAGCAGCAGTTGAATCATAACTATCTATTCTCATTGAAGACCTCATTACAACCCCAGCCTAGGGCTGTAAGGCTGTCTGAAGAGGTCACCCCAGGAGGGACCACCCTGTGTGTGTATGTGAAGGAGAAACATGCATACAGAAACGGAGAAGGATGCAGGCCTTAAAGAGTGGCAACTGATGTACAGGAAGATGTTAGAGAGTATCAGGATAGGTCAAGACGCTTTCTTCCTAATTTTCCTCATGTGATAGTCTGGTTCTATCTTTCTGATTAGAAAGTTTCCATAAGCTGAAAATAACACACTGTATTATCACATATGCCTTGTAAGGAATATGAGGCCAATAGTGGGTAACCTGAACCTTTTGCTTCTGAGTTTCTGTTGAGGCTAGAGTGAGGCTGATGAACAGGACTGACATCTCATTTAAGGGCTCATCTTGGGAGAAACACACTTCCCAAAACTGTAGAGAGGTTGGCAAAATTCAATTTCTTCCTCACTTTTTTTAAGTACGTGTTTTTCCTGGTTGTTAGCTAGAGGCAGCCCACAGTTCTTCACTACGTAAGTCTCTCCAACTAGCAGCTGTTTCATCAAAACCAGCAAGGGGAGTCTCTGCTGGCAAGACAGGAGTAGCAATGTCATTTAACATAATCACAGAATGATCATCTCCCGACTTTTACTATATTCTATTGATCCAACGCTTATCATGAAATCAGGCCATATTCAAGAAGATAGACTCTTCCACAGTCATCATTGATTCAAAGAAGCAAAGTCATGGGAACATTATGAGGGTACCTGCATGACAGAGTGATGGAACTAGTTAAGATTTAAGAGGTGCTCTTTCTAGGGTACTTATATCCCTTCTTCTTAGATTGATTGGGCATCATCCCTAAGGATAGGGATACCAGTAACCAAGAACAGGACAACTGTAGCTTCAATATGAGGAAGAAGCCCTTTATAATCTTTGCTGGAGTAAAAATATGGGACATGAATAATTCCAGCTACAAAATTCTGATGGGGAAAATTTTACAGGATCCTATCCCTGGATGAAGAGGTATGGGCAATCAATGGTTGCAAAGAGAGGGAAAATCAGGTTTATCCATGACCAAGCTCCATGATGGATTATCCAGTTTCAAGTGATCAACCCTAAAACACGTGTACATATGAGCAATGCTAAACGGACTCAGTAGGCTTGTATGTATGTATATGTATGTATGTGCGTATATGTGCTCTGTCTCTCTGTCTCTGTCTCTGTCTCTGTCTGTGTGTGTGTGTGTGTGTGTGTGTGTGTGTGTGTGTGTGTGTGTAAAACAATAATGATTAAATACAGGTCATAAAATTGATAAAGAGTGAAGGGAAACATGAGAGGAGCTGGTGGGGAGAGGAGGGGTGGAAATCCTGTTAATGCAATACTTAAGCATGAAATTCTGAAAAAAAAAATAAATAATGGTTCAGATTAATCTTATTCATCCAGGGCAGTGCATAAGACATGTGACTGCTCCAAATGAAGAGGGCAGTTGTTGCATAAGCATGCCCAGAAACAGACCTCAGGGCTGTGACAACATCTGTTATGGATTGAATATGAACAGTCCCCCACAGGCTTATGTATATGAACACTTGATGCCCAGAGGTGGTGTTGTTTTGGGGAGGTCATGGAACCTTAAAGAAGTAGACTTTGCTGGTGAAAGGAGGTCATAAACAATGGGCTTATGAATAGTAAACTGACCCTGGTTCCTGCTCCAGTCCCCCAGTACACTCCCATTGTGGAGTCACTGTGTGACCAGCCTCAAGTTTCCACACCTAGGCATGGGTCCTAGCCACCATGCCTCTTCTCCACAAGCTCAAAGAAATCTTTTTTCTCCCAAGCTGCTTTTTGCTAGCTAGGTCTTGGGTCACAGCCACTAGAAATGCAATTAATATACCACTGGATCGCTAAGTTCTATTGCAAACTTCAGAATTATACAAGAAATTTGGAGCTATAGACAAATGGAGATCATGGGTAGTTTGTTGCTTGAACAATAGCAGAACCCCTGGAGACCGCAAGGTACAGAGTTCAACGATAGGAAGAAAACATATGAAGCTCCTCTCCCTCACTCTCTTTGAGCATTGATGTAAGCTTGGATTAAATACAAACAGAGGAATGTTCTCTTCTATACATGCCCATATGCATACATTAAAAGGATATGCACAATTTTTTTACTGAGTTTTTCAGTCTAGAAACTAATGGAGAATGAGCTTTTGAGAATATACAGAAATTTCAAAGTGAACGAATAATCAAACCAAATTTTAATAAAAGCCACCAGCACAAGAAGTCTATGAACTTGGCACCTTTCCCAAGGTCTATTAGGTCTGGCAAATAATAACAGGTGTTGCCTCATATCAGAATAACAGGGAAACAAATTTCTCACCCTCAAGCTTATTTTAAGGTCATATGTAAAGATAACTGAAGAAGCAGCAAGTGTCCCTAGCCAATAAATGAAGCTAATATAGTAGATAGTTGCTAAAAAAGGAAACATCTTTCAACTTAGAAGTGATGCTATTACTGACATGTATGGAAGCTCACAAAATGATCCCTCAGCTGATGCCAGATTATGTTGCTGGTGAGAGTTATCTCTAGATTTCAATAGTTAATAGATCAAGTGGACTACAATGTCTTGTAATTGCCTGTTATTGAGCTACTAGGTGGAGGCACTGGTGTGGGGATATTTGCTTATGAGCTATAGAGAGCTAGATGTCACATCTCAGGATTCTGCAGGGTTTGTTCTCTGTACTTTCTTCTCTGTACTCTGGGTACCTGAGTTTCCTTTCTGTCATGGGGAGGCCTCCATACATGCTGCTTCTCTATCAAGAATGTCTATCAAGAATGCTTATATTTTCTAAACCATATTATCTGATTAATTTCTATTCTTCATATTTTAATTGGAATAGAACTCACTCATGGGAGAGTTTGTTAGGTCCCCATGACCTAACAAAGTCAGATCTATCTGCTATTTCATTCTAAATCCATGTGATTATACTTTGTATTCCTTTCACACTCACAGTTTCTGTGATTCTTATCTTTCCTAATGTTTTAGTAAAATAAAGCCTACATTCTTGTTTTTAAAACACCACCTTTTCACATTGTTCTCATGTATAATAGAAAAAAAAGCAATTTAGACAAAAAAGGCTAAGTGGACCTATGAAATAATTAAAATACATTTATTTCTAAATTTATACATGCTGCTTTAGTCTAGTCATCAGCAGTGACTTAGCTCATCTATTAATTCAGATGTTCTGTATAGTAAATAGGAGCCCTTGTAGGTAGTACGTAGGTGCATATTCAAGGTATATGGTATACATGCTCAATAGAGAACTCAGACAACTTAATCTGAACCTTGCTATTACAAGCTCTGATGTAAGGACTGGAAATATTTGCATAGCATATACTGGCACACTAACATTTAGGAAGGAATAGAGTTACTTAAAGCTGAAGGACATCTAAACAGTAGAGCAGTACATTTAACAAGAATTGTTTGAGCCTTGGTCTATTTCTCTTTCAAAACAGTAATGGTTGGGCTGGTAAGTAGGCTTAGGCTCAAAGTTAAAAAAAACTGAGAGAATGATAATAAATTACTAAACAAGTAAAATTCCTCTTTTGTTGTGATAGTCTTTTTGTATACTATATGAAGATGTGTCTGCTTAACCTTACCTGCCTAAGGCACTTTCTTGTTGCAGAACATTATTTTAACTCTATGAAGATGTGTTACATTTGTTTATGCTGCAGAAATTATGTAAAAGTGTGTTACTTTTGTTTATGCTGCATTTATTTAATTATGTAAAGATGTATTGCATTTACTTCACCTTGCCTGCCTAAAGGATGTGCTTGGTCTAATAAAAAACTGAATGGCCAATAGCGAGGCAGAAGAAAGGATAGGCAGGACTGCCGGGCACAAAGAACAAAGAGGAGAAATCTAGACTGGAGAGAGGGAAAAATGAGAGAAGGAGGAGAGAATGAAGGAGATGCCTGGGGCAAGAAGCCAGGCAGACACCAGCCAAACAGACATAGAGAAGCAGTGAAAGTAAGATATACAGAAGCAAGAAAGGTAATAAGCCCTGAGGCAAAAGGTAGATAAAGAGAAACAGGTTAATTTAAGTTAAAAGAGCTAGCCAGAAATGTGCCTAAGCTAGGCTGAGCATTCAAAACTAATAATAAGTCTTTGTGTCATGACTTGGGAGCTGGTTGGTGGCTCAAAAGAAAAAGCCTGGTATACTTTCTGATTGGCTTAATAAAGAGCTGAATGGCCAACAGCTAGACAGAAGAGGACAAACAGGACTTCTGGGGAGGGATAGGAACTGCAAAAAGAATCAGAGGCAGGGGATTCGTCAGTCAGACGTGAAGGAAGTCAGATGTATGGTACTGAGGAGAGGTAATGAGCCATGTAGCAGAACATAGATTAATATGAACAGGTTAATTTAAGTTTTAAGAGCTATTTGGGAACATACCTAAACTAAGGCCAAGCTTTAATAATTAATAAAAAGTCTCTGTGTCATTATTTGGGAGCTGGCGGTCCAAAAAAAGATCAGCTACAACTCCTCTTTGAAAAGAATAGGAGAATGCACATAAAATAATTCAATAGTTTTTAAAAAGAACCTGGTATGAGAAAAATATCCTAGAACTACATATGCAAACAAATTAAAGATAGTACTTCACACAAATTTTAATGAAAACTATAAGACGGAATATTACTTTGAAGAACAATCTCTTCCAGTCCCTCAGTGGTCTCTTCAACAGCCATCTATACACTGCCTGTAGTCATGTTCAGCCTTCCCTACATGTCATGCCAGATCCTTCAGTTACCATCCCCATCGTAACATCTAACTATTACAGATGCAGGTCCAGATGGAACAATCAGAAATCAGGAATTCTGTATTAACCTCTTTCCTAACTGCTATGACAAAATAACTCATGGAAGCCACTTAAAGGAAGAAACGTGCATTTTGGCCCATGGTTCAAGGGACTGCAATCCTACATTGTAGGGAAGGCATTGTGGCTGGGCTCCTCCTCTGGTGGCAGGACCCTGTCACATGAGAGCTCCAATTGGAAGCAGAGCTACCGACAACTCTCCAGCTCTTCTCCTAGTGTACCCCTTCCTCCATAGGGGTCCCCAATCCTGAAGAGTCTACATTCTGCCAAAACAGTGCCACCAGCTGGGGATCAAGTGAGCAAACCCACGACACTGTGGGGGACATTTGACATCCAAACCCCAACAGATGCCATTTCAAACAAAGTGTCATTCGCCAACTGCTTTCTGAAGTCACAATTCAAGACCATTGATCGGCAGACTCTAAAAAGAAAGGGCCAAATCCCTTCTCGTCTGCCTTGCGACCTTCTACCCAATCCTTGGATTTCTAGACATTTGATTTTCCCTGAAATTTCTGACTTAAAATTGTATTTTTCATTAATAAAGTGATGCTGCAATGCTTAAACTTTCTTAGAGACATGATAGGAAGGATGTTTCTTCACAGGAACATCAGAATCACAAGCACTTCAATTTAGTTCTTACATGACGGGGGAGCCAACTTCCTATGTTATTTTAATGAGGCTGACATTAGTGATTCACATTTTCTTTGACTTGGTTGACTGCCACTCCAACAATGTGCCACTTGGTATTTAACTGCTGAGAAAAAAAAGGCTAATAGATTTATCCTACTTAGCTTCTAAAAATTTTATTTCTTTTCTTACCTATCATTAAGGCAATTATGGTATAATATCTTTCTGACATTGTTCTATCCAGAACATATCTTTCTTTTAATATTCCTGGATATAAACATAATTTACTTAGATTGCTTTATAACTGAAAACTTCCTATAAAGAAAACAATGGATGCAATGTAAATATATATCGATCAAATCCAGAACACACATATTGTGAATCTTGAGGTGTGAGTTAAAAATTTCAGTTTTAATTTCAGCAATTTGAATAACTGAGTCATGAATTAGTAAAATAGTTAACATTGAAAATAAATCATTTTTAAATTGATTTTATATGAAGGAGAGAGAAAAAGGAAGCAATTTTGAGCTTATATTAGTCTAGACATCACATTTTTATTTTATTATATACAACCATTCATATTTATAATAAAGATAATCCCCACTTTAATGGAACACAAAATGGGTGTTCTAAAAAGTAAGATGTCATATCCTGTATCCTATTATATAGTCCAGTTGAGACTGGAACTCCTGTGTAGTGGTATATTGTGTGCCCTAATAAACTTGTCTGGGGATCAGAGGACAGAGCCAGCCACTAGATTACACATAGAGGTCAGACAGTGGTGGCACACACCCTTAATCCTATCGCTCAGGAGGCAGAGACCCATCTGGATCTCTGTGAGTTCAAGGCAACACTGGAAACAGAGCCAGGCAATGGGGGCACACACCTTTAATCCCAGTACTGGGAAGCACACAGGCCTTTAAACCCAGGAAGTGATGGCTGGGCAAGAGAGAGAGGTGTATAAGGCATGAGGAAACAGGAACTAAGTAGTTCAGCTGAGACCCTTTCAGGTGAAGACTGGGGATTTCATTCAGAGGATTTGTAGAGTTGGTGAGGTAATAGGTGGTGGCTGTGGCTTGCTCTGCTTCTCTGATCTTTCAGCTTTTACCCCAATATCTAGCTCCAGGTTTTTTTTTTTTTAAATTAAAAGACCATCTAAGATTTGAACAACATTCCTGTGTGTCTGAATAACCCATGCATCCCCATGCTGTCATCTTTCCCTTTAGACAGGAAACATGACACAAGAATGTACTTTTCAGTAAAATGATATAAGCTTTAAGAATTTAAAACATATTTACCTTGGAATGGGGTTTCTAAGGACGGAAACATTTTAATGGACAGACTTACTGAATTCTAATTGCTATAAGCATCCCCCCTTCTAAATAATGGATTTTTCTGTGAAATTATACTTACTGCCAAGATGTGAGTGCCACGACCTTTAGGCGTATCTTGTCTTGCTGGTCATTGTCGTTGTTCAGAGGCATCATATCTGGATAGGACTACTGATTGCTTCCCTTCCTTGGTGGCTTGCATAGCATCTTCCTGTACTATGAACGCTGGACTACAGGAAGGAGGCTTTCAGATTAAATCCAGCTCTAATATTCCATCCAAGTCCTACGCCCAAAGTGTGTGATGTCTTCTTTAGCAGAGACTAACTTTCAATGTCTGAGAGGCAACCAAAGGCAATATTGATACACCCATTTGGTTTGGGGAATCACTTGAACTACCCTGACTTACAACAGGGTAATGGAGATTTCTCAGGCATAATATTTGGGTTTTTGCTAGATATTCTATGGCTCTTACAGGGAGCATTGTCAGTCCAAGTACATAATTTCATTTAAGAGAGACATAGACAGACAGACACATAGTCAGACACTTATATGGATTATATATAATTTAGGTAAATATAAAAAAAATTGCTCAAGGCTTTAGCAAATATCCTTAATATGTTGTGTTTTCCTCCCTCCACACTACCCAATTAAAGCCCCTCCTCCTTGCTTTCACATTTCCCCTTTATTTGGCATGGTGATAACAAACTGCTGTCTAGTTGGAGCTAAGGCCTGCTCAAGAGGAGAGAAATCATGCCTGGTACTAGAAATTTAGCTAATTACCATGGTTAGTGAGGTCATGGATCTTTAAGGACAACCTACTACAGACACGTTGTCTGACCTTCATAATTCCTAACTGTATTCTAAACCTTGTCTTTATAACCACTGATGAGTGTAGCCCTCACCCATATCAGGGAAGCTTCTCTTTGCAGAAAATGGAGACTATTACAGAAAACCACAACTGGTCATAACTGACAGATCAACTGATCGTAGGGAGCCCAGCCCCAGTGGATACATCTACAACACAACTCTTGCACCTAAGGCTCAGGGAGCATCATAGAAATGAGAGTAGAAAGATTGCAATGGCCAGATGACCAGGAAATCTGATGTGTGATTGTATTTCCTAAAACGGCCAGGGAAGCTGCTCCCATGATACCTTGAAAACATGGCTGCCAAAACAAGACCTGAGAGATGACAATGTCAGAAGACATGCTAACACTGAAGGAGGAAATCTCATAGGCTCCCACCCCTAGACACAGAACTACAGGCAACTAATGCCTTCTTGGGGGATGTGGATTAGAATGAATTCTCTAAGTGACTATCCAATACAAAGTGGTCAGCCATGACATCAAAAACACACAAGAAAGACAAAGCAGATTCAGCAGGATATATTTATATGTTTATGCATATAATACATTAATGTATATTGTGGTTTTATATATATATGTGTGTGTGTGTGTGTGTGTGTGTGTGTGTGTGTGTAAAAGGTACGTGTAACAATAATAATCAAAGACAAAGAGACCACCAATTTGAGAGAGAGTGAGAAGGGGCTTAAAAGGATTGAGGGAGAAAAGAGAAGTTAGAAAATGATGTAATCGTATTTCAACTAAAAGTTTTAGTAACCTTTCTATGTACTAAGCTCATATAATCTATACTAAATTTGTCTGCCTCCTTTCAAGCCATTTGCTTGTCAAAGTGACCCACACTTCTCTGAGGCGTCACGCTGAGACTTGTTATTTTTCCAGTGTTGTCGAGGAACCGTCTGTACTGAAATAGCTTGTGGAACTGAGAAGGATTCAGCCCACTGAATTAGAGCATTTGAGAAAAGGACCAGACAGCCTACATTTTATCAAACACCCTACATTATAGTGATATAAACCGTCCATTGATTATTCCCGGTAAAGCTGACTGCTACACACTAATGAAAGGAAGCATGTACCTATGAAATGAAACACAGAGTTCAATGTTAGTGATTGTTCGGTTTTGGATGAGAATAAAAGAGAAATAAAAACACGATGCAATCATATTTATGTCTTCTATGATAATCCCTCTTAGAGACTCGAAGCTGCAGCCAATACTTAGAAATCCAATTGTAATCGCTAGTCATGCAATATTGTGACTTCTAGAATATTAAAATATTTAGCTTTAGGCTGAAGGTGTGGTGCAGAGGGGAAAGTCCATGTCCTACCAGCATGAGCTCCTGAGCTAAAAATCCTAAGAACCAAGGGAAAGCTTGACACCATGGCAGGATGAGTCTGTTAGCCCAGAATTCCTAACGTTCTTGCCTAAGGAAGATGGGAGATGCAAACAGGACAATTCTTAAAAGCTTGAGAATTCTTAGCTGCTAGTCTAGCATATATAGCTGAGAGCTACAGAAAGACAAGGTCTCAAGGCAGAAGGCACAGACCAAAATTTGAAGTTGTCCTTTGACATCCACAATCATGTTGTGCCATGCACATGAATACACATACATGTGCATACACACACACACACACACACACACACACACACACATCGTTCAACATCTTTAAATTATAATAGCACTGAATACGAACATTTCTTAGCACACACACACCATTCAACGTCTTTAAATTATAACAGCACTAAATATGAACATTTCTTAGAGTAGTGAATTTCTATTTAATTATTTATTTAAATGTTTAATTATTATCTTAAATAAAAATAACTAAAAATGAACCTCCTCTTTAGCAAGTCATGCTACCTCTATAGGAAACCATTACCTGGGTGAGATTCCTTGTTATTTTTATTTCTTTATCTTTTTTCCTTTTTTTTTTCCACTTTACCACATCTGAACACTATGATATTATTTCTACAATCAACTCTCAGCGGGGGAAAAAAAAAAGTCTAAGTATTATGTGATGCATCAGTTGCTATGGTTACTACCACCTGCTCCTCTGTCAAAAAGTTCTGAGTTCACAGGCATCTTAACACACCTTCCTTAAATACTCAACATAAAAGCCACTGCCGAGAGAAACTTCAGCTCTCCTGTATCTGTTTTTACATCTCAGATTGAATAGCTTATGGTAGCAAAAGATGAGAGTGTTTTTAGTAGACCCTAGAAGGTTCTAAAATGGAAATTTGGATGAGCTCATCTAGATTCATTCAGTGATTTCACCACACCTTCTACTGAACAAGGAATATAATCAGCCTTCCGAATGTTATGTTTATCTTCTCCTTGCAGCAGACGTTCATGACACAAGGAAAGTGTATTTTGCTTTGCAAAACTTGTAGTAGTTGCTACAGGGAACTTTTATCTTCCTAGGCTCGTTAATGTTTACCCGTATCTTTTGAGTACAATGAGATCTTCTGTATTCTGGCTACTGATGAAGTCCTAATGATGCTCTTCTTCTCTTTACCCCCATCACCTACTGGTCTTTAGTTCTAAACCCTGGACTGTTCCTGTTGTTCACTTCCTATTACCTTGGCTTCAACTAAGCTTCCTTACAAAATATATAAGTTTGATGCTTCATAATTCAGGTTTTTAAGTGTTAGTTGGCTTAATACTTCTGGAGCTCCTTTCACTGACCATGTAGTAAACTGCCTAAAAGTACTTCACTCTAAAGGATTCCTACTTGACTACAATTTCCTTTCCTTCTTCACTGCTCATCAGTCTCTAATGCTCCATGGATCAGCTTCTTTGGACTCTGTTGTAATTTCTCTGAAATGACTGAAGATATTTCCACTACCAAATGCAATTGAAGTAACTTACCTCTCATCCAAACTGTGCTTGATTTGATCACTAGACTTTGTAGCGCTCTACTCGCCTTGGAATATTCCCCTTAGCGCTAATGTTGTCTCCTTCACATACTGATTGCTTAATCATAACAGGCTGGACAAATACTACTTTTGCATCTACTTTTATCCTGCTAGTCCTTGAAGATGAAACAGTCAATAAAAATGACAAGACTCTCATCCTCGTGATGGTTACAGCCTCACAGAGAACGAAAACCCAACAATAAAACAGTTATCAAGAAATTAAGGAGGCCTGGAGAGATGGCTCCAAGGTTAAGAACACTGGCTGCTCTTCCAAAGAACCCAGGTTCAATTCCCAGCACCTATGTGGGAGCTCACAATTGTCAGTAATTCCAGTTCCATAAGACCCAACACCATCACACAGACTTACGTGCAGATGAAACACTAAATGAACATATAATGAAATAAAATAAATTAAAGAAGAAATTAAGAAAAATTAGTCCAGGCACAATAAATGCAAATAAGAACTGCATATCATCTACTCCATGGGCGCAAGGAGAGTCTTTCTCAAGCCTCTACATCTGCAACCACATGCTGTTCTCCCTGTTTTTTAATCTCATCAAGAGATATATTAGTAGAGAATTTTGTGGTAACAATAACAAATTTAAACTCATGGACTTTATTCCTGTTTCCTTTTTTTTTTTCTTCTTCTTGAATTTTTGAGACAGGGTTTCTCTGTGTAGCTTTGCACCTTTCCTGGAACTCACTCGGCTGACCTCGAACTTTTCAGATCCGCCTGGCTCAGCCTCCCGAGTGCTGGGATTAAAGGCGTGCGCCACCACTGCTCGGCCTGTTTTCCTTTTTGAGTCACTTTTTCCTCTTAGCCCATGCCGACTTGGATCTTACTATCTGCTTTCTTCAATCTCTCCAGTGCTGGAAGGAGAGGCACGCAACCCCACACATAAGCTATACTTATTGCTTGTTTCTATTTTTACATTAATGTCTATTGCTGATGATGTTTGTATGGGAGAAGTGGACTGGAGAGGAAAATTCAAAAAGAAGGTTTAACAGTTTAAAATCCTCCCCTATATTAAGGTTGAGCTTGAACATATAGCAATTAAATGGATGTCAGCTGGCTTCAATTACCTATGATACAATACTTTGGATAGAAATAAAAATATGGTAAAAACACATCTTTATATAATTAACATTGATAACGTGCTGAAATGTTTATCTGTATGAATACATGATGAAAAATATAATCTCAGTCTAAAAGACTGTTTACACGGATATTTCAAAAGAACACTCCAACAAAAAGTTTGGAACCATATGAAACATGCATTTAAATATTGTTTGTAATCAATAGGGTGATAGATAAATACATCAGAGGATGCCTTCATCCTCAAGAAACTTACAATCAACAAAATCTTGGCACACATCCTTCAGTAGACATTACTTACAGAACCTGAGTTCATATCAACCTTTGATAAAGTCTGCAATCTAGACTTTCCCTTTAATAAGCTAGAATGCTTCCATGTGTTTTCTGCTGGTTTCCAGAATAAATGTGGTCTGTTATTGAGCAACCCAAAGACCATTAAAACCCTGGCAAATATAAGCCTGCTTAATTAAGATGTCTTTATCTCTAGGCATTTCCTGGATCCATTTGAAAACTCTGGATTGTCTTGGTCATTAGGAATTTAATTTTTACATATTTTCTCAGAAGGCAGTTTGGGATGGACTTGGAGATGGAAGAGTAAAGCATATACTTAAGGACTCCATAATGAAGATCAACTCAAACATAGCTTTCTGCCAGATGTCTGTTCTCATGTTTGTACCTCTCCCTCTCTGTCTGTCTTCCCTTACTCTCTCTATCCCCACCTCTCTTTCACATGGTCCAAACATAAAAAAAAATGAATAAAAACCAAGCATGGTATCCGCAACAATAAAACAATCAACATATTAACTTTTGTTGTTAATCTCTTTCCAATTAAGAAACTAAAAGAGAACCCTACACATGAACTGGCCACCTTCCTCAAGCCTGTAGATATAGAAAGAAGAGAAATCAGACTGCCCTAAGATATATATTATAAATGGGAGTAGGAAAAATAAGAATTACAATGAGACTGAAGCATGTATATGCCGATAGTTGAAATATATTAGAGATATCAGTAACTGAAGATCCATGGAGATTAATGGCCACTGCTGAAGATGTTGTGATCATCATGGAAGTGAGACCCCACTGAGAGGCAGCATTGTATCATGGACATGGACATTACCTTAGTTTTGCTTTGTTTTTGTTATTGTTTTTTTCCAAATTCCCCTCACAAAACTGCATTTAATTATCACTACAAGAATCTTTGAAAAATTATTTTAAAAGATTTTTCATATAATATATTTCCATTACATTCTTTCCCCTCCCCTAACTTCTCCCAGATCCTTCCCAACTCCTTACCCACCCAACTTCATGTGAAGAACTGTAATTTGATAAATTCATGACAACTTGTAAAGAAAAATCATTATAAAGACATAAGATACCTGAAAAGGCAAGACAGAAAAGTAATGTGCATTAATGCCTTGAATTATGATGACAGGAAGACTGAAGCTTCATTCATCATGAGCAGTCTGAATAAGACACTCTAACCTCAGCATCCTTGTTATAGCTGGGACTATTAACTAAGTAGAAGGATGCATGGGAATATGTAGCAATTAGTGATGCCATGAGTTCCTAAAATGATTTGGGCACTTAGAACATCTTTACACAAAGATGTGTGATAATTCACAGATTATACATATAAAACATATGTCACATTACAAAATCAATGGTTGGTAAGTCTGAACTCAATGTGAAATGTTCTTTTAGTAATCACTATAGCTCTGGATGGTCAGACTCGGGCTTCTACAATCAGGCTTTATCAGAAAGAGGAATTCTATATGTTGGTGCTTCTTCTGCCAATCCCTCTCCAATTATCACCCAATCTAAAAGCTTCAACATTCCTCTGTAGTCCCAACACCAAAAAATTCTTCAATATATTGGCTAGGAACAGCTCTGTGTCTACAGGAAACATTTTTTACACTTTCACAATGTTCTTCATCATTCAAAATGGCTAGAGGATGAAAGAAAACATATCTGCTGTATTTAAATTCTTCTGTTTATAAACCTTTGTATATAATTGAAACTAATGGGCTATTAGGGTGGAGACCTTACAGAGTAGTTAAGAAATGCTCAAAACAATAATCTTTAATTAAGTCTGAAAAGGACTGACAATGAACTGATTTAAAAAAAAAAAAATCATTCTTAAGTCCTCTCAGGCTTAGTGTAGATCCAAACCATCAAGGACATTTCAAAATGGGCTTTGGAAGAGACTTATAATACACTTAGTAATGAGTATGAAAACTAAAAGTAGACATGAAACAAAAGACACAAAACATAAAGAAATCACATAATCCACACGTGTTAACAGTCACTCAAATATGGCTGGATAATCTGTCATTGAAAACATTGAACAAACAAAGAGAAGCAAGTTGAATTACTAACCATGAGACAATGCCAGCAGAAGCATCAATTAGCAGATGGAGCACACGAGAGAAAAAAAAAAAGAATGTTTCTATACATAAAAGAGCTGTTTTAAGACACTATTTACATAGAAACAGACATATCGATAAATGTAACAGAATATAGAGGGCAGAAATGCATTATAAATTTACAGTCAATTAGCTTCTAGCAAACAGGTTCAGAGCACACAATGGGGGAAATAGTATTTTTTACTAACGGTGCTTGGAAAGATGGATATCCAAGTTCTGATCAATGAAATTAGGCACATGATGCACATACATCTCAAAATGAATTTTACTTCCCTCACTGTATATGTGTGCCACTCCCCCTCCGTCCCCTCCTGTCCCCTCTTGTTCCCTTCCCTCCCCTTCCCTCCCCTCCCCTCCTCTCCTTCCTCTCCTCTCTCCTCCTTCCTCTTTCTCTCTTTCTTTCTGTCTTTGTCTCTCAAAATGAATAAGCAAACTAAAAAGAACAAATAAATTAGACCCGAATGTATAATCCTAAAATATGAAACTTCTAGAAGACAATATAAAGGAAAATCGTGGTGACATTGGACAAGGATTCTTTTCATACCACACCAAAAGCAAAGATATTCAAATGAGCAAGCATCAAGGGACCACCCACTGCATGGGAAAATACATGTGAATGGGAAAATTTATTTGCAAACAATTTACCTAATAGTTACAGTCTAAAAATGTATTAGTGATTCAATTCAATGGTAAGAAACAAATAACATAACTAGAAAATTAGCAAAGTTAAACAGCTAATGTGTCTTTGAAAAAATTTTCGGTTTCACTAATCATAAAATACTGCAGATAAAGCCACAGTGAGCTTCCTTCTTAAAGTTGTTACAGTAGCTAAAGCCTAATGGGTTTTTTGGGGGGTCGGGGGAAGAGGGGGATACCTGTACATTGCTGTGGGATTGTAAATCAAAGGAATTAATCTAGAGAGTTTCAAAGACCCTGTTTCTTACTGCTGACACTAATACTGGAGATGGCTTAAGTGTGACAATTCTCACAGTTACTTTGGGTTTAAGAGTCTAATGTTAAAATATTACACTAGATAATCTCACCAATGTGAGAAAAAATAGTGAGACAGAAACAGAATTGTGGATGGGAAGGACAGTGAAAAGGTGACTATAAGCATTTAAATTTTCCAGTTGACAAATCAATACTCCCTTCTTCCCCTAAAGGAGTAGATGATAAAAGGAGGAGAGTGTATTCCTAGCAAGAGTTCTGCATGCTGGACTCAGGAAAGGAAAAAGCAGCATGTGACTGTAATGTAGTGCTTCTCTGTCCTCAGGCTTCCCACCTCCACGGGCACAGCCTTCCCCACTGCCATAGTTATCCATCCTGCAATATTGTTCGACACTAATCTAGACACTGAAAAGTTTAAATCTTATTTCCTCTGTCCTTTTGTTGATCAGTTATCATTCTCCCTCCACCATCTTTCTTTTTCCTCAATGCAACAGTAAGTGGACCTCTATGCTCAAAAGCTCTCTGCTTTATATTTGTTTTTAAACTGAGATATGATCTCACTTTGTAGCCCAGGCTGGCCACAGTCTCACAGCAATTTACCTATCTCGGCCTCTCCAGTGTTGGGATTACAGGTATTAGACAGTACCCCTGGCAGTCTCCTCTTGCGTTTATAAGCACTCTCTGTACTCACTCATTTGATTGTCTGTACTGTCTCTGTACATGGATCTACCATGAGCTGGCCTTCCTCCTACCAGCACAACAGCACAGTATATCTAAAGTCAACAATCACCTTGGAATAACCAAAGCTCAGAGGCATATAGTACTCATCATCACCCTGATTGTCTGTGTACGTGGGCTGTGCTGACTATGATTTTGTCTCTAACTTTTCTCCACTGTCATTTCTCAATGCCTTTCCCTGATTCCTACCATACCTTTCTGGCTGCTGCTTAATGGTTTAGATTTTGTTTGACTTTGGTTTTATGGCATCTCATCTACTTTCCAAAGTTTCTCACAATCCTGACTCTTTTCACATCCTCAACAAAGTCTTTTTATCTCCACCCTGGAGTAAAGTATTATGTATCAATGAACAACTCCTGAGTTTTTAACCCACCCTCTGTGCCTCTCTCTTGTGTCCTACACTAATGCTGTGTTCTACATTAATGTATACACTCCTCACGCATGTGAAGCAAACTCCACCTGATCAGAAGTTCATCTTTCCTTTCACTGTGTTATGTTTTATGTAACCCATTCCAATGAATGGTGTCTAACTCTGCTCATGCATTTATGAGCTCTCCTAAGGATTCAGTCTCTTGCCTGCCTCTCCATATTCATCAATACCGTGTCCTATCAAGTCACCTTTAACTATCCTTCTACCCTTCATCCAGTTTCCCATAATGCCCATGAGTCCTTGTAAAATTCCTCATCATTTCTTACTCAGAGAACTAAAATATAGAGATGTGTTGTGTCAGTCACATCCTTGGACAGAATTCAACATAAAATCTCAAACTGGGGTTGAGAAACAACAGAAAGATCTGGACCTAATGAACTTCTAATTCAAAACGATTTAATGACTAGGAATTCTGATACATATAGACATAATTATAATTATTTCTGATGTCATCTTGTTCAAAAGCAAAATAACAAACAAAAAACCCAAAGTAAACAAAAAAACAGAAATACTTGATGAATCTCAAAGGCTCTAGAAAAGGAAACTAGAAAGCCTGCTGGAACTGGGCACAGGGCTCTGGCAGCTTTTCTTTTATCTCTGGCCTTCTGTTCGCTTCTGATCTTGTTGAGACTAGAATTCCCTACTTCGTAGGGCACCATATGGCATAAGATGGCTGGAATATTACCCATGAGCTTTCACAGACCTCATAACTCTGAACACACACAGAGACTCAAAAAAAAAAATCAGATGTATCCTATACCAACTGCCCATGTGTAATATAAAGGGTCACTAGAAATATCTCAATATGAAAAGGGTCACTAGAAAGTAGGGTGTGTCAACAACTTAACCAAGTAAGCAATAATTAGCATTTTACAGAGATTTCGTTCATGTAGTTGTCTAAAAAAGGTGAGCAATCCCTCTCCACCTTTAACATCTCCATTTAGAGAGCAACATACATACATGGAATTCTTAGACAGGACTGAAAATTATTGGTTAATTAATGTTTCATTTCGGTTTTTTTGGCATTTTTTGTCTTACTGACTTTTTGTTTTGATTTTTGTTTATTTATTATGTTGATTGAGAGAGAGAAGTACATGAACTTAAGTAGGAAAGGAGGTGGGACGTATCTGGGAAGAGTTGGGGGAGGTGAGAACATGGCCAAAATATACTTTATGAAAAAAAATTTTAATAAAATGGAAAACAACATGACAATGTCTAGCACATGATCAGATTTTTGCAGTGTTTAAGAAGTCTATGGAAATAATAAATCTTATTAAAATATGCTATGTATGTTGAAAAGTGCTTAGGTGTCAGAAAGTTTGCCTACTTTCCTGATTATTGGTTATGTTCTGCTTCCAATTCTTTCTCAGACAGCATTGGTTAGGTATTTTTAAACTTCAACAGAACTATAACGCATGATTCCTCCTAACCTACTGTAGCCTTTTGTCTACTCTTTCCACACTGTTTTATTTAATAAACTTCCGCGTGCTAACTTATAAACTGACATCAAACAGTAAATCCTGAAAATAGAAGCCAAAGTGTCAGGCTCACCAACGAGGAGATGCAGACAGGGCATAAAATCTGGTTCCTTTGATTAGAAAAGCATGCTAGTTAGCACTCTTAAATTTATAAGAAAAGAAATCCATGAAACAAAGGAAATTACTTACTGAACAAAAAAAACAAGTAATGACTAATTAAATAAACAGGCAGGCAAGTCTCACACTCTTTAGAACAGCTTACATTATATATCATTTAAAACACTAAAAGCGATATGCTACTTAATAGGTTTTACAAAGTTCAAAGTAGGTTGGCTCCAAACACATTCATTTGTACAGTAATAACAGCAGCAGCAGCTGCCAGCATCAATTGCATGCTTGCTAATTGTGAAGCAGGGCACTGATCACTCTCTTCTCACATCTCATTTTATCTTTTCTGCAGTCATATAAAGGTCCCATTGGTCTCCATTTTACAGATGAAGCAATGAGGCTTAGAGTAAAATAACCTGCCTAAGAGCTAATAAATGAAGTCAAGATTGGAAGACAAATACCTCCACTCAGGACCAGCTACATAATTTGCTAGACACAGATCATAAATAATGACCCCATATAAATGTGTGTATATATGAACATGTATATATATGTACATATATATAGCTCTTTAAACATAAAGAATTTCTAGATGACAATAGATTATTAAACAAAACACAGCTTCTGATCACCCTTAGAGCCATTGATTGCCTCAGCTTTACCAGATTATCAAATATGTAAAATTCTATTTTTCATCTATTTAAATTATGTTTCTTATCATGGTCAATTAGCCAAAGTTAAACTAAGACCCAGATCTTATATCATGCAAGCTGTACCCAAACGTATTCAATGAGTACTTGTTGAATAAAAAGACCACACTACTTGGTGTCAAAAGTAAACTCTTATCCTCTATAACTCATGCTGAAAATGCCTTGGGGTGGTGGTAGGGAAAGAAGAGAAAGAGGGAACACCTAGATTCTAGATCCCAGAGGATATCCAACCTGCCTGCAAAAACACTTCATGCTACATTTGCTGAGACTCTGAGAAATCATCTTAAAATCTAATTATCATTTCTATCTGGAGTTGACATATTGAGTCTAAGGTTCTAAGCTAAAGTAAAGACTGTACACCTCATTACCATCTTCACCCTCACACAACTTGCCTTCATTTCTAAATCCTTAATGTGCCCTTAGGAAAAAACCAGCTTATCTGTAAGAAAGGTGAAATATTTTCTCCTCAGTGCATGCATGGTTAAGGAATATATAACTAATACTCAAACTGGGTTTTCAAAAGGAATTGAAGGATGGGTTTGCGAACCACACAGGATCAGTTCTTTAAAAAGCAAAGAAGTCAGCCGGGCGGTGGTGGCGCACGCCTTTAATCCCAGCACTCGGGAGGCAGAGCCAGGCGGATCTCTGTGAGTTCAAGGCCAGCCTGGGCTACCAAGTGAGTTCCAGGAAAGGCGCAAAGCTACACAGAGAAACCCTGTCTCGAAAAACCAAAAAAAAAAAAAAAAAAAAAGCAAAGAAGTCCTGTAGAACTAGGGGAAAGAAAAACTAAAGCAACATAAAGGAGATGGCTTGTAAGCTGTCACTTAAGGAGTGGTAATGTCAAGGTGTCCTATGAGGCAAGGGAAAGCTTCAAGCTAGCTTTTGAAATCTGCTTCACATTAAAGGGATGATAACTTGAGAGTCAATCTGCTTACTACCAAGCCCTCCTGCTGAGCAGTCAAATACAAGTAAATTGAAATCCAGGGATGTACATTATTGACTACTGGTGGGCAGCTGAATAGGTTGGCCAGGACCAAACACCAGACACAGGGCATGTAGCTTCCAAGTAAATTGGATGCAAGAATCCATCATCCAGAAATATCAGCCAGCATACACAGAAAGAATAGCACTGGGGTACAGAGGGGAGAGGGGTCTACTAACACCCTCATAAGTCACAATATTCCCAGAATATGGATGCCTGATAAGTGTACATCATCACATACAAGAAAGCAGGTTACTATGGAAATGATGGTCTAATACGGAGTGCACTTTAATCTAAATGAAAAGCTGGTTTATCTTAGTGTTCAAATTAGATATATTACATTGAATGAGTGTGGTGGTCTGCTTTGGATATTGCTCTGTATGCTGTGAATGTGTTGCTCTGATTTGGTTGATAAATAAAACACTGACTGGCCAGTAGCCAGGCAGGAAGTATAGTACAGACAGGACAAGCAGAGAGGAGAATTGTGGGAACAGGAAGGCTGAGTCAGGAGACGCTGCCAGCCCCCGCCATGAGAAACAAGATGTAAAGCCATGAGCCACATGGCAAGGTATAGATTTATAGAAATGGGTTAATTTAAGATAGAAGAACTAAATAACAAGAAGCCTGAGCCATTAGGCCATATACTTCATAATTAATATAAGCTTCTGAGTGATTATTTTATAAGTGGACTGCAGGACTGTGGGGGTTTGGTGGGACCCAGAGAGAAACTTCAGCTACAGTGGTCCCCTTTACATGTTAACTTGTCAAAGCTACAGTGCTCAGTTATGCCATCAAATCCAAATCTAGGTGCTTCTATGAAGGCATTTCCTAGATGTGATTAAATTCCACAATCAGGAATTGGAAAGACAGTTCATTGATTACGAATGTTTTGTATTCTAATGAGAGAAAGAAAGGGTGTGGATTTGGATGGGTGAGGAAGTTTAGAGAATCTAGGAAGAACTGGGGGAGGAAAAAAACTGTAATCAGAATATATTGTACAAAAATATTTTTTCAAAAAAAAAAAAGAAGAAGGAAAAGATTGCTTCCTGCTTTTGCAGAAGAGCTTGGTTCAGTTCCCGGAACCCACAACAAGTTGCTCACAAACCCAGAACTCCAGGTCCAGAGAATCACATACTCTCTGGGCTCTAAAGGCATCCGCATGCATGTGGTATACACAAACTCATGTAGGCACACACATACACATAAATAAAAAAAAACTCTTCAAGAATGAAATCGACAATCAGGAGTGTTTTGTAAAGAAACTTGTGGGTGGGCCTTTTAAAAACCTGAGCCTAGCTTGCTTGGAGTTTGTGATCAGCCTGCCTCTTCTACCTTCAACAAATTCTACTTGTGTGCCACCATGACTGGCAAATACAGAGACTCACATTCCGCCATTATACACACAACAAGAAAAGCCTTGGAGCACACAGCTCTAACTGGGATGTCTCCATCAAATCCCTCCCCTCAGAGCTTAGGGAGCCATGTGGATGGGGAAGCAGAAAGAGTGTAAGAGGTAGAGGGAGTGGAGGACACCAGGAGAACAATGCCCTCTGAATCAGCTGAGCAAGGCTCATATGAACTCACAGAGATTGAGGCAGCAAACAGAGCCAACACAGGTCTGCACCAGGTCCTCTATATATATACTATAGTTTTCACCTTGGTATTTTTATGGGACTCTTGAGTGTGTAAACCTATGGACCTCTGATTCTGTGCCTTCTCTTGGGTCTCTTTTCCTTCTGTTGGTTTGCCTTTTCCAACTTTGAGATGTGTGGTGATATGTTGTGTACCCTAATAAACTTGCCTGAGGATCAGAGGACAGAGCCAGCCACTAGAATAGAAATAGAGGTCAGGCAGTGGTGGCACACACCTTTAATCCCAGTACTGGGAAGCAAACACGCCTTTAATCCCAGGAAGTGATGTCTGGGCAGAGAAAGGTATATAAGGCATGAGGAAACAGGAACTCACTCTCTTTAGGCTGAAGACTTCATAGAGGTAAGGACTAGTGGCTGGCTGTTCTGCTTCTCCCATCTTCCAGCTTTCACCCTGATATCTGGTTCTGGGTTTTTTTAATAAAAGACCATCTAAGATTTGAACAAGAGATGTGATGGGTTTTTCTATGTTATTATATTTTATTTTGTTACATTTTGTTATCTCTTATAAGCCTGTGCTCTTCTAATGAGAGACAGAAAGGGAGTGGATCCTGATGGGAAGGAAAGTGGGGAGAAATTGAGAGGAGTAGGGAGAGGAGAAAGTATAATAAAGATATATTATATGAGAAAAGAACCTATTTTTTTTTTTTTTTGGTTTTTCGAGACAGGGTTTCTCTGTGTAGCTTTGCGCCTTTCCTGGGACTCACTTGGTAGTCCAGGCTGGCCTCGAACTCACAGAGATCCGCCTGGCTCTGCCTCCCGAGTGCTGGGATTAAAGGCGTGCGCCACCACCGCCCGGCAAGAACCTATTTTCAATAAAAGGGAAAAAGACAAAACAAAAACAGAGCCAAATGAAACTCAGCCTTAAGACAAGGGCTCCTGTCCCTGTTCCAAAGGGGTAGACTCTCGCTGAAGACCTGCCCTGTGGACTGGGCACTTGCCCTTGCAAGTCATCTCTTAATACAGAACTCTTACCAGTTCTGTTTCTCTTACTGAAATGTGACACGAACAAGTGATGTTTATAAAAAAAAGATTAAAGTAATAGTGGGCAACACAAAATATATTACATTTTTGATACATTTCTGATTCATAGCATGAGTATTTTTTGAATGTGTAAGTAATCCCTAAGAACTTCAAAGACTTCAGTCCTGGTCCTCTTTACCTTTAATTCACTTGTCCTATACTCTGTCCTTCAAGTCACAGCATAAAGACCTTTAGGAATTCTATCTATCTTTGCACTCAACAGATCGATTCAAATCCTGCTGTTAGATACACCTACAATGTTTGCTTTTATTATGTAGAACTTACTTCAGTCAAAATGAATATTTGTTTGGCACATATCTGTATTTCTCTCTGGAATTTTTTTCAAAAGCCTCAGATTCAAAATTTGAATATGATTTGAAAGTATCTGCATTTGATGACTGTCCTGTAGATGCATCTTCCAAAGCACATTTGGCTAGGAGTCAGAATGAAGAATTAAGGGGTAAGTAATAGAATGATAAGTATCTAGTTTTGAATGTGTGGATAGACCATCCAATTCCATGAAATTCTTTTTACTAAATATAACCAAATCACACAAGCTAACAATGAACCCAAACCACCTTTTCCTGAAGAAAACGTAATAAGGCTGTTTGCCAACATTTATACAGAATTTTCCATATATACAAAATTACAGATTTTGTGGCCCTGTAAGACAGCTCAGTGGCGCATTTCCTGATATTCTTAATAGTATTTTAGGCTCTCTTTGGAAATAATATTTATCTCATAACTTAAGATATTAATTTTGAAGTTAAATTTCAGTAATAGGAATATAGAGAGCTGTAACTGTTTTAATAAAAAAATATACAGAGATACTCTGAATGCTAACCAAATTCTTGTTTTTTGGGAGAATGCAGTTGAATATGAATATCAATTATCACTTTGAAAAGCAATATTTTATTGTACATGGATCATGATATGTTAAAAAATAGATATTACAATATAAGCTGCTCCTAGTTTTACAGATTTAACAGAGTAAAAAAGAAATATGTCCCAAAGAACATCTTATTAGAGAGGAATAATCAGCCATTTCATCTTTTATTTCATTTGTAAGTGGATAAAATTATGAAATTAAGTTCACCATGTAAAACTCTAAAATAGATATGCACCTTCAAGTGGATTTTACACTAATTGAGCATCAGATTGCTTGGGTTTATGTTCAAAAATTATTAAATATTTTATATTTAACAAGACAAATACCTTCATTAAACAAAGGTTTCATGCATAAAAGTAGACTTAAGAACTTTAAAATGTATATTTTGTGTTTGATATCAATCTCCTGTATCCCAGATTAGCCTTGAACTCTTGATCTTCGGCTTCTTCCTACCAACTGCTGGAAATAAAGGTGTGTGCCATCACTGCCTGGCTTCTATGGTTAACTAATGGCTAGCTCCACACTCTGATCTCCAGGCAAGCTTTATTTGCTAGAGCACAAACAAATTATCACCACACTTTCTAGTGAAATGTATTAGTTAATGGTATTCTACTGAATCCTTAAGATTCATTGGAAACTTTAGTATTAGTGATGGAGAGTGTTAAGACAATTTTCTAAATATCAAACACAAAATATACGTTTTAAAGTTCTTAAGTCTACTTTTATGCATGAAACCTCTTTTGATGAAGGTGTTTGTCTTGTTAAATAATATAAAATACTTAACAAGCTCTAAATATAAAATATTTAGCCCACCCCCGGGCTATAGGAGCCAGGCAGTGGAGGCACACTCCTTTAATCCCAGCACTAGAGAGGTGGAGACAGGAAGTGATATGACTTGGCGGAGAGAGGAATATAAGGCCAGCGGAGACAGGAGCTCAGCCCCTTTTTTGGACTAAGGAGTTGGAAAGATTAAGAGGTGACTTTGGCTAGCTCCTTTACTTCTCTGATCTTTCAGCATTTACTCCTATATCTGACTCCAGGTTTTTATTATTCAGACCAATTAGAATTCATGCTACATTAAATAGAATTCACGCTACATCATGTTTAGTATTAATGATACTGTCAGATGGTCTCCTTTGTAAATATGAATACAAATGTATATTACAAGTGTTTGTGATGAATATTCTTGGTTATCAACTTGGCTACATCTGGAATTAACTAAAACTCAAATGACTGGGTATACTTGTGAGGGATTGTTTTTCTTAATTAGATCATTTGAGGTGGGAAGACTCACTTCTAATCCAGATCTCTGAGGTGAGAACATTTACCTTTAATCTAGGCCATGACTTCTGCTGGCAACCCCTATAAAGGATGTGGAGGAAGGAAGTTTGCTCACTTTTTGCCTGCCTGCCCTCACTCTCACTGCCAAGTCTATTCTTTCACTTCCATTAGAACCTGCTTCTTCAGGATTCCAGCTGAGACATCCAGCTCCTGGACTGAGCAGCTACTGGATTCTTGGATTATCATTCATAGGCAATCATTGTTGGGTTAGCTGGACCACAGCCTGTAAGTAATTCTAATAAATTCCCTTTCTATAGATAGAGAGAAGTTCATTCAATGAGTTCTGTTCCTCTAGAGAACCCTGACTCATACAGTGTCAAAGATGTCAAAGGATTTGAATGTTTACAAGTAAATGAAGAAATGTTAAAGATTTATGAAGTCTTTCACTGGCCATCAAAGTATTAGGTGTAGCACGTACAATAACAATGCAGAATGTTATTCTGAATCATGTTAAAGAAAATAATTTTCAGGAGTGTTTAAAAGAGGTTTGAGTTCACACACTACTGAAATAGATTAGTTCAAAATACCACCATTGCACAATCAAAATATTAACCACCTAAGTATGTATTTTACCAGTGACATGTGTTAAAATCTGAATTACATAGTGTTTTTTTATTTTTGATAAATTTGTGTTTATCATGTTTACCCTTATCAAACTCTACATGAGCCCAAAAGTTAAATCTAAGAAATAGTTTATATGCCTTCAACTCTGAGAAATGTTACATTAAGGTATTTCAACAATATTTCAAAATAAAAGGTAAAATACATTAATTGCTTATTTTATGTGAGGTATTGTTGAATCAAAACTATATACACACATATTCATATATGTGTATGTATGTGTATATATATATACACACATAGTGTATTGTGAATGTATATGTGTACATAAATACACACATACATACAATGGCATTATCTCATGTAGTTAAAGAAAGCTTGCTTTATATCTAGCATAATCCTCAGCCACATTTAAAAAGTCTTTACATATTGCCTATATTTTGCAAGTTTGTGCTATACAACATTTTTTATTTGTGCCTTTACTTTACAAATGCATTCTGATTCATAAATGACAAGCTGAAAACTTCATAAACCTGCCATTGATGTAAAGAGTGAGGTGTGTATGGACATATCCCCATAGTAATCAGAACACAATACGTTTATCATTGCACAAGACAATACTATGGAAAAGCAGCAGTTTGTACTTTATACAGTTAAAAATACCCAAAAATATTTAAGAAAGAAAACTCATTCTAAAGTATGAGATGAGTAAAATTAGTTTAGACTGTTAGTTTACAAGACACTTAAAATGAATAAAAAGAATTATGTTTAATGCATTTTTAAAAAGTATAATTTACATCATTTAAATGAAAATTTAAAAGAACATTGTTGCTCTAAATTGCAAGTTATGCAGTAAGTATGATAAGATGTAAACAGTTCCCTGTAATAAAATCAGCACTAAGAGGTATATTTGCTAACACAATTAGTATTGATCAAGTATTCACTTTAAATATTCATCTTTGGGGCAAAGGGGCCATTTTACCAGCAAAGGTCTCTTAGATAACATAAATCTATTCAATTACCAGATTGCATGTTCTCTTTTTTTCTCCACATTTCCCAATGTATCCTAGTAATGGTGTTAAAACATAAAAATTAGTAATTTTAGCTGTCAGGAAATACACACACATTATCATCAAAATGCATGTATAGTTTATTTTTATAAGCTATTCACAATAGTTAGAATATCATAATACTATACAGAAATATATGCAATAATCTATTCTGTCAGCTAGGCCCTCACCAAACACCTACTATATATTACTGACAACATAGTCTGTCTCTGAGAAACACTCAGAGATGGGCTGTTTACATGCTAGAGGTTCTATAATGAATTCACTTGGCCTAGTAACTACATGAAGACTCAAAAATACAAGATTAATATAAAACCAATTATATTTATTTGCATTGTGGGGGGAAAAGAGTCATTAAAAATAACATGGCAGAATGAAAGGAATCAAATTATTTAGAGATAGATTTAATAGGGTAGTTCAAGACCTATCAATTGAAAACTCTAAAACAGTGCTGAGGGAAATCAAAGCACAAATAACGTTATCCCCATGTTCTGAAAGAAGATTCAATATTGTCAGGATGGCAGTCCTCCCCAACATGACCTACAACACAATTTCCATTGAACCCCAGCAAACGCTAGTGTAAAACTTTACAAGCTAACCCTAGGTTTTATATGGAACTGCAAAAACTCTAGAACAATGTAAATAATTTTGAAAGAGAAAGTCAAAGCTAAAAAACATTTTATAAGTGAATAAACAGCTATACTAGTCAAGACGTGTCCTACTTTCATGAACTTCAGCATATAAACACTCACATTCCAATGGAGCAGGAGGTAGTCTAGAAAGAGGCCTCCCATTAATCAAATAATTTTTTTGAAATAAAGATATTAAGTACTGCAATAGAGAACTCAATTCCCTCTTAGTAAAGGACCTTGAGATGATTGGGTATCTCTGAATTACAAAAATAAAATAAAATGACTCTTATATGTGAATGTATTAGCTAAAACTATGAAATATCTAGAAAAGTGGAAAATTGTGAGTAGCAGTAAAACAAACATCTGTAGCATATTGTACCACCATGGGACCAACCAATGGTGGTACAAGAGAAAAAGTGGTGAAGTTCTTCAGAATCACTGTTAAGAATGTGAAAACAGAAGTCAGGTGGTAAAATAAAGTACCTACATACAATCCGTGTATCTACAGTATCTCCGGCATCTGCATGTAAATCAATCAGTTGACAAGTGATTAGGTGTCTGCATAGAAATTTCTTTAAAGTTAGTATATAAATGGCTAGTACATAAAAGCATCCTTAGTATCATTATTCATTAGGAAACACAAACTAAAGCTTCATATAACAGCATATTATTATAACACACACATATGCGCACACACATACACACCACACATACGCGCACACACATACACACAACACACACACACACACACACACACACACACACACACGCACGCACACACCTGTATAGCTACACAAAGACTGGTTAAACTAGCAAAACTAGAACCTTCATACAGTACATGTAGAAATGTGAGTCCATCCAGTTTAGAGATGAGTTTGCACACAAAGTTAAATATAGCATGTGACTTATTTTTCTCCCCTCCCCACTACACACACATATACACACGAAGACTTAAACGTGATCATTAGTAGGCACATGTTTCTAATAACTACAAACTGACAACACACTAAATGTTAACAATTGGTAACAGGATAAACATCTGTTGACTCTCTGAACCATAAATTACTACTTGGCAAGAAAAAGACATGGACTATAAGTTCACATTACAACATAAAGAGTTAATAGTATTGTGATGAATGTAAGAAGACTCAAAAGGCTCCATATCATGACTCATGTCATAGACTACAGCAACAGAAAGTAGGCCAGAATCTATTGAGATGTGAATAAGGATTGATTGCACATGGAGAGAGATACAGAGAGATTTGAAGGAAGATGGACATGTTCATAAACTGAACACAATAGTGCCATTCATACATATGCACACATGTGAATGCATACAGATATATGTTTGCTTACACATACCTATTTAATTGTACATATAACTGCATATATTTCTTCACACATACCAAGTGACAAAGCTTACAATGGTAAATTTTATCTTGAGAAAATTATACTTTAATAAAGTTGTTATAATTCAAGCAACCCAATTATAAAGAATATTATAAAATGAAAAAATCTAATGCAACTGAACACACAAAATTAGTTCATGTAAGGGAAACTGATTTTTTTTTTTTTTTACAAATTTGTATTTGGTAATTTAATTTTATGACATCACTAAGTTTTATTTAAATTTTGACATGAGAATTTCCATTGAAAATGAGAAAAACTATTTTTAAGTATTTTTAAAAAATAACATTAATTACAATCGAATTAAAGGATATCAGGTTGATGTTGTACCCACCTACTATAAGAAATTTCTGATACATTAATTTAGTTCATGTAATTACCATGAAATTATTGAGTTGCCCTGTCTTTTTCAGGAGGTATCTATATGCCTTTTCTTGGTTAGAATTTTTGCCAGTATATTTCATATATGCATATATAAATTGTTTTTATATATGTATATATACATACATACATATATATATGGCTGGTGGTTTGAATGAAAATGGCTCTCCTAGGCTTATAGGGAGTGGCACTATTGGAGGGATGGCCTTGTTGGTGGAAATGTGTCACTGGTGATGTGCTTTGAAGCTTTAGGTGCTCGAGCCAGGCCCAACAACATTCTCTTCCTGCTGCCTGCCAATCCAGATGTAGAAACCTCAGTTACCTCTCCAGCATCATATCTGCCTATGTGTGATCATGCTTCCCACTATAATGATAATGGACTAAACCTCTGAACATGTAAGCCAGCCCCATTTAAATGTTTTCTTTTATTACTGTTGCTGTGGTCATGGTATTTCTTCACAGCAATAGAAACCTTAACTAAAACAGCTGAAAGGTACATTATGCATGTATCTCTGTGTGTGTGTGTATGTATATATATATATTATGTTTATATATTAATATATTTATATAATGTGCATATCTATACAGTAATAACTTTATTTTACATTAATACAAAAAATGCTAAATTATGTTTTGGCCTTTGGGCTTTGAAGAACATACTCCAAGCAAGATCCCACCCATGTCAAGAAGAAGCCAGAAGGGGGTTGGGGATTTAGCTCAGTGGTAGAGCACTTGCCTACCAAGCACAAGGCCCTGGGTTTGGTCCTCAGCTCCAGAAAAAAAAAAAAAAGAAAGAAAAGAAAAGAAGCCAGAAAATAATGCTATATTTTGTACATATTAAATGTTACATGCCACCAAAGAAAATACACCTTAATTTTTTCAACATGTGATAATATCAAGAAATTAATTCATTATTCATTCATCATTAAATCTAACTAATTGGCTTCCCTCTGTGAAATAAAAAATAAAAGTAATTTAAAGTCAGTTTGTAATGATGTCTGTCTTGCCAACTATGTTTGATAATATCATAAAGATATTAATAGCGTTAGAAAATAGGTCATTTTCTTTAAGATTGGATGCAATGTGTAATTGTGCATTTAGTTGACAAATAGCCAAGGAACACTGATCTAATTCAAATGATTTCTTATACAGCAGTGACAGAAAGGAGCAAGGTCAGCTTCTACCTTCCACAGCCTTGGAATGTAAAGGAGGCACCTGCCTAACTTCCAGAAAGCATTTTGCATAATTCACATTTAGAACATAAGAACTCTAAAGCTCTTGTCACATTAGAGTTTAAGTAGTGCTGAATTCTTTTTTTTATAATTTAATTTAATTTTACATATCAGCCACGGATTCCCCTGTCCTCCCTCCTCCCACCCCCCTTCCCCCCAAGCCCACCCCCTATTCCTATCTCCTTCAGTGCAAGGACTCCCCTGGGGATTCAGCTCAACCTGGTAGATTCAATCAAGGCAGGTCCAATCCCCGCCTCCCTTCACCCAGGCTGAGCAAAGTGTACCAGCATAGGCCCCAGGTTCCAAACAGCCAGCTCATGCACTAAGGACAGGTCCTGGTCCCACTGCCTGGGGGCCTCCCAAACAGTTCAAGTTAATCAACTGTCTCACTTATCTAGAGGGCCTAGTCCAGTTTCATGGGGGCTCCTCAGCTATTGGTTCATAGTTCATGTGTTTCCACTGGTTTGGCTATTTGTCTCTGTGCTTTTTCCAATCATGGTCTCAACAATTCTCGCTCATACAATATCTCCTTTTTCTCGCTAATTGGACTCCCTCCACCTGGGACCTGGCCGTGGATCTCTGCATCCTGTTCCCTCAGTCATTGGATGAGAGTTCTACCACGACAGTTAGAGTGTTTGGCCATCTGATCACCAGAGTAGGTCAGTTCAGGCTTTCTCTCGACCATTGCCAGTAAGTAGCCTATTGTGGAGGTATCTTTGTCGATTTCTGGGGACCTCTCTAGCACTTTGCTTCTCCTATTCCCATGGGTTCTTCATTTATCATGGTCTCCTATTCCTTGTTCTCCCTCTCTGTTCTTGATCCAGCTGGGATCTCCCGCTCCCCCAAGCTCTCTTTCCCTCGACCCTGGCCCTTCATTACCCCCCGCCATGTCCAGTTTGCTCATGTAGATCTCATCCATTTCTCTGTCATCACAGGGTGATCCTTGTGTCTTTCTTAGGGTCCTCTTTTCTAGGAAGCCTCCATGGAGTTGTGAGTAGCAGTTTAGTCATCCTTTATTTTACATCTAGTATCCTCCTACGAGTCAGTACATACCATGTTTGTCTTTCTGAGTCTGGTTTACCTCACTCAGGATGATTTTTTCTAGATCCATCCATTTGCCTGCAAACCTCATGATGTCATTGTTTTTCTCTGCTGAGTAGTACTCCATTGGGTATATATATATACACCACATTTTATTTATCCATTCTTCAGTTGAAGGTCATCTAGGTTGTTTCCAGGTTCTGGTTATTACAAATAATGCTGCTATGAACATAGCTGAGCATGTGCCCTTGTGGTATGATTGAGCATTCCTTGGGAATATGCCCAAGAGTGGTATAGCTGGGTCTTGGGGGATACTGATTACTAATTTTCTAAGAAAGCACCATATTGATTTCCAAAGTGGCTGTACAAGCTTGCATCCCCACCAACAAATTAGGCATCAAAATGCCCAACAGTCCAATTAAGAAATGCGCTATAGAGCTAAGCAGAGAGTTCTCAACAGAGGAAGCTCAAATGGCTGAAAGACATTTAAGGAATTGCTCAATATCCCTAACCATCAGGTAAATGCAAATCAAAATGACTCTGAGATACCACCTTACATCCATCAGAATGGCTAAGACCAAAAACACTGAAGACAGCTTATTCTGGAGAGGATGTGGAGCAAGGGGAACTCTCCTCCAGTGCTGAATTCTTTTAACGCTTACTGAAAATTCTCCATGTTAAGATCTCTGAGTAAAAATCCTCTTTTATCTTTATTATTATTGTTTTTTAAATTTTTTTGACAATGCATTCTTCAGGCATGTAATCCTATTAACACCTATTGAAGACATTTGACAAGTTCTAAACAAATCTTGCACTTCAACCCAAAGGGCTACACATCCAGCACCTCAACCAATTATGATCAAAATATTTGGGAAGAAACTGTGTATGTGCTACACTTGTATAAATATTGTACATTTTTCTTAATATCATTAATACAGCATACTAACTATGCATATCACATCTGTGTTGCAGTAGCTATTATAAAATAGATGATAGATAGATAGATAGATAGATAGATAGATAGATAGATAGATACATATATACATAGACAGATAGACAGATAGACGATAGACAGATAGACAGACAGACAGACAGACAGATAGATAGATAGATACATAGATACATAGATAGATAGAATGCAGATATTGTCATCCTACAGAAGGGGCTTGAGCATCCATGCTTTTGGGTACCCATGGGTGGTTCTGCAACCAATCTTTCACAAATCCTGAGATACAACTATGCTTTGTAAATTTTCTGTGTGAGATTTATAACTCTTTTACAAAAGAAACACAGACACACCTAGTGCCATTCTCATTTTTCAACTCATACTTATTAATGTATTTGTATAAAGACAGATACTGCTTGATAATGGAGTTGACTAATTTTCAAGATAGTCTTAAAGTTATATTCCACGGATGTAATATATAATATCACACATATCACTCCTATCCAAGATAGACATTCATTCCATTCCTTCTCACTAGTGTTTGGGTATATTTTTTATTCTTTTTCTTACATGTTTGGTTAAATCTTTTATGTCAACTGTCAAGGTTTGCGAAATTGGGTGTATTTATTATAGGTGTCTTGCCTTCTTTGTGTTTTAGACTACTTATTTTTGGTACACTATCTTGTCTTGTGATTGATGTGTCAATTTTTCACACCTTTATTGCTTCTGCAAACAAAAAAAAAGGAAAAATAGTGCAAAACTTTGACTTTGAAATTTGCAGCCTACAGACAATCATTCACTAACATTTATTGAATGTTCTTAAAGAGATAAAATAATCAATTAATTGAAGTTACCCTTATTGGACAGCTTACATGCCTAGCTTTATCATTATAGACTATAATCCTTGGAAAACATACAGACTGGTTTCTTTAGCCATACAATTAAGTCAATTTTGATATGTATCTCGGGGGACCACTGGAAGGATCTATAATAGGTTCTGGAACGTTAAAAGTGAGTGCAAACACCACCTTTATTTGAGAAACTGGTGCTTTCAATGCACACTGATAGTATATGCTTACACGAATATGCTTTTAATTCTTGAAATATCTCTTGCTAAGAAGGTAGAAAGGAACCTGGTAGTGTTTTCTTGCTGTCAAGATTAAGAAAATTGCAAACAGTAGACCAAGTCTCTAAACATAGCAAGAAATGTAGAACTCAGAAGCTACTGTGGAGGGATCCATGGGCTGAGAATATTTAACCACTCTGTACTATATTTTCACCATCTATGAAGTACGGTTCCTATTACCAGTCTCCAAAAGACATGACATAATTACTATCAAATAACATACAAGTTGTTTTAGGGAAAGTCTTAAGAAATGAATGAGTAGAATTGGGACTTTCTAGTGGTTGGTTAGATACTGGGGAGATATGTGCAATAAATAAGGAAAAAAAGTTTAATAACAGAGAGCAAATAATGATGTAGGTTTAATATGAGATGGCATGAATGTCACTTTAAGCCATCACTAACAGTGTGGCCTTGGACAGGTCATTTAGACCTCCTTGAATCACAATTTCACAACCGTGAATTGGAAGTGATGATGCCAATGAGTGCTTCACTGTTGTTGAAATGTGAGATAGCAACATTATCTTCATTTGTCAGCAGACACTAAGGAAATGGTGAATCCCAGAATGGAGAATAGAAGACCTACTTACTATTTTTGCCTTCCTCAAAGCATTCTACAGTTCCATGGCCATTGTGTCCGAACTACAGCTTTGAAAGCTACTACTTCTCCACTAGTACCATGACTTTGTAGAGGCAAAGTTGGGGAATAGGGCAAAGAAAAGGTGACCAGATCCTTCCTGAAGTCAGATGCCCAAATCCAAGACATCTACTGCTGCCGCATGTAGCCTACAATCTCTAACCTTTTAAAACACAGATTTTCAGCCTCGCCTTTACTACACACATTAGCAAGCATACTTTTAGCAATCAGTCAGTGTGTCAATGGTTTATTTTACTCTGCCACATGTAACTGAAGTAGAACAAAAAGTAATAATAAACGCCAACTGAGTTAAAAATTCATTCCCTTGTCCCTAGAAATTTACCATGGGTCTGGCCCATTAAGCATTTGATAAAGTGTTCACGTAGCTAATTGCCATGCACGCAATTGGGTTCAGGGAGGTGAAGGCAACAGAAATGCTGTGTTAATTAAGGACAGGCTTGAAGAGGTTCTGTTTTATTTTGAGGGGTTTTAAAAATACAAACGGCTGCTAGATAATCTTATCTAATCACCATCCATCCCAGCAGCAAGAACTACTGATGAAAAGGCCTGGGAAAATATTTGAGAAGTAACACACTGAATCAATAACAAAATGGGAGGGAAAATCTTAAGTCTGAAAGGATTAAGGTCTCACATA
Source organism: Peromyscus eremicus (assembly GCF_949786415.1). Taxonomy (NCBI): domain Eukaryota; kingdom Metazoa; phylum Chordata; class Mammalia; order Rodentia; family Cricetidae; genus Peromyscus; species Peromyscus eremicus. Next base: position 18,749,337 of record NC_081434.1, on the reverse strand, counting down.
GGAAAAGCAATAGAAAATTCAATGCAATATTTTTAAAGCCAGTATAAACATTATGGGAATGCCCTTGGTGTTCTAAGGAATTGATAAAACCATGTTTGCCAAATTGAAAATTATAAAATTGGATAGAGTAAAATCACCATAGTCTCACAGTTAATTTCATTCAAGGGGATTCTGTATAGTCTTAGACCTTCATGTAAATGTGTCAAAACATACAGCATATTTGTCCTCTGATGAATCTAAAATGTTTAACAGCCCATTTTAATGACCTCTCCCAGCCATTACCTGCATGAATTCCCCTACATTTAGATTAGGTGGTAAAACTAAGAGAAATCTAATTTGTAATCCTCTGTATTCAACTAGATCAAGTCACTTGAAATCAGGGAGCTTTGGTGCCATCCCAATCATTATCAGTGACCTAATCACAGACATCAATAAGACCATCTCTATGAATCCATTGGTCTGTTAGTAAGCAAGAGTACAAATAGAAATATTAAGACATTATCTTTAACTAATGTTCACTTCCTATAACTCCACAAACATTTCCAGGAGCTTCTGATCATTGTTCAAAAAATGTATTTTGCAAAAATGCTTTGTAAATTTTTTTCAGACATAGCAAATCATAGGAACAAGTCAAACATTCGGCAGCACTACAGTGGCTCACAGTATACAATCTTCTCTCCACAAGTCTTTTGCACTCTAATCTCTCTTTTTCCAATCATGGAGTAGGTTAACTCAACATATACAATACCAAACATTCCCAGCTGTACCTCACTGAAATGCAGTTCAGAAGAATCCCTCGCTTGACAACAGTAGAGTGCCATTTGGAGATGCTCCTCATCATGTTGGTTGTTCACTCATACTACAAATATGCATGATTCATATTTATGCTGATCTTCAGGGAAGACAGTGTAGCGAAAACCCCTATTCTACAACAGTGAATCAATTCTGTTTCTTATCACACCTTAAAAAACACATCATTGTTCCAATCCATTAAACTTAATACACAATGCTTGGGAGATAACTTGGTTAGTAAAGCACTTGTCTTGCAAACATGAAGACCTATGTTTGAATCCATGAATAAGATAGGGACATGATGCAATGCACACTTGTAATCTCACTGCTGGGATGATAGAGAAAGGCACAGTTGGGGCTCAGTGACCAGACAGCCTATTCTACTTGGCAATCTCCATGTCACAAGGAACACCTGTCTCAATGAACAAGATGGATGGCTCCTGAGGAATGATCCTTAAGGTTGGCCTCTGCATTCTGCAAACAAGTATATACACGGTCATGTGTACCAGCACATATAGCAATACACACATGCACATATATATGCATATATATATATATATATGTATATGTATACAAGCAAACTATTCAATGACTCTTTATAATTATTTATGGAAAGATTAAGTTCTCTGAACACCCTCATTGAGTACTTCACTATTGGATCCCTAGAAGTCACCCAGAGGAGGCACATATGATGTTACTAGAGCAGGTAACTCGGACATTGGCCAAAGCTAGATGAAGCAAAATAAGCAGCAGCAGAAGACAGGATAGTATGGTTATAGCTTGGACAGACACACACACACACAAAAAAAATGTATCTCTCATCATACTTGAACACGGTCTTCATTTCAGCATATTCTGGTTAAATGATTCATGAAAGATCCCAGTGAAAATTAAGTAGAACATTAAGAACCTCTTAGTGAATAAAATAAAACTACAGCCAAAAAAGAAAGATTATCATTATCAAAGGAAAGAGCTATTATATCACTCATTTTTGAAGGCTTAGGTGAAAATCTTTTGACATTTTAAAATATGGCACACAGAACAAATAAGATAAGCAAAATTCCTCTTTTACTGCCACAGTACAAAAAACTCTATAACAAAACCATTTCTAAGTATGATTGTAATATAAAACCTGCAATAGTAAATAGGTACAGTAGACATGGATTTCACTCTGTTGTTTTATAATTCCAAGAAAAGGCCAACTCTTCCTGGTGTCATCTTGTGTTGTTCTTTGCGAATCAAAGATAATCCAAGAACTTAACAGCATAATGAGACACAAGTAATATGATGTGTTAATTTATTCCTTTTGATTTATTGTTAAAGCTTGAAATAGTACCAATGGAACAAAAATTAATATCATGTGCAACATCTCATTAGGAGTACCTTTTGTTAGTTGATTCAATTATTATTGTATTAGTATTATATACAGAAATAGAAATAGACAACTGGCATCAGACTATGAATTACCTAAGCTCAATTTGTATTTTGCTCATTGTATTGCCCTCAATGCCTACTAGGATGCACCATCTGCATACACCATAAACATTTGTGGATCAAATGAACGGGCACGTCATCATCCATCTGTGTTTTCTCTGTAGTTGGGGCTTGAGCAAGGTTTAACCCAACATTATTATATAATTATTAAGGAACTCAAGATCGACAGAGCATTGAAAAAAATCTTAGAATTTAGGGATGATTTATGGTTACAGCAGATCACTTGAGCCCTAGTCCATCAGAGCAGAGTTCATCTGTGACTTGCTGGAAGAATTAGTGACAATGTAAGACACTCTAAGTGGTAAAAATTCAGGGGATTTTCAATCATACAATGAAGAACTATATTTCCTCAGGAACATTCATTCATAGAGTGTGTTAGGAAAGTAGAAAAATACATGGTAGCATCACAGAAATTATACTCAAAAGAAACTTTAGAAGTCTCCATCAGCTCTATCCTTCATGTATAAAGCAAATCTTAAACACTGCAAAGAGAAAATAAAGTTCACAGTGCTGCAATGATTAAAAAGACAGATAGCAAAGGATCCACTGGGTCCAGGTAATAACGCATTCAGAAGATCTCTTTCCCTGAGTGTAGAGTTCATGATCAGGAAGCAGAAATACTTGAATAATCAAATTGGCTCAGATTCAAGTATTATCATTCAATAACCAGTCAGTAACAGATTTTTAGACTCTGTAATTTGTGAGATATAAACACTGCTATCCAGCTACTTGTCTGCAATGCTTGCCATCATTGATGTCTCTGACTTAAAACACCACAAATGACTTAAAGTCTCCAACTAGGAGCCCAATTAATTAAGTAAAATTAGGGGTGTCTGAGCATGTGTCTGTGCTTGCATTTATGAAAGGATAATAAAGGCCAGGTCTCTAACTACAGCTGAATTAGGAACAATTCAGCGTCAGGCCCTGTTAGACGGCAAATTCCAGCAGCTTCTTGGCTTTGATAGTCCCCCAAAGAAATTCCTTTGAAGCCAGTGCTTTGTAGCAAGATAAGCATACACACTCACACGCCTTTCCAAATAGACATGATTGTTCAAATAGGCCCAAAAAATCTCAGTTTGGCCAATGATAAATATTTCAATATCCAGGGAAAAATCAAGATCTATTTTTTCCTTCCCTTCGTTATGTCATTATTTTGAACTGCTGCCAGGCTTCTTCCTTCATCTTGAGGGTCCAAAATACAGTATTATTGAATTCCCTCATCTGTTTTTGGGGAAGTTGAGATGTACACTGTAAATTAAAATAGAGAAAACCACAGCTTTCTCAAAGATGTTATAGGAATCGTAGGGCTATGCTTTTCAATCAAGCAGCTTCCTGAGTGGCAGCCTTTATTTTTCTCAGGTAGCAAAGCACAAGAGAGCAGGAATATCAATAGGAAGCATATGCATCTATATTATGTTGTTCCATCCCCATGAGAAAGTGGGCAGACTAGAATAATAGAAGTCACTCTAACATGTTAATAAATCACTTCCTTTTTTTTACATCCAACAGAATAGGATGTGAAACACCCCCGAAAGAAGCAGGGACTTCATTCTGATTGAATGTCCTTACAAACATTTTCAGAAGAGCGTGAGTAAAGTGGCCATGATATCTATGCTCCTAAACTTTCTTAAATGTTTGAAGTTAAAAGAAGGAAATACCCACATAGTTTAAACAAGAGAAAACACGCCAAGGTTATGCAGCTTCAGAAGATGAATCGCTGTGGTTTTAGCTGATGCAAAAATAAAATAAAACTTACAGTGTGTCAGCTAAGGCACTTAAATTTTTTTTATTAATTTTCTGGGGTGCCACTGTCCCTCAGAAGAAATTGCCGTATTTTTTTTAACTGTAAGTATATTTATCTTCCACGATAGAGTGTTATACTTTGGTGTGTATCAAGCCATATACAACTGAAATTTTATAGGTTAAAAAAATAGCTAAATATTGGTCACTTTAGATAACTCAACATATTTTAGGGTAGAATTGCTGGGTTACTTCAGTGCCACAGCCATATCCGATGAGAACGGCAAAAGTCATAAAGCCAGTGCAGCTGCTTGACAAAGATCCAGCAAAGCTGAGTCACATGATGACTACTGTGCCACCTTTGGTTTTCATCTCTACCTGTTGCATACTTGAGGGACTTTTAATATTTGTACAATTTGGGGATATTGGACTAATGGGAAATTCCTTATGAATCATTTATGCCTTCTCTGAGGAGTATTACTTCTAAGCTTCCCCAGGACAGTCCTGAACACACTACTCCTCCTACTTTTAGGGAAATATCCTTATCTACTTGAAGTTCTTTCTTATGCTTTGGAGGTTGTGACATACATAAATAAGCCAGAAGTCTCTTTATAGGCTATGAGACATTTTTGAAACTTCTGTCCCTGTACTTTCTCAGAAACAAGATAAGTCAAAACAAAATAAACTTTAAAGGATCAACAAGATTTGGTGGGCTAGAGGGGTTGGTCACAGTTCAGAGTGCAAGACCCTTCCCATTATACACTCAGGCAATGATATGACATATACAGCAGCAGTATAGATTAACTAAAGTTACCATGTCAGAATTTGAATAATAACTGCAGCAGCTTTAGCCTGAGGATTTTTCTTGATCCCTCTTACTTTTAAGAGTTAATAATACACTGCTTGGGACATGGCAATATGCCCAGGCTGGCTTGAAGGTTTTGTTTTGGTCTATCATCCTCGAAGCAACCAAAGCTACCAGCCTGAGAACAGGCTGTCATATGCCTCTAGATTCTTAAATTTGGGGTTATGGGTTAATGAGCAACAACAATAACTCTGTTCATCAATGATGTCAAAACTTGAGGGAAAATGACTGGAAATGATAAATCTGTTCTGTCATCATTTACCAATGATGACAGAAAGATGAACAAGAAAAAGTGAAAGACATGTCCAAAACCAAAACTGATATGATCTATGTTTTGGAACAATAAGAATCTATCCCTGCTTACCTAGTTTTGTATAAATAAAAAAGCACTCTGGCTGCTAGTGATTCAGGCTGCAAGATGCTCCTGACCATCATGCCCTGCTCATTGCTTCTCCCACCGACTCCTTACATCCTTTGCTGGGACCTGTCCAACACTGGGAATGGCTCCCGGCACTTCAAGGTTGTTGGATTTTAGAAAACTGATCTCTAAAATGGTTTTGCTTTCTCGTGTGTGTGTGTGTGTGTGTGTGTGTGTGTGTGTGTGTGTGTGTGACAGGATCTTACTCTATAATCCAGAAAAGACTAAAACTGAGTCCTTTGGCATGTCCTGGGCCATACTCAGCTAGATTATCTGCTTGTGTTTATTTTTATTGTATACATATAAGGTGCATAACAATGTATTTTATATAAATATTTAGCTTAACAACACAAATTATATATGCCCAGACCTTTTCAAAATGATCCTCTTTGAATGATGAAAGAATCTCAGATTTATTCTTGATGCTCTGGTGTGTCCCACAATACAGTTAACCCAAATCCTTACTCTGTGATTTGGTCTATAGAAGATGCGTTATGACTTCCACTAGAGACCAAAGGGATGGATAGGTCAGACGTGCCAAGTAAACAAGCAAACCCAAGCAGAAATACTACACGGTCTTTTTTCTATAAGAACACTTAAAGAGAAAGGACGTTTGAATAAATAGATAGTAGACCTGTTCTCAAAACAGGTAGCAGGGAGTAGAAAGGAGATGTAGGCAAAAGAGGAAAAAAATTGAGGTATTTAATAGAGTATTGCTCCCGGGAGCTAAAGAGGTGGTAAGTAAAGATCACTAGCTGCTCTTGCTGTGGATGTGGGTTTGATTTCCAGCACCTACATGGGGCTCACAACATTCAGTAACTCCAGTCCCAGGATACCTGATGCCCTTTTCTGGCCTCCACAAGCATCAAAAATTCACTTATTTCTTAGATGAACATGCAGGCAAACACCCATACACATAAAATATTTTAAAATTAAAAACTAAATATTCACAAAGTTTTGTTTTACCCTTCTGTTCTCTGAAAAGCGATTACCTGTGCCTTCACTTGATGAGCCGCTCCTTCACATGTGCCATAGCCCAGGTACCTCTGCTGTGTGTCTGTAATTGGCTTTCCAGTGACATCCTTTTGTTTGTACAGTACACATGACAATTGTCATGATCTATTTCTCTGGAACAGTTTCATACCCGAGAACTTTAAAAGAACAAAAACCATGTCTGTTCAGGGAAAGAGTCGGATGTAAGAATGATTCTGGTGATCTCATCCCTCATATCGGGACTTGGTAATTTACACTGTGACCCCATTTTATCAATGAGCTCTCCTCCAGGGACACTTCTTTAAGCCTTCCACTTGACTGCTTTCTCCACCACGCTCCCATTTGGAATACTTGGGGTGAACATTTCTTCACAAGGCCTCCAGCATGTCCTGTTGCCTTACAGCAACTTCTTGCCAGTCACATGTCTGAGTGTCTATGGGGCAGAGGCTATATGAAAGTGAGGATGGCTAACACTCAGATGTTTAAGCACTATCTTCAAAATGTGTCAGACAGAATCTTCAAAATAATAATCCACTCAGGTAGTGATACTGAATGAAGAATAAATAAAATTCACATGAGATCATTTGAAATACTATTCTATTGCTGTAATGGTAGTATTATGACTCTTATGACTACTGAATGGTTTTATGTTGTTTGTGGAGATTTTAAACTATTCAAGTATGATACCACAGTAATTAGCATACAGAAATATTAAAAATTTAAGATAATCCAAGCTTAGCTTTCCACATCTGAAAGTCTAAAATCTAAAACATTACAAACTAAATTTTTATTAACACATTTTGTCAGTATATACTTATTATGGATATTTAGAGTACACTATGTTTATTTGAGACACATATACAATATTTAATGGAAAAATCAGAGTAGTTAACATTTCTATTTTCCTTAGGGAACTGAAAATTTTGAGCATCATTAGCACTAACAAATTTACAGATTTTAGGTCACTGCAGATTTTTGGAAAACTGCTATGATGGGGGATGTCTTCTGTATACTGTGAATATGTATTGCTCTGATTGGCTGATAAATAAAACACTGATTGGCCTGTAGTCAGGCAGAAGTATAGGCAGGGTAAGGAGACAAGGAGAATTCTGGAAAAAGGAAAGCTGACTCAGGAGAGGCTGCTAGCCACCACCAGGAGAAGAAAGATGTAAAGATACTGGTAAACCACAAGCCACGTGGCAAAGTATAGATTGATAGAAATGGGTTAATTTGAGATATAAGAGCTAGCCAGCAAGAAACCTGCCATGGTCATAGTTCAAAAATAATAAAAGCCTGTGTGTGTTTATTTGGGTCTGAGCAGCTGTGGGCCGGGCGGGACACAGGAAAATTTCAGCTGCACTGCTCATTTTCAGCTCAGGGAAAAATCAATGTGTGAAATTCCATTCCCAAAATCTGAACACTCAGGAATATGTGAAATACCTCTGGTCTCAAAAACTCAGACACAGCCTCTTAAACAGTTCTACTCTACAATCCATCATTTTAGAGCATGAAGGTAGAGCTCAGCACCTGAGAGATTTGCAGGTGAAGAATAATCTCTAAGTCATGCTAAGTGCCAGGTTATGACTTCACATGAGTATGTGTGTCCACACTCGAGAGGGCAGGAAATAAGACACTTTATCAGGAAGAGGAAACACATTCCATGAATAGTCCATCTCTAATGACAGTGAGGAGGAAGTAGAGGAAAAATTATCTTTATTGGGTCTAGAAGATTCCAGAAATACATTCCAGTGCTTTATTCTTTTGTTTTCATAAAAATAAGAAGTAACCACCTATGATTCCTGGAATAGGACTCTATTATGAATTTGGTAATTCATAAAAAACATCTAAAGATTCTATTTCTAATTAACACATTTAATTGGGATGAGATACTACTGCCTCTCCTATGACATAATTATATGACTGTTTTCCACTTCATGCTCAATTGCAAAGGAACTCTAGATACAAGAAAACTTGTGTCTTATGCTCTAGTGCACAAACAGGATGACAAATGGCACCACAGCACATCAAAACAGTTTTGTGCCAACTAGATCAACCAAGAACACCTTACTTGTTAGTCAAAATGTCAATTAGTTTAGAAGTTCTATATGACAAGAGTCAGATACAGAAACAGTATTGAAAACCATGAGTCCTCCCAATACAACTGAAAAATAACTGTTCTTTGGTATTAGGGCAGACAACCCACAATCTCTCAACAGAACACAGAAAATTGTGAAATGCAGGCAACATATTTAAAATAAAAATACTAGGCATGAATTAGGTAATAAGATTAGTTGTGTGAGGCAATATTTAACACGGATTCTGGAATTACAATAGATTGAAATCCAATGGCTATTCTCATTGCCTATAAAACACAAGGAAGTTTTCAATCCCTTTTCTTTTACAATTTGTATAAAGCTTGAAAAGATATGTTTTGAAAATTACTCCCAATCTATTTAAATATCCAAAATAAATAGCAAGGTTTTCTTGTTATTGTAATTTTTTTTGCTGTTTTTGTTTTTATAAAATTCTACAATTTCCATATCATAGGAGTATTTCCTCCCAACACTGTTATGACAGTTTCAACTCTACGTGGAGATTCATAAGTCCATGTTACATCTCAGAAATGGTTAAATACCGCAAAGTCTGTCATTGGTTGCTGTTATTGTCCTAATAATCTCTGAAAGTTAGCCATTTACAGAGGTGAAGTCATTCAGTTTTCCTGGTATGCTCAGGAAATATTTATGTCCATGAATTTATTCTGCTGCAACGAAGTCTTATGTAGAGGCTAAGAAATAGACTATGAAATTCAATACATCTATACATTCATTCTGTAACTTTGACAAGTTTAATTTTTCTGGGCTTCTTCTAAATGGGAATAAGTATTCCCACCTCACAGTGTTTTTCTTGAGAAGATGAAATGACTCCAGGATAATATTTATCTCAAATTCTAGATTACAGGGGCTCCTCACTGAATGAGTTGCAAAAAGACACATTTAATTCATGTTAAAATTAACTTTTCAATAAACCAAAGAAATTAATGAGTCTCAACTGAACAAGAATTCCCAAGTAACACCATTAACATTTTGGTAAAGGCAAATCTTCTGAAAATAGTCTATAATTTAAAATCTAATGAAATATTGCTATCAACATAAAATATGGAATCTATCTTTAACAACTGATGTACAGTAAAATCAACTTTTTTTGTGTAATGAATATATGCTAACAAACAACTGATGTTAACATTTTAGGAGGGAATTTTATGTGTAGGTTTCCCAACAGCAGTTACATTTACTATTTTATATAAGTGTTTTCTTCATTTTGAAGGCAAAATAACTCTTAAAATATTTTCTAGAATTATACTATAAAAAATCATTCAGAAGTTTTCACATGTTTTTATTATTGCCTTATTGTTTTCTCTTAACTTTTATTGTCTTAGAAAATTCAATTGGCATAGAAACAATGTATCTTCTAAGTGACAACTAGGAATAAAAATCCGTAAGTAAATAAAATTACAGCTAAAGTCTTCGAAAAGGTACACAGAATTTCTGTCATTCTATACAGAGAAAATGTTTTCAAGATAATGTCAAAATGGAATAAAGATGAGTCCTACTTTAAAATATCACACTGTGATTTTCTTGTTTTATAGGTTAAAACATACATTTTTGTGTGTTTGAGAATACACTAATTATGATGATATTACAAGTAAAATAATACCTCTTTTAAAATATGTTCATAACCACTTAGCTTTTATTTGTTGTGGTTCCCAATATATATAGATTTGCAATGTCAGAAATGTCTATAATCCCAGCTCTTGACAGGCTTAGGTAGGAGGGGAGGGGTATAAATTTGAGTGATTCTGGGTTTTAAAAAAAAAAAAATGAGTTCTAGATCGGCCTGAAATACAGACTGTGACCATGTTTTGTTATAAACAATCATGTGCATAGTTTAAGACATGACAGCATTTAAAGAAGAGAAGTTATTGCATAGGCTGATTGAAACTACCAATATACATCCTGTATATTAAAGCAAGGAGCATATAATTTCAGGCAGTCAGCCTGCACTTAATTGTGATACAATTTCTATTCTAGCAACACTCTTCTCAAGCACAGTACTGTGTGTTTATTTCAATATCTTCATACAAAATAAGTTGAAGAGTAAGGATAACAGTGGGCTTATTAACCACTCCATTACTAAAATGTTAACTCAAGGTTTACACTTTTATTTAAGAAAATAGGTTGTATCATTTATAGTTGAAGTAAAGATAATGTTATAATACGGATAGAAACAAAAAATATGGTTAAATACACTGGCACATCTACCATCTCACTTTTAAGTGTGTGTGTGTGTGTTTATGAGTGTAGGTACATGCGCTTGCCACAGCCTCTTTGTTAGAGGTCAGAAATCAGAGAACAGCTTTCAAAAGTTGGGTCTCTCTTTTTCTTTTTCTTTTTCAACTGTGTACTCCAAGATGTCTCCTAGGCAATTCCCTTGGCTCCACTTCCCACATCCTTGTAGGAGGATTGGAATTGTAGATGCATACCACTGGATTCAGCTTTTTATGTGGAGTCTAAGAATTGAACTCGATTCTCCAGGCTTGCACAAGCCAGCACTTTTTACTGGCTGAGTTCTCTCCAGCCCTCACTTCCCTGTTGGGGAAACAGCTAATCTACAGAGTTGGTTGTAGATAAAATTATTCAGAGTGAAATCATCTAGCTGCAGAATGAAAATTTGTTATCCGTTCATTTGTATAGAAAGTATCTGACTAAGAAATTCATATTCATACAAACTAGCTAGCATTTTAGAAAAATAATTCACTGCTATCAGTTATGTATGATTACTAACTTTAATATTAACACAATATAAATACAACTTTAGATAAAATTGGTTTAGTTTTTCTTTAAATATTTAAGCAAATCACTTAATATTTGGGAAAGGATTTGAACTCTACTGAATTTTCTTTCTCATCTAAATGTCAAAAATAAGCAAGGATTGAAAAAAATAAAAACAAACAAACAATGACAACAAAGCCTTGTGGCTAGAGAGACAGCTTAACAGTTCAGAGCACTTGTTGCTCCTGCAGAGGACCCAGGTTTGGTTCTTAGCATTGACATGGTGGCTTACAACCATGGGTAACTCCAGTTCCAAAGGACCCAACACTCTCTTCTGACCTCTAGGCATGAAGCACACACATGGTTCACACACACATATGTAAGCCAATCACTCATACACACCAAATAAAATAGATAAATGTAGAAAAATTGAAAAATGTGATTTATTTCTTTTAAAAGGATCTTCATTGCTCGAAGCGATAAAGCTGTATGAGGAACAGACTTCAGAAGTTACTCTTTGACATAGCATTAAAGATAATGAGTATCTGTCAGTCCTAAACATGAGTATATTGAAGAATAGACAGCTGTTAATGTTTCCATAGAAAAGATGTCACATCCTAGCCTCATTTCTTCCCATACCTTATTGGAAAGCACATATGTATCTTCGATGATAAATAGAGGAGCCTCATGCTAAAGTTTTCAAGTAGTATCTCTAGGAGGCATGAGGATACAGAACAATATTGGTTATTCTCCATCACTTCCACCCTACCATGAATATCTGAATCACAGTGACATGAGCAGGAACCCTTCTATCTCAAACTTTTTGCTCTCTGCATCCCACCTGTGACGTGGTCACTGATGGGGCTGGATAAAGTTCTGATGACTTCTGGGTACCTGAAGTAACATGGGAAGCTGCCTTGGTTATTTTTAGCCAAACAGGGCATTTTAGTGGCTTGAAAGAAAGGACTAGATTCTGTTACACCATCATGAATGACGTCCACGTACCACAATGTTTTAAATGTTAAGATGAACTTATGAAAAACACTGTTTTCAGTATTGTGTATGAATCCTAAGGTCTCATGCACTCTAGGCAAGCATTCTATGCTAAGCTCTTGTAATACTCAAAATTAACCTGTAAGCCCCATCTGTCCCAAGAACCAGGTAACCTCCTGGGATGCTGGGAGTTGTAGCTCTTGTAAAAAAAAATAACAAAGCCTCATGGGAAAGTATGGTGGCCTACGGGTTTTGTCTTTTTAAGCACCTGTAACACATGTCTCAGGGCCACTCAGCTGGGAAATTCCAGGGAGAGGTCCTGACCCAAGTCCATCTTATCAGTAATATTTAAATAAATCTTGCTTCAAATACGGCTCAAAATGGCAGATTTGGTTTTTCTCAGGCAAACCTCAAGATTAACACTCTATCCACAGGCCTCTTTTACCTTTTATTTCGGCACATAAACTCATTAATTTTAAAGTTCTGTCCTTGAACTTAGTCAGTAGTCAACACAGGTCATGAATGGGTCTTCAGACTCCAAAGCATCTGGGATTACAGACCTATGCCAACAGGCTTGGCATGAAATTATTTTTTCAGTTCACTAGTCCTCAAACATTGATAAATTAAGATGTCCTGGCATAAAAAGGAGAGGTAAATCTAGCTAAATTCTTCTAAGTGCTGACTTAGACACTGTTCCTGTGAAGGTGTGGCGGAGAGTAAGAACGCTCAGTGTCCCTTTTTACATCATAGAGGGAGCTAGGGCTTCCAGTTTCCTGGTTTCATATAGAATTTCTACTTGGATCTCAGACTCCAAAACCATTGCTGTCTCCAATAGAGCATGTTGTTGGCCACAGCTTCCTATAATCTGCTGATGGCATCTAAGCTTTTATTTTTCAGGAAAATTAACATAATGCAACTTTTGCTTTCCAGGGACATTTTTATAAATTAAAGCAACTCTGCCTTAATCTTTGTAAGATGGTCTTTGTTCCTTTCTATCCTTTGCCCCAGGATGGATTTTTTTTCCCTGGAGTAGTTTGCCAAATGGTACCCTGGTGTCCTGAAAGAGTTAAGGCAGCTTGTATATTTGCATAATTTACAACCAGAAAGTAGCTGAGGGACTGGGCAAATCTGGTTCAGTAGGCCATTTAGAAATTCATTAAAATTTATTCACTCTTTATGCATTAGCAATTTTTTAGAACCTGAAAACATCAAAAACATCTTTCTAGAGGTAACATAGGAATCAACATAAAACTGATATGCTTATATCTACAGCTATAAACACTCAGACCTCCCCAATGTTTGGGATAATTTTTTTCCTTAAGTACCAAAATGTATTCATATATTCACATTAGGCACTTAATGTAACAGAATAGAGGTTGCCATAGAAACTGTGTGGTATGCCTAGTACTTACTGAGGAAATGAACAGTTCTAATTATCACCAAACGTATGATATTCCTGCCTCTGTACTCTACACTTTTTAATGTACAATCTGTTTAATAAGCAGCAAGTTGTTCACCCAGTGTTTAGAGAGTGAAAAAGCCCTAAAAATAGACAATGAAATTCTCAGATGTGAATCCAAACATTTTATTGACATAATGCAGTAACAGTTGTATCCTTCTCCCATCCAAACAAGAACAGAAAATTTATTCGATCAATCCTAAAACCTTAAATATAAGCAAAGAGGATTATAGAAAAATACCACAAAGGAGAAATTATCTCCCATCTCACTTAGTTCTTTAAGCTATTTCACATAGTCAGTCAAATACAAAAAAAAGAAAAAGAACACCTAGAAGAAATAAGATATTTCTTCAAGCAAGATACTGTAGAAAACTGGAGGTCTGGTCTGATGACACATGATTGATTTGATTGCAAAGCCAGCTCTATTGGGTTCCATAAAGAATTACAAAAAATCTTGCTAGTGGGAGCACAGAAGGTACCAGATTAAATTTAGCCCAGGAAACTGAAGCAAACAGTTTTGAGCTGTTATCTTTGAAGGAAGTTACAACTTCTGGCTGACTAAGGTGCTCGGAGCTGCCAAAAGTAATCATTTGCTAATCTGTAGGCATAGTGTATTCCTGAACTCAACAAGAAAGATGGATGAATCTGGAGCTTCCTCACTAGGAGGAAGAAGAATCTGCAAATAAGGGGCATGCTGCTCACACTCCTGCCCATAAGGGGCAAGCTGCTCACACTCCTGCCCATGAGGGGCATGCTGCTCACACTCCTGCCCATGGGGGGGCATGCTGCTCACACTCCTGCCCATGAGGGGCATGCTGCTCACACTCCTGCCCATGAGGGGCATGCTGCTCACACTCCTGCCCATGAGGGGCATGCTGCTCACACTCCTGCCCATGAGGGGCATGCTGCTCACACTCCTGCCTATGAGGGGCACGCTGCTCACACTCCTGCCCATGAGGGGCATGCTGCTCACACTCCTGCCCATGAGGGGCATGCTGCTCACACTCCTGCCTATGAGGGGCATGCTGCTCACACTCCTGCCTATGAAGGGCATGCTGTTCACATTCCTGCCTACAATTTCCATTAGAGAATCTAGCGGCCATTCTGAGTTTCATTCTTGTCAGTTGCTTCCCAGAGTCTATCGTCTATACACGCTGATGACCATTGTCTCACCTTGTTTCTACATCACCACATGCTAAGTCTATGGAACCTTCTTCAAAAGCTATTTCTGCAAGCCCAGTTGCTATGAATGGGCCTCGGCACCAACTCCTTTGCAAAGGCCTTGGTTATGCCATAATGGTAATTCTGAGGCTAAAGACCAGAGTCATAGCACTATATGCCACACCTTCAGTGATCACACTCCTATTTCTTCTCAAGTCTGCTATGTTTCTATTTCTAACATTTTTAAGTACTTTGTATATTCTATATATTTTCAAAGGAGATACAGTGAACATAATGTCATTATAAATAGAGGAGACAGTCAACTCAAGTATCAAAGTTGATATGACAGTTTAAGGATATAGAGTACATTATGACAGTAATACTGTACATTGCCACTTAAATATTAACCTTAGAAATGTAGATTGGTAATGCATTGCCCACTTGCTGTTATAGAATTTACTCAAGGACAACATTAAAGTTAACAAAGGTTACGTTTCACTGCAACAGTCCAGGAAACAAAGACAAGAACCAGAGAAACGGGAGCTGTATCACACATAAGGTTAGAAGCACAATTGTAGGCTCAAATCACCATGAACATTAAACAATGGGCACTGGATCAACATCTGTGAATATCCTAAGGGTGTCAAGTCAGCTTCAAAATGTCAAACTAAAGGCCACTTATCATAAGTAGACTTCAAAAGCTGTATCATTTTATGCTTGGTTTGATTTGTACAGCCTTCTCAGAATTTCTATCTCACTTCATTTAGCACACAAAATTTATAAATAGACATTAATCAAACTACAAATGTTTATTGAATACTTATGTCCAAGCCAGTTGGAATCCTGTTACTACACTTCAAAGAAAGGCAGTATTTATAGGCTCATTTTTGTAACTTTATTATTTTATGAGGAAAAAAATTCTAAAAATTATAGATCATAGCATCTGGTAACTGTTTTAGATGTTTTTAAAACTTTAAAAAAATATGATAAAAATTGTTTTCAAACTAATGAGCAGTTAGGTTCATATACTACACACATTCAATTCAGTATCCTCAATGAATTTTAAAGTGCCACTAAGAAACTTAAAATTTTGGAAAATGCCAAAATACATTTAGATTATGGATTCTAAAAAGAATTTGCAATGGGAAAAACATCAAATGATAAAAAAATAGATGAATTATACAATTAATAATTTGAAAATGTATATATTGATAATTGTGTTTCTTCTCACAGATAATAAATATAAAGCATGTTGTTATGCAAGTATAATGTAATGTATATGTTAGCATGTATCATTAGTTTTGGAGCACATCTCATATTCAACTACTCATTTTGGCTTGTTCAGGTTGTGGATTATTCAAGTTTCATGCTTCTGTAACTTCTTATTTTTTTATTTAAGTCACTACATATCTATTCTTATCATCAATGGTATTAATAGATAATAAAATTATTAATACAATAAAAATCCATTATGTACAAAGCATTTCTCAGAGCATTTTTATATATGAAGTTATTAAATCCCCTCAATGACCCTCTAAAGCAGGCAATATTATGATTTCTTACTTATAGATTAGAATCTAAAAGATAACTTTCTTAAAATCAAAGATGATTAATAGGGCTGGCAGTAATTAAACCTTGGCAGTCAGCTCCTAGGAATCACAATCTTAACATAACTAGTATTTATAGTTCACTCCTGCACCAAATATTCCTTGAAATCTCATCACGTGTGTTCTCTATTTCCAGTACAAAAATGTAGAAGAGAAAAATCAGATGTTAGAATAATCTACAATATAAAGTACACCAGCAAAATGGTATGAATTAGGGAAGACTACCTTGTGTTATCTTGAAATAGCTGGAATGTCTTTGAGGTGTTAACACTGAGGTTAAATAAATTTTAAATGGGAATAAACTGTTACTTTCTCTCTCAAATATCACATAAGCTGTTGACAATGAATAAATGTGGAGAGATCCCTGACTTCCATTCCCATCCCATTTTCCATCCATCTCTAAATATTTAAACTCTACCTTCGCTATCCATCTCACACCTTCCACACTATCACAGAATGGTCAACTCCAACGTCCTTATTCATAGACTACAGTGACTACCCTGTAGTCATCTTCTCCTGTTGTGAGTCACAGGTATTTTTATATAGAAATCATAGAGTGCCATGCTCGAAGCATTCATCACATCACAGCTTCGTGCTTGGGCTCTTCTAGTAGCTTCTGAAGCAACTCCCAGTAAAATGGTTCTATGACTCCCAGAGTTTCTCCCGTGTTTAGTGTTTAGGCTGCCTCCTTTCCAACTTCATTCCCTGTATGTAGGCCTCCCCATGTTCTCTGGTTCCCTACTGTTCCTTGTATGGAAAATGCACATAGCACTTCTTTAGACTTGATGGTCACTCTGCTTAAGCACTTTTGCTCCTGCCCTTTATTTTCTACTTGAAATGCCCCATCTAAATCACACTCTTTAATTCCCAACCTCACATCCTGATTTTCTGGTGTCCCCACACTACCTGACTTATTTTTAGTCTTCTTATGTAATTTCCTTTAAGACATCACTAGATGCTTGATTTCTAGAGCATTGGCCGATGCATCAAACACGTGCAAAGAATTTATGTTGAAAAAATGGATAAATTTGAACACAAATTTCCTCCTATACGCATTTTGCTAGTGCAGAATGAGTAGATGAATCCACCTCTGTATGATCCCACTTTCCTCAAGGGATTTATCTAAAAGTCATATCTTGAGCTTTTTTTTTTTAAGAAATGCTTATATCTATAATTCTTCTCTGGGAGATACTGTCAACTATTTAAAGGTCAGAATGTTTATCTTCAGGATACCAGAAAGAATTACCTTTTTTAATGAGAAAAACAAGGAACAACCTTGTGTTCAAGTGTCTTCTGAGACAAGAATGGCATGTACATAAGGATTCCTCTTCCAGGCAGCATGCTAGACCCCTGTAGTTGTAAGAATGAACAAAAGAGTTTCCCCTGAGATCCTGAACCCTAACAATACTGCCTCTCTGAAGACATTCCCCCAGACTCCCACGGGCCTTGGTGCATCACGTGCACATCGGCTTCACCAGCTCTCTTTGGATGTGTAAATCTCTTACAATAAGGAAACTTAACTCTCCTGATGCCCACCCATGCAATATCAGGGACATCCTTTGGGCACTGTGAAAACAGAAAATGACTGCAAACTTTGCAATACCCCAAGTTATGACTTCCTGACAGGCCAATGTCCTTGAGGTTTGTGCTTGTTCTATAACACTCTCCTTCTACTCTGACTTAATCGTTTCCTTCTAGTCCACTGCTTGTGTTATTGTCAGATTAATCACGCAGATGTACATCACTAATCACGATGCTCTTGTGGCTCTCCTCTGCCTAAGGGAGAGTGGAACAAGGATCTTATTTTTTTAAACTTATTTTTATTATTTTTGCCTTAAGAGAAACTTAATAGAATAAATCTGGTTTCAGTAGCAGAAAAATATCATACTTATGTTCAAAAAGAACATAGTCATGAACACACAAATGTGTTCCAGCCTTGAAAGTCATCCTGCACCCAGACACCCGAAGCAGACAGTTTAATGAATCACTCACTTGCCCTGATGTATGCTCAGTGGCTCTTCTCTCCACATGGTTTGGTACCCATCAATTTCTAATAAGATGCTGCCTAACATGAAACTGTATTACAAATGCTACTGATTGAAAATGTCTGTGTAATGTATTCCACATTCTCTGGGTATGTCCAAACACGTGCTTCATATACAAATCTAGATGGTAATTGAATTAACACCCCTCTACCTGGTTTCAGCAGTGTTTACAGAACAATGCAACTTTTACGTGTGTGTGTGTGTGTGTGTGTGTGTGTGTGTGTGTGTGTAAAAGGATGCATAGATATTTCATTCTATTTTAGCCAAATTAATATTTTATCAATTACCTACATCATAATCAATTAGTAAATATGACACAACTACTATGATCCATACAATATAAAAAAAAAGCCAGGAACTGAAACATAAGAACTAATACTGCTTTTTTAAATGCTTTGGAACAAATACACTTAGCTTTAGATCACATTTTCTTAGTACTTATACGATCATTTCTCTTCAGCTTCCAATTAAAAATTAATATGGATGAACATCACACGGAATATAATGGACCTTTCTCAATGTGATGTGGTGAGAAGCACTGAGTCTTTGAACCACTGTGATCCCCTGCCTTCTCTACTCAAGTGAAATAATGAAATAATAATAATGGCTGGGACAAGCACCATGCCAAAAATGCAAGAGCTAGAACGTCTTGTGAGAAAACCATAACCTTGTATTTGAGTGAGTCTACCACACCCTTCCTTCTTTCACAGACGTTTCTATCCTGTATCCACTCAAATCTTTATGTTCCTTGAGTCCTAGGACATAAAATGATAAACTTCTGAGCAGTGAAATGAATTATGTGTGTGTGTGTCCCAGGGAGGGCCGACTTCCTGTGCTGGAATTGCTTCATATCATACAGGGTATGCAATAAATCTTTCTGGTTAACAGCTAGAGTTGCCTGAATATAGTGTTAGCATCTGGCTTCTCTCTAAGGGTTTAAACAGAATATGTGCCAGCTTCTACCAAGTGGCTACAGAGGTTCATTTCTCACATCTGATGAGTTGTTGGCGGGGGTTTCTGGATAGAAGGGTATTGCTAACACGTGTGTCGATGTCTATAACCATAGCAACAATGGCCAAAACTGGTAGAAGGAAATATAATATTAACTATCCCCTCAGCTTTTGTAGCAACTGATCTGGAAAATATAAAAAATAATCTTATAAATAATAAACTTGTAAGAACCAGTAGTTGTCTACTAATTTGAGATACCTGCCATAGAAAGACAACTGCAGAATGCATTTTAAACCATCACACTCCATCCTTATTTAATAATACCTTATTTTTTGCTTTAAGAACCTGACCCACTCGTTTTACACATAGTGAGCTTCTCTGGGTTTCAAGTTACCAATGCTGCATCATACACTTGTTTCAAAACATCATTAGCATGTTCACTTGTGTTTTCAACTTTTAATCCCCAATGCTCTGTGACTCACTCACAATTTGTAACATGTCCAATATCTCATTCAATTCTTATAGAAATGGGAAAAGGTGGTCTCTTTTCTATTCTTTCAAAACCATCTATCTTGGTTCCTTTCTTCTTAGAAGCTTTAAAAAAAGACAATGTAAGGACTGGAAAGATGACTTAGCAGTTACGACTATGTTCTGCTCTAGCAGAAGAATTAAGTTCATTTTTTAGCACCCAGGTTGTGCAGCTCAAAACTACCTGTAACTCCAAATTCTGGTATCTGACACGCTTTTCTAATCTTTAAGGACACCTACACCTATGTGCACATTCCCACATACAGACACATACAGAGATACATAACTAAAACTAAGTAAATCCTTTAAAAATGCTAATTTACAGACAGACCACAGGCACAACCATATTTTTCTATGTGTAGATTCTACTGGGATATTTTTATTTTACTTAAATACCTGACATTACTATCATGATTAATAAATGCCACAGTAGGGAGCTGGAGAGATAGCTCAGTAACTAGAAGCAATTGCTGGTCTGGCAGAGTACCAGGGTTCAGGTCCCAGAACCCACATGGCAGCTCACAAAAATCATTTAACTCCAGTTTCAGGGAATTCAACGCCCTCTTCAGGCCTTCATAGGTACTGCATGAACATGATGTACATACAAGCAAAATATTCATACATGTAAAATATATAAACAAATAACTCTTTTTGAAAACTATTTAACTTATTGAACAATGACAATATTGTGATAAGCAATTTCCATAACCACTAAGCTTAACACAGTCTTATTTGAAGATGATAAAGTTTAGATTCATTTGAAGATGAGTTTAAAAGAGATGAATGGATTTCTAAAGCTTTGTTGCTAGCTAATGAGTGGCAATGTTTGGCAATTTCAGAAACAAGTTAAACCACCACTGTGGGACTATCTTACCCAAAGGCTCCAAAAATTACACCTTTTTTGTTTGGGGCCCATAATGAAAACGAGTAACTTTAATCTAACAATGAAGAAAACTCATTCCCATGCAACTTGAGCAACAACATTCAGAACAAAATACTCTTTGCTCAGAGTGTCCTTAAATATTTTGAACATCCAAACCTCCATTTCCATGTGTGAGTGTATGTGTGTGTGTGAGTGTGTGTGTGTGTGTGTGTGTGTGTGTGTGTTTGAGAGAGAGAGAGAGAGAGAGAGAGAGAGATAAAGAGGCAGAGAGAGAGAAAGCCAGAAAGAGAGGTTATCACCTTAACTTGCCATTTTCCAAACTTAAAAAAAAAAATTGTCCATTCTAATTCATTTAGAAAAGGGAATGTCTCCCCATGTTCCTTTAAAAAAAGAAAAAGATAGACACACAAAAATGTGATATAAAGAAAGCAAGTCACAGCACATCAACTCTACTTATTCATTTTTCTTCCCCAAGTCCCCATTGATAGTAAATATGGTTTCTTCAGCAGTCCACAAGCAATTAATGCTATACATCATGTGTCTCCCCAACTGACATATACACACTCCATGAACAGCCTCGATGGAGTGCCTGATTAGAAGGCTGAATAGACCTGCAGTCAAAGTTCAAAGAGAAGAATCTATGCTGAAATTCACAGAAACATTTCCAGCGCATATATTATAGTTCCTTAACCAAAAGAGGAATTGTCAGAGTCAGAAACAGATAAAACACACCAGGTCTGGTCATAACAAAAAAGTCAGTAGAATAAGAAGTCTGATTTTAGATCTGGCTGAGGCACACTACAGCATTGATTAGCAGAAGCTTGTGGGGATTTAAAATGTTATCAATGGATATAGATTCTTTGAAATATTTCACAAAGTTTTGTGACTTATGATGGTGTTAATAAATATAAGAGTAGTGATGAGGACAGAGCTGTGTAATCTGAGGAAACACAAAGATCATGCCTTATGCCAATGTGAGAAACCATTCTCACAGTATAATAAAGCAAAATAAAATAACATTACGAAGGTCAACTGTGTTACTCATTCAGTGTACTGGCTGGGTTTATAAGACCATATTCTTTCTAGGGATGATGACAATAACATTCTAATTTTGTAAGCAAATATTCTGCCTGAGGCAATTTTTGTACCTATGCTCTAGTCCTTGGTTGCTTAATACAGAGTTCTTCCAGACAACAGATGAAAAAGAAATGTACCAGAGGATCTTCACCTAGACAACTGGTAATTTATTTGGATGTCATGTGCTTTCTTCATATGATTTGTGTAAGAGGGCTAATGCCATGTATTTAGAGCTCTGTCTCTCTCCCTTCATTCCTCCTTCTCTATCTGTGGCATCACAGGAATCATGAGCACATGTTGTAAAATGGTTACCAAAGTAACACACAAGAATTCTACCATTTTTATGAAGGTAAAAATCTCTTCAAGCAGCAATATTATGAGACACTTTATATATGTGTTTATGTTAAAACGCACTGTCCCATTTTTAGAAGTCAACCAAATACAATTGTTTATAATAGTGAAACACTAATTTTATGAATGTTTTCCATAGCTAATTTATTTCAAACTTACATGACTGACAATTAATATAACACCTAACATTGGATTATAATAATGAAAAACAAAGGAAAATAAAAGATGTATTTCATTTTGCATAGATGACCATATGCGAAGCATTTAATATGTATCTTGTACATTTCTAGTGCTTGTTGACAGGAAGTTTAAAATCATTCCAATGACAGAACTGTGGCTCAGGGAATATATTCTTCCAAGTTCAAGTCATAGAAGGTGAACGTTATTTCCTAAGTGTCTGTGGGTGATGCATTTTTAACAGCTCAGGGTCTTCATGAAGATGTAGTTAGGTGACAACCAGAACCACTGAGGACAGAGGATTTGCCTCTTACATATCATCTTGAAAGTGAGACAGGGGCCTTAGTTCTTTAATATGTGGGCCTTCCCAAAGAGCTGCTTAGGTCATTTCATAAAACAGCAGTCAGGTTTACTCCAGGCTAAAAAGAATAAAAATCCAAAAGAACAACACAGACCCTCAAGGATTTTATTAGCTTCTATCTCCTTTTTACCAATACCTTACTTGATATCCAAGGCATTCTACTCTGTGTTCATAAGGCCTGTTCAAACATGAATGCCAGGGATCTTGGGATTTATCATTAGACTGTATATTACAATAATAAAATTTAAAATGTTTTCAGAATTCTATAATTCCTCTAGTTAAAGATTTGTACAATTTACCTTTGAAAATCAGTGTCCATACTCCAAAGTACTTCTAAGAGGTGTAGAACTTGGAGAGGAAATGAATCATGTCAAAATAAAGTCGAAGGGGATGCTTCAAGAAGCCAACAGAATGGGCAAGTGATTATTTAATATCTTACAATACTTTAATGATTTCTTCTCTGCTCAATGCAAATATTTGAGGTAACCAATAATTCCAGACACTTGAGCAGTTGTTTAAGAGTTTAAAAATGCGGATAAAATGGTGAGCTTAATTTCACAGCATCATTTAACCCTGGTAGCTACTAATCTTTCACAAGGTGTCTAGCCACATGGTTCATGCTTAAGTATTTCATTCTGTATACAAACAGCAAGATCTAGTGTAAGACAGACTTGGTTTCATGCGTTAACATAGGCAAGTAACTCAATACTGCTGAACCCAATTGAATCACCTGTAAACTTGCTCTAACTGCTCCACTCATTATTCCATGGGTCACAGAAGACCACACACACACACACACACACACACACACACACACACACACACACATGATAATACCATATACATATATTTTAGAAAGGCGTAAGATTTGATTTTGAATACTGTGCTTGAAATCAACCGGATGGCTGGACTTCATCAGGATCTGCTCAACATTGATTCTGTTACTACTCCCATATTAAATAAAAATAGTCAACATGAAAACGGAAGGCAGACAGACATCCATTAGGTACAAATTGTGCTTTAACATAGTTTGCAAGGATATGAAAGAATAAATAAAAAAAAAACAGGGCTTTTCTACTTCTGTGACCAGAAGAATTCCAAAATTAGAACTACCATCCAGTTCCCAAGGATGACTAAAGTGTCCATTAAAAACTCATTAAGATGATTTAGTGAATACTTCATAGATTTTTCTAATAGAATGAGCTTACATAAATCATAAATCCTAAGAAATACAGATTGGCCCCAGTTGACTGCATATTTAAGTAGTTCAAGGAAACAGTATCTAATTGTTTTTACATCTTAAATGATATTTTCAAAGGAAAGGTAATATTTACCCTGGCTGTCCTTCCGCCACTTTGTCATCTCGCTATCACTTGACTGACTTCGTCCTACAGGGTTCGGCTTAGGCCACATTGATTTTTCCAGTTGGCTCCAGATGTTGCTAGCATCTCTGTGCTCATGACTGGAGGCTGCTGAACACATCCTTGATGATAACGATACTGATGAAGATGCTGACATGAACCACAGCTCACATTCCATAGCACTGTGGTGAATGCTTTGCCTCTGTGTTAAGCCTTAACCCTCCAAGTGTGTGAAAGCAGACAGTATTATCTCCACTACTTCATTCGATATAATGAAACAGAGGTACTCATAATGGTACTCAAGATCTCATGCAAGCAGAAAGACTATTAAGGAACTACCCATCCAACTTGGGCACTTTCACTGCAGTGCTCACAGTCTTAACCACTAAATGAGGATGGCCTCACCTTATTTACTTTATATACTCATTACATAGGAAATCCCCTATGGCTAACATTGAGTCCCAAGTTCACAGTTCAAAATCACGTAATAAATAAGTTGAAGTAATGCATTATAATTATAAATACTTAAAATACTAATAAAAACGTATTCTCTTACTAGCATAAACGAGGAAACAATATGCTGCTTAATGACATTTCCCAGCTTAAAAATATCAATAGTGCAATAAAAAGTCACACACACACACACACACACACACACACACACACACACACACACATTTCTGCTTAAATTTTAATACGCCTATTAAAACTTAGGGGATCTCCACTGATTCCCAAAATCCCTATAACTTTTCATAGATTTTTAAATTGTATTTTATTTGTTTTGTGATATATGCACATGGGGGGGGCCTATGGGTCATGGTTTACATATGCAAATAAAACTTGAAAAAAAATCAGCTTTCTCTTAGCATGTGAGTCCTGAAGATCAAACAAACTCAGGCCACCTGGCTTCATGGCAAGATCCTTTACCAGAATGAGCCATATCACAGACACAACATTTTGAATATAATAACACTTTTTAAAGTATAAAAAAATAGTCTAGTGATGATTGGATAGAAAAACAATACCTTAGTAAGGGTGAATCCTGACATTCAAGAACCTCATAAAAAAAAAGTCAGTGTGGAAAAAAATTACCAAACATATCTACCCTCTTCTGGACCCTGGCTATGTGGGGAAACAACCCAATATCCCTGAAATTCTCCCCCAAGAAGAAATGGGGAATGTCTCAGCAAAGAACAGAGGTCTTGCTGCTATCCAAGACTCAAGGTCCACAATCATAAATATCCCAAGTCAATATTCCCACATTGTACATGCAGACAATTAATGTTACAGGGAGAGAATACCAAGTGGAAACATCTCAATGTGCATCAGTTTGAAAGACAGATATCAGGTAAATAGTAAGTAAACAAAAAGTTTCTTGGGGGAAGTTCCTAATGGGCAAAAAACTCACAGTGAAGCAATAAGCTCTCAGTAAGCTGTGATATGAAACAAAGACAAAAGCCAGTGTGTGGGGTGTGTCTCCTACAATCTCCCTTCACACACAGCTGTTCCAGCCTTGTCCACAAACACTAGAAACAATGCCTTTTTGCATCTCA
Source organism: Peromyscus eremicus (assembly GCF_949786415.1). NCBI lineage: Eukaryota > Metazoa > Chordata > Mammalia > Rodentia > Cricetidae > Peromyscus > Peromyscus eremicus. The sequence goes on along the minus strand of NC_081434.1, from coordinate 18,723,699 downwards.
CAGGAGTTCTTGCTGGAAGGAAGCTGGCAGCCTGGAATAACGAGAATGGCACTTCCCTTTCCTCAAAAAAGGCAGAGCTCACACAATGGCAAAGGAGAATAATGGGAGCGAACACTTACCTGGAGCACAGGGGCACGCTATGTCTTTGAAACATGAATTTCATTTAAAAGGCTATTTATCCCTTTCTGTCACCGAGCGCTGCCGCGAACTCATTTCTAAGACCTCTTTACTGCAATGTCCCAAAAGTTCCCCGTGTATGCACCCATGTGGCCAGCTTGCTTCGACAGCAGAAGCACTATAAAGAGACAGCTATTGGTTTCTTTCATAAAAGAAAGAGACAACAAATTACAATACCAGAGGAATCATACATACACGAAATCCACTGGTGACACTGTTTAGAATTCAGTCCTCAGCAAAGAATGCAAACAACTGGCAACCACATAAATAAGTGAACTCTATTCTCCTGCCATGGCAAAATGAATAGAGAGGTCAATGAAGGATTAAAATATACTGCCAAGGAAGACATTTTCCAATCTGGAGGGAGGTGGCATTTTAAACTACGAAGAAAGTTTAATACAGATACAATCTTAAAACACAATAAAAACAAAACAGTAGAGGAAAAATATATTCCTACTGTCAAAAAAAAAAAATCTGTTGCTGCGTCCTGTGAATTTGCAAAGCGCGGACATAAGTTTTGTAAGTGCCTGCCCTCGTTATGTCAAATTATAGTGGAAAAGCAACAAATAAGTAGCAGGCCTCTTCTGCTGCCTCCCACTCTGCAAAAAAGGGAGAGGGAGCACCAATTCTGACCTCAGGTGCCAGCCAAGAGCAAGGGCAAGAAGGCAAGCCTGTAAGGACACAACACTTGCCTTCACACACCTGTCAAAAACTAATGTAGGAAATGACTGTAGAAGACACTAGACATTAACCTTTGACCTCCACATGCATGTACACATATAAGCACACACACTTTCATACAAATGTGATTATATACGTAAACATATACATACATACCACACATGAAAACAAACATCTTTTTTTTTGGGGGGGGGGTTGAGACAGGGTTTCTGTTTTGGTGCCTGTCCTGGAACTCACTCTGTAGCCCAGGTTGGCCTTGAACTCACTGAGTTCCACCTGCTTCTGCCTCCCGAGTGCTGGGATTAAAGGCGTGTGCCCCCACTGCCCGGTGAAAACATATTTTTAACTCAAAAAAAACGCAAAAGATTTTACATGTCTTAACCACAAAAAGGATGTTTAAGGAAATAAATGTGTTTAATCTGATTTAGACTCTCTCTCTCTCTCTCGGTCTCTCTCTCTCTCTCTCTCTCTCTCTTTCACACACACACATACATACATGGAAATATCCTATGATCCCATAAACATGTACAATTTTTGTCTTCAAAAACATTAAAACTAGGTACATATACACAATGGAATACTACTCGGCAGAGAAAAACAATGACATCTTGAGGTTTGCAGGCAAATGGATGGATCTAGAAAAATCATCCTGAGTGAGGTAATCCAGATTCAGAAAGACAAACATGGTATGTACTCACTCATAGGAGGATACTAGATGTAAAACAAAGATGACTAGACTGCTACTCACAACTCCAGGGAAGCTACCTAGAAAACAGGACCCCAAGAAAGACACAGGGATTGCCCAATGACAGAGAAATGGATGAGATCTACATGAACAACGTGGACATGAGTGGGGGTAATGAAGGGCGAGGGTCGAGGGAAAGAGAGTTTAGTTGAGCAGGAGCTCCCAGCTGGATCAAGAACAGAGAGGGAGAACAAGGAATAAAAGACCATGATAAATGAAGACCACATGAGAATAGGAAGAAGCAAAGCGCTAGAGAGGCCCACAGAAATCCACAAAGATACCTCCACAATAGACTGCTGACAATGGTCAAGAGACAGCCTGAACTGACCTACTCTGGTGATGGGATGGCCAAACACCCTAATTTTCATGCTAGAAACACCATCCAATGACTGAGGGAACCGGATACAGAGATCCACGGCCAGGCTTCAGGTGGAGCTCCAGGAGTCCAATTGGTGAGAAAGAGGAGGGTTTGTATGAGCGAGAATTGTTGAGACCAAGGTTGGATAAAGCACAGGGACAAATAGCCCAACTAGTGGAAACACATGAACTATGAACCAATAGCTGAGGTGTCCCCAAATGAATCAGTCCCTCTGGATAAGTGAGATAGTTGATTAGCTTGATCTGTTTGAGAGGCATCCAGGCAGTGGGACCGGGTCCTGTACTCAGTGCATAAGTTGGCTGTTTGAAACCTGGAGCTTATACAGGGACATGGCTCAGCCTGGGAGGAGGGGACTGGACCTGCCTGGTCTGAATCTACCAGGTTGAACTCAAACCTCAGGGGAGTCTTTGCCCTGGAGGAGATGAAAATGGGGGGTGGGCTGGGGGGAAGTGGGGGGGGGAGAACAAGGGAATCTGTGGCTGATATGTAAAATTAAATTAAATTATAAAATAAAAAAATAAAAAACCCATTAAAACTAGATTTTGTTTTAAGATAAGACCCATTTTTGAGGAAAGTAAATATAAAGAGAAGGCTGTTTGGGTAGCTCTTTAGCAGAGTCCTCCCTAGCACTCTGGGGCACCCAAGCTTGATACTCAGCACAGAAAAAAAAAATCAAATTGTAATTAGTTAAAGACAAAATTAAGTAAAATATGAAGGAAAGTGCTCTCTTTTCTTATAATATGTAAAGTATTACTGAGAGGCTAACAGCTTACTTCATAAACTATCTTCAGTCATTTCATTTACCTTTATAACTGCTAGAAAACTGCAACCCATGTGCACACATGGATACACACATATATGTATTAATTTATCTTTCTTTCCTGTTGCTGTGCAAATATCATGATCAAAAGCAACTTTGGGGAGGAAATGGATATCTGGCTTATACATTCAGACGACAGTCCATCACTGAGGGAACTTGGGGCAGAAACTCAATGGAGGAACTTGAAGCAGAAACAGAGGAGGAAGGCTACTGGCTGGCTCACCCCCTTATGCTCTGCTGGCTTTCTTATAGGAGCCTGCTCACGTCAGTCATTAACCAACACAATCAGACATGTCCACAAGCCAAACTGATCTAGGAAATCTCCCAACGGAGACTCCTTTAGTTGACAGTGACTGTGTAGAGGGGACAGCTGAAGCTAACTAATAGAGGGAGGTGTGTGTGTGTGTGTGTGTGTGTGTGTGTGTGTGTGTGTGTGTGTGTAGAAGAGTATACACAAAAGCTAGTTGATGGATGTTGTCCCTAGAGAACAGAATTTTGTTTGAAAGCATATTTCTGAATGACTTTTCATTAATCATTTGGATTTTATTTGTGTGCTTATATTTTTAAAAAATTTTAAAAACATCAGTTTAGTATTTTCAAGTAGAAAACAGTATTTTTATGGGAAAAAATAGCTAGTATTTAGAGTTATTATTTTATTCTTCTATTCATTCCCTTAAACACAATTGAAATTATAATGTGTTCTTCTCAGAAAGCACAGGTATAAAATTTTAGGCCCTGAAACTAATTTTCTTCAACTCAAGGAAAAAGCTTTTCACAAGGGGAAAAGATAAACAACGTGAACCATTAAAATAAATGGAAAGTTGGGGGAAATTGCTTGTCAGAACGGAGAATTTTTTAGAAATGACTGCCTTGATGGTTACATTGGTTTAAGCACTCTGATTTTCACTTTCTGGTGTTGAGTCCTACTATAGGATTAAAGTCTTCTATTTTTATTTAAAATGAAAATATGCATATAAAAAATCACAATTAAGCTGGGGGGGGGGGTGGCGAACGCCTGTAATCCCAGCACTCGGGAGGCAGAGCCAGGCGGATCTCTGTGAGTTCGAGGCCAGCCTGGACTACCAAGTGAGTTCCAGGAAAGGCACAAAGCTACACAGAGAAACCCTGTCTCGAAAAACCAAAAAAGAAAAAAAAATCACAATTAACAAACATATGCTACTGTTTAGCAAAGCTTGTTTGTAATAAGATCTCTATTCCTGAACTTACTGGACATGCTGCACTGTCAAAGCTTACTTTCCCCCTCTTTCCTGTTTTCTTCTTTATTTTATTTCTAAAACCTTACAGACTATATAGATATTGATCAAATATTCCTAAACTGTTAATGTACCCCATATTTCAAATACAAAGGCAACAAAAGGAGGTGCCCTGCTTTTCTGGGTAGAGACAAGGTTCCAGCCTTGGGTATTTCAGCAAAGCCTACTTTTCATAGTACAGTCAGGAAGCAAGAAGTCTACAGTTGTGGACACATGTGAGAGAGTCCTTAAAATTCTTCTTCCTCCAGTCCAGCTGATGCTAAAATGCACTCTGGTACCCAGAAGTGTTACTCCAGCCTCATTTTCACATGTGACAAGCCAAGTGTGACAACCGTGGTCTTTTCTTTTACTTTTTTTTTTCATCCACCATTGTTTACTACTCTAGTTGGCAACTTGAACCTGGGAGAGCAGGGCCTAAAAATGAGGTGGACTAAATTCTTCTGCACCAGCCAACTTTATTCAGAGCATCAGACAGCTTATACTCTGAGGGTTAAGAAGAGTCGCGTGAGTAAAGTGGACAATCACAAGGACAATCCACACATGGCAAAACGCATGATCTCCCAGAGAGGCACATAAAAAAATAACAATCACTGCGGGTTGCAGTGATTAATCTGAAGTGAACTCACTTTTATCCACTACACCTGGTAGGGGCATGCAAGCATATTCCAGGAACAAGCTGTGTAACGGGGGGAGGAGAGATTACAAGACTCTTGTTTTTGCACACCATCTCAGAAATCTCCTCACACAGCTTCCTCCATGGAACTTTGACACAATATGATCTTTTTGTTTTGAAAAAAAATTCCACACAGAACTACATTATACTTTCATTATATCACCTCTTCCTGTGCCCTCCACTTTCCCCTCACAAATTTGTGTCATTTTCTTCTGGAATGTTTACTGGGACACATGCACACACATAACTTACTGAGTCCAGCTATGGTTGATTGTATTTATTGGGTTGTAGGGTTAACCGCTTGCATGGTCAACCTATGGTGTCGGGGGGTGGGGGAGCTGAAGAAAACTAACTCTCCTCCTGTTGTGAGCTATTCAGCTAGAGGCGGAGCCTTACAAGCTCTTTCCCCACACAAGTTGTAATGTTGATTGGTGTGGTCTTACTCATGTCTTGTGCGAACAATGATGTTGGGAGTCCATGGGCACAGCATCCCTTGTATCCAGGAGACACTATTTCATGGCATTCTTCCCACCCCTCTGGCTATAACAGGCTTCCCACTCCCCCTTCTTAGGTGCTCCCTGAGTCTTGGGTGTAGGACCCATGTCACAGAAGTGCTATGCAGGGATGGGCCCTCTACAGACACTTACTGTCTACACATTGAACATTTTTGTTTTCTGCAGCAGCCTCCAGTCTGCTGGAAAAAAAAAAAAAAAAAGGAAAAGCTTCTTTAATAGGAGGTGAGAGCTCCACTTAGCTAGAAAGTCTGTGAATATGGCTGCTGGCTCTGCATCACTCTTTATGGTCTTTGGTCTGTTTATGAATGCAAGCATCAAGTATGAATTCTATAAACTGGCAGGTCTTTTCCAACATTAAAATCCTAATTTTTAATGAACTGGGATAGCTACGTCCTATGTATTTGTCCTTCAAACAAGCTGAATAAAATGCCTCAACATACCAAAGCTGTTTACTGCTGAAATGTATAAGACACTGAACACGAAGTGAAAGGTGGACCTAAAAAGAGTAACACAGTAACAATATCTGAGGCATGGCAAAATGTCAGACCAGATGTGTTCTAAGTAGCAGCACCCACGGTAAATCAAAAGTGACTAAAAAGTAACTAAGTTTGAACAAATGTGGGCAGGTCTTTACACATCATGGAAAGCAATGGTTCCGTGGTACAGTCTATCTTGTTTAAAATATTATTCAGTTGCCTCTTTTAGATTTAAAAGTTTATTTAAAAAAATTTCATGCAATGTATTTTGATCATACTTCTGCTACAGCAGTTCCTCCGAGACCCTCCTCATTTCCCTACCTAACCCAACTTCATGGTCTTTCTCTAAAAAAAAAAAAAAAAAAAAGAAAAGAAAAAAGAAGGAAGGAAGGAAAGAAGGAAGCAGGAAAAGCCCAAATATTTTAAAAAATCAATAGAAAAAAATAACAAAACAAAACAAAAATTACACATACACATACACAAAGAATAAAAAATAGTACCTGTTTTGTGTTGGCCTGTTAAGTAGTGTGGATCTGCTTTGTAGTGTAGTTAATAGATATACTGATCTCCCCCCACTTCAGAAGGTTGCAAACAGCTTCTTGGTTAGGAGTGGACCCTTGTGTCCATTTCCCTCTTCTCAGTACTGTGAATTTGTCTGGTTTGAACCTGTACAGGTCTTCTGTGTCCTGTCACAGTCCCTGTGAGCTCAGTGTCATAGAGGACACTGGAGGAAATAGCATCTTTTAGATTTTTAAACAGAATCATTACTCAAGATTAACTTGGGTAACTAAGAGGGGAAAGCACCATATGAGAAATGGAAGCCTATCAAAGACAGAAGCAAAAGCCACGGCAGAAAGCTTCCAAATCGTTGATTTCCACTCAAGAATGTATTTTGAACTTCTCTCAGACCAATCTCTAAGCCACAGATATGAGAATATGAGATTGGGCAGGAAACAAAATAAATTCTGAAGGAGCATGAAAATCTAATTTTGATTAAGTAGGTGATAACGTGATAAGAGAGGCAGAAATACTTGCCGAGAAGCATGCTGGGAGTCCTGCCATCTGGAGCCTCAGGGCTATTCTGTAAGGACAGTACCAGAGTGATGGTAGCTGGAGAAGGGAGAAAAAGTAGCATTCCAGGGCCAAGGACTAACATGAAGCCCTAGATCCCAAAGAGGGGGTCCCTAGATCAGCAGCACTAGTGACCGCTTGGAAATTCTTAGATAAGCAAATTCCCAAGGTCTACACGTTAGCAACAGAATAACATGTTACAGACTAGGGAGGGGGTAATGATATAGTCTTTCTGGATGACTGACATGCAGACTGAAATTTGAGCATCATTATAATAAATAAAGGAATTGGTGTAATAGCAATGTTCTCAAACGTGTGATTTTCAAATTCAGTATCAATGAATTTGTAGCATCAGAATCGAGCAAAGGAAGCAAAGCCAAAGCTCCGTGGACTGACACATAGACCCTTCCTAATCCACAGAGACAATTTTCCAGGTTATGCGGATGAAGGGTTAAGTTTAGAAACTGCTAGAATAACACAGATGGGAACTAACCTTGACACCAGGGTGCTGACGGGTCTGAAATGCAAGTTTGATAAGCATTTTAGACAAGTTTTCATTTGTTCAAGTAATACCTGACCTAATCAGCTTTTAGAGAAAAAAAAAAGATGTACTTGAGTTCATGTTTTGAAGGTTTTGGTCTATCGTTGTTTGCTTACTGCTGTTAGACCTGGGTTCGAGCAGAGGTTGGGGGGGCGGAGCACAGCATATTAGGAACAAATGCTAGAATACAATATTTCACTTCACAGTGAGGAAGGAAAAGGGGAAGAAAGATAAAAATAGGGTTCTATGATTCCCTTGAAGCACACATCCTGAAGCTTGAAGTTTTCCACAGCCTCCTAATGGTGCCGTGGTCTTAAGGACAGCTATTAATGAATGAATCTTTGGAGCAGTGATTCTCAACCTTTGGATTGCAACCCCTTTGGGGTCAAAGGACCCTTTCACTGGGGTCACATTTCAGATATCCTGCATATTAGACATTTACATTACAATTCATGATGGTAGCAAAATTACAGTTACGACGTGGCAACAAAAATAATTTTATGGTTGGGAATCAGCACAATATGAGGAACTGTATTAAAGGGTCACAGCACTAGGAAGTTTGAGAAGCACTGTTTTGAAGGATGCCAACCAAACCATAGCAATGAGTCGAATTTCACAAGAATGTCACAGAAAGAATCAATTCAGTGTTTGGTGTTTAAAAAAATAAAACAAAACAAAACAATATTTAATTGAAATGTATAGGAGTATGGAAACTGTACAAGTTATGCATAACAGAACAAAAGCTATAGCAAGCTTGAGCACATAAAGTAGCAAGGATAATTGCTCACCCTTGACCTTCTTGCTCAGAAAGGCAGAGATTGAGATGGAGCCACCAAGTAAATGGCTGTTACCACCACCCAGCATGATGTACCACAGTGCAGACAGAATGTCTTCAAGGGACTCACTGGATTTGATGTTTCCAGACATTCAAAAGTGAGGAGAAAGGCCTGAAAATGGTAGGTGTCCTGACTGAGGTCACAGAATGGCTGGAAGAGCCAAACTAAAGCCAGACATTCGGACTGCCAGCTCATGGTCCTCTTCCTGTGTCACACTGCATTCCAGAAAAATAAGGGATGCAGGCAGCAATTTCCAGGAGAGAGTCAGTGAGACTTAACAAAGGATTCAACGGAGAGAACAAAACACCAAATTCCAGGTCACTCTGGAACCCACGGTTCTAGGTAACTAAATATGGCTACCAGCATGGATGATTGGAATAGACCTAGAAAATGCCTTTAATGAACATGAAAGGGAGTTTGTGTCCCTCTGCTTCTGAGTCATTGTAGCCTTGGGAAGACCAAACGACATTAGCATCATCATATATATGGCCCCATTCCATATCTAAAACATAGCAACTACTCTACGCATACAATCAAACAGTCTGCTTAACTTTCAAGGAAAAGATAACACTGTTTTAGCTGACACTGGTGGTTAATTCTAATAAGAGCTCGCTCTAGAGGGTTTCTGGCAGGCACTGTAGGACAGCTCACCAAAGCAAGCACTTCATTGCTTACAGCAGCCAATATGGGAACAATAATAATATTGCACCATGATTTCTCCTTCTCCTGGATCCGTTTAAGAAGGATGTTTGAACAACATTAAAGACTAGGTCCATATCTTGAAATTTTTATGGACAGGATATAAATGCAATGACATATCCATAAAATTTCCTCCTTTATTATCCATTTTGGTTGAAAGTCATTGGAAATCTGGCATCAGAGAGGCACGTAAAGCAATTTCAAATGTGTCTACGCTCTCTGAAAGTCAACTGCTTCCTTTCTTGTGGGTTTTCTTTTATTTTTTCAAGTATTTACATAATATGTTTTATGGCTACGAAAAAGCATCTAATAATCTTTTAAGTGAGCATACAAACAAAATAATGAGTTTCATTCTGGCATACAAATATAATATATATACATATACATATATACATACATGTATAGATCATCATACTTCATACCGATTCATTCTCTTCCCCCAGTAGTCTCCTGCACCCCTGCACCCCTGCCCCTGCGACTTGGTTTCTTTTCTCCTCCTCACTAGTCTCATTTTTACTTTGTGTCACATGAATCACATTCCCCTCTCTTTCACTCCCTCTCTTTCACTCCCTCTCTCAAGAAAACTTTAAACTAAAAATCTCTCACCACCTCAGTATGACCACCTTTGCCTTAGGCACTATGAAACAGACCATGTCCCTGAATTCCCACAATATTTACTCTGCAACTATTCACCGAGAAAAGCTACAGGATGCCAAAGTGGGCTTCAGAGAAGAATGTGATAAAAATGTCTCCTCCACCTGCTTGTTTTCTCTCTTCAGCGAGAAGGTGTGCAAAGGAAAGCTAATAAGTGAGACTACAATACAGCATCAGATCAGAAAATATGCAGATGGCAGCATTTTGGGGAGTCTGGAAAGACAGACTGCAATAGTCCTGAATACCTGATGCTCAGGCTGAGGTTTTATACACAATTAGCATCACTCCGTGGGATGGATGGGGTGGTCTAGGTATAATGCCCCTCTGAGGTGCTTTCACCATCTCTTTCTGAATTGTAAGCACACACATAGAATCAATCACTTCCTGAGAAGTCAGATCATGAGTGTTAACTCCTGGCATGATTGTAAGTCTGTCATTTTGGAACCCAGAACCCATGTAAAAGGAAGAGAGAACCAACTCCACAAAACTGCCCTCTGACCTTTAGACAGGCATCATGGCATGTGTGCCCCACACACAATTGATTAAAAATTAAAAAGAAAAAAAGATGCCAGATCAAACACCTGTCAGTCAACAACACAGCCAGTTCTTTGAGATTTAGTGTGACATGCCTCTGGCTTAAACAGCAAATTCTTTCATGGAACCATGAAAGTCTTGGAGTTTCCAACTCCCTCCTAAAGTAAATCACCATTTATTGTAGGCACGAGAAAGACATTTCAATAGATGAAACACGAAGTATTTACTCAAGCTCCTACTGGGCTACTCATTTTACCTGTGTGGTTTTACAGGAGGAATCTCTCAGGATCACAAACTCTAATTCAGAGAAGTAAAAAAAAATCAATTGATATTTAGCAAAACCTGAGAGAGTAAAATAGTTGGATATTAAATATGTATTTCTGTATGGACAAATGTCCCTCTGGGGTCACACATAATACAGGATATGAAAGCAAGCCAAAGATTATAACGAACTCAAGGCAAATGCCAGTTATTGCTATTTTATGTTTGTGTCCTTTTTTTACTATAATCGAGGTGCAGGAGCACATTTTTCCTCTAGCAAAAGATTGCATCTTTAATCTTAGAGGACAATATGAACAAGGTAAAGAACTCCCACTAGAGATTATCTTTCATCTCAAAGGGTAAAGAGGGCAGCTGGCTAGAGAAATCCCAGTGCAGATTAATATGCAGAAAGAAAGCTGTGTGGTCTACACCTTTTTGCTTGGATTTGTAAAATACAACCAAAATGATATGGAACTTTCCTTCCTGAAATTCTGCTACTGAGCATAGAACACAATGGCAACCAACTGAATCTTCTATGGAAACAGAAGCTTCTAGCAAACTACGTTTCAGAATTAACTGCCACAGGACAAGAGCTAGTGATTCAACCCTCATAATTCTCCTGTTTCAATGATCATTTTCAATTTTACATATGAGGACACCCACTGTAAGGGAGCTTCGTGGACAAAATTGAAGGCTGTCTTTAAGTGCTCTGTGAGGCATGATTTCAACTGATCTCACAATACTCTCATTTTAATTTCAGTAGCTAAGTGGCATCTCCATAGCTTTTCAAGGATTCCTCTTTAGGCAAAATACAGATCCTTCATTACTGTCCCTTCCATGCAGAATCCAAAATCCATTCTTTATAACGCGAGCTTCATTTTCATATGGTTCTCTCAGGTAGAGTCCATCTAAAGATGTCAGGAATTCAATGTAACAAATGTGTTTCCCATCCTAAAGATATTTTCAGATTTTTTTTTTCCTCTGGTCTTATTGTTCTAAGGGTTTCCATAGCACTTCTGAGCTTATTTCTGTGTAGCATGAACTCAAAGCTTGAAAGAGAATCTGGTTGTGCTTTTCCTCAATCCAAACCTTCTGTGGCTCCTCAGGCCGCCCTCTCAAAGAGGCTTCAATGGATTTTAGAAGCTCAAGTATGACTGAATGAATGGGAAAATATACCATGTTCCTTGAAAGAATTATCAATCTATAAATTCTCAGGGACTTAATCTGTCAATTAAATACAATTTTATTTTAAATTTTACTAGAATCATTTAATAACTTAATTACAAAGTTCTTCTAAAGAACAAAGATTTTTTTACAAATCAGTTCATATTTAACTCTAAGTATTTTAGTTAGAAAAAAAAAAAGACAAACAAGGTTATGGAACCAGTTGACACATATAGAATATAAACATGCATGTTACATGTACAAACACATAAATGTACAAATAAATAAAAGCTTGGAAAGGTGAACTGTGAAATTTATGTTATAAATATGGGTCCATAAAATCACAATAAATATGTACAAGTATAATTCTAACACCACACGCACATGTATGCGCACACACACACACACACACACACACACACACAGGTGGGGGAAAGAGAGAGACAGACAGACAAAAAGAGAGAGAGAGAGAGAGAGAGAGAGAGAGAGAGAGAGAGAGAGAGAGAGAGGGTATTATCAGCTTAGTTTATGAAAAAACAATTTATGGTATTCTCTTCTTTTTAAGTACATCTCAAACGCTGTTTAATAAATTTAAAGCAACACATATGTTCCTACAAAGAGCATGATGTTAATACACTTCTGTATCAGATACTGAATAAATTTTCTATCTAAATATATTCCTAAGCTAGTTGGAACTCTACCAATAACCACTGTTTATTTACCAAGTGTGAGCCTGGCTACAGAAATAAGGGCACAAGGAATATAACTGAACTGAGAGCTACCATTGGTCCTCAAGAATAACTCAATCTTTTAATTTTTTTGACCTTATATTTATAGGAAGGAGTGTCCATAGAACTATTATGTTTGATCATTTCCCATATAGTATTCAACAATGTAGATGAGATACTTTCTGCCACATTACAATTAGTTGGTTAGATGATTTTTGTTAAAGGGTTCTGAGCAAGTTTAACGGTGTCAGGAGGCTAAATTATTGAGTTTATATTTAACTGATGGGTATTTTCAGTTAGCAATTGTTTTATCAGGATTTAATTGCTTCATAAACTGAGAACATTTCATATTAAAACATGATAAACATCTTCAGACATAGTAAAAAGAAGAAAAGCTGTTACAGTCAAGAAACACAGTCCTTTGCCCAACCTGAGTCTGCAGAAGACAGCATTCTAGGGTGGCTTTGTCCCAAAATTGTCCTCTATCCAAACACAAAAGCAGTAGGAAGGAATAAAGTTATGCTTTCTAGATGCACAAATGGGTAATTATTTAAAGAATAGAGATCTGTGGATGGTTTGTTCCACATGCTGTTGGCTCACCAGCAGCACCTCTGTCATATTACTGAAGGACCTGTGTGTGTAATTTTAAGTAGAGTGAATCTTTTGGGAAATCCTTGTTATCTATAACTGCTATATTTACATCCAAAACTGCACTTATTTCCCTATATAGTCTCAAACTGCAAATATTCTCACCTAACTTGCTGTCCTTTCCTAACCTATCTGCCAATCTCTTTACCTTGGAATAAGGGTAACTGTTGAGTCCTCCTCAAACCCTTGGATCTGAAAGTGTGGCAGAAGAAAATCACCTTTTTTTTTTTAGGTTTTAGGATCTCATTCCCTCTAGACCAGTAGTTCTCAACCTCTGGGTCATGACCCGCACAAGGGTCATTTATCAGATACTTCCATTACGGTTCATAAAAGTAGCAAAATTACAGTTATGAAGGAGCAACAAAATAATCTTATGGTAGAGGTCGCCACCACATGAGGAACTGTATGAAAGGGTCGCAGCCTCAGGAAGGTTGAGAACCACTGAAGCGGACCTTCATGTTCTTCATCTCTCATTGTATTCCTTCATGGTAAGTCCCTTCTCAAATAGCCCCTCACTCTCCTAGATGCTCAATCTTCCCATCCACAATAGTTAGTAAACCAGTACCTAATTTAAAATTAAAGAAGAGCACTGAAATCTGTGTCCTTGAACTTCACCTCTGAACTTATAACATAGACAACGATACCTCTGCCCTTTGCTCCTATACTGCATAGGATGGTCTTCCTCCACAATGACATAGATCTCTCTTGGGATGCCTAGTTATCTCCTTCTTCCCCTCATCCTGAAAATAAATTTAAAACTTCCATGGGCAGACAACAGAAAGAGAAGGAGAAAGGATAGTGGAAGAAAGACTTGCCCTCAATTCCTGGTGCTGCCCCACCTCTCCATATCCTAACAGACCCTTTTCTTATCCCCGGAGTCTTTGAAAGCTGTACACATTTTTCTGTCTTAACTTGTTCAGTTTTCATTATCCACAGAGCACTGTGTACAGTTCCATGTGCTGTGACAGTCTTCCATCTATAGAGACTAGTGCTGAAACCAGAGTTCACTGTGTGCCTCACACCTGTTATAACATGCCTCACATCCCCCATTATAACATGCCTCTCACCCCTGCTATAGTTCTCACCTTTTTTAAGCACTTGATAATTCTCAATACTCACTCCTTCTTCAGTTTCCACACACCATTGTGCATGAATCGCTGTGCTTGCACATGAACCAAAGACAAAGAACCTTTGAGTCAGTTCTCATGCTTATCATCCATAAAAGCCACCATCAGGACTGTGGTGTTTTAGGATACTTCCTTTCATCTCCTTCATAAGTAGAGAATTAACACAAAAGCAATGTCAAGAAAACATATGTATACTCCCTGCTGGGTTTGGCTCCATGTGGAGAAGTTAAATGATAAATAATTTCAGGAAACTGAGGGAAAGTGAATCACTCATTTCCCAGGACAGACAGTTAAGAGCCTTACCATTTTAGGAAATCTCCCCGGTGCTTAGTAATAGTTACTTGTGACTAAAATGAATATTAGATTCAGACCATGTTTGAATTAGGAATGGACCCTGGGATAATCTGGATGATTTTTTTCTCATAGGCAGAGGCTGCAGGTCAGATTCAATTTTATGGGCACTGCTGTTAAAGGAACAATGAAATAGGACCTGCAACTTAGAACTCACAAGTGAATTCTAATTTTATTCTTTTCTATTTTCCTTCCCATCCTTCCCTCTACAGTCTTTAAAATATTCTGACTATATCCTTTTATTTCCTGCCCAGTCCTCAATGCTGCTGGCCTTTAGATTCAGCTCCTGGTTTATAGCATTCGCCATTAACATTCTTCCCAGATCACGTGATATAGCTTGAAATTGCTGATAGCTTGTCAATCTGTCTTCCCAACAGGACCAAATTCTTTATATGAAACTGTGTACTGGACATATCTATTAAATGCACATCTTAGACATGTCTATCATTGAGGAAAGTTATAAAAAAAAAATACGTATCAGCCTTTGTAACACCGAAGAGCCTATATTAGGATTGGATTGCTAAATCTGAAATTTTTGACTGAGAAGACAAATTTCCCTCGTTAAAAGTTCAACTTGACAATTTGAATCTTTAGTATAGTAAAGTGGTATATAAATAATACACAACCAATTGTGCAAGCTTCATTTTCACAGACACTGTTTGAACAACAGCTGTCTAAACCTCTGGCTTAGAAATGCCTGATGACTAACATCCCTCAGACAAACCACAATGTATTCTTCAGACATCTCATATAAAACACATCTTTTTCATCAGAACGTCTGAAATTTGTCTTTATGTACTAAAGAAAACTGAACTGTCTCTGTTTGGCATAGATGTATATTTGAACTCCTTCTCACTTCCTATCTCTTCCAAATATGTATTGGATGCTCTTACCACACAAAATTCTTGTTATTGCGAAATGACCTTAGCTGTCCTGTAACATGGTGCACTCACTCAAACATGCTCATAACTTGAAATTCTCTTGGCCAGGAAAAATCCTTCCTAACCCTCTATTCCCAGTATAAACATCAGTAATCCTTAGAAATCTCCCTGTAGAGAGCCCTTTATTTTCTATGCTTGCTTACCTTTCCATGTTTTTATAGAGCATAATAAATCATATTTTAGTTTGCTTGTTTGTACGTCTGGCATAGTCTGTTTCTGAAGGACAAGAATCACCTCTAATTAATCTTAGTATCTCCCTCACCTGGCAATAGACACTAATACTTGTTGGATGACTAATAGATTCTTCAAAAGCTCAAGAAGCCATACAACTTTCAATAATGAAAATTAAGAAACACACCTTTGATCAAAAACTCTAAAATGGTTAGAGTCCCCCTCTCCGAAAAAAATCAGCCTGAAATCTCCCATCATAATCCTTTCTAAGTTATCCAAAGGAAAAACAATAAATGAGGTCTCAGCCTGCCTGGCAAACATAAAATTCACGAGCTCCTTTTCAAATATAACACTAACGTTCAACAACTGCATGATCTTGGACATGTCACTTACCTTAGGTGCTTTATTTAGCTTATACAAACTAGGGTAATAACTGCCCTACATCATGAGGTATTTGTAAGGACAGAGGTAATTAATATTCCAAAGTACTCAAAACAGATACTGCATTGTCAAGTAGTAAATCAGAATTTTAATCATTAAATTTCAAAAACAAAGTAAGAACAAAGTGACTTCTGTATTAAAATTGCATAATGAAGCCCATTGCTGTGCATAAGGTTTAAAAAATAAGTGTTAAAGTGAGCACTGCTGAATGTTTGCATCCATTCTCAACATTTTTTGGTAAGAACACACTTCTAAAACCTATTAACCATGAAACTGACTATTTACTGTGTTTTAAGGGTTAATCTCAGCATAGAAAAACCAGTTATCTGTAGAAGAATGGCAAGCCACAGAGAAGCCAGACTGGGAGGATTAATATGGGGAATATACGAAGAACTTAGAAAACAGAACAGCAAGAAATGAACAACTCAATTTTTAAAATGTGCTCTGCAAGTGAATGGAGAGTTCCCAAGAGATGTTAATGGCTAATAAATACTTCTGAAAGTGTTCATTATCGTTAGTCGTTGGGAAAATGCAAATTAAAAATAATTTGAGATACCCTTTTGCCCCAGTCAGAACAGCTATTAGCAAAAAATCAAATGACGACAGATGTTTCTGAGGTTGTAAGGAAATGTGTAGTTGCTTAATCCACTATGGAAATCAGTGTGGAGGTTTGTTAAACAGCTAGAAATAGAACTGACAAAAGGCCCAGTTATAACATTCCTGAATATGTGTGTGTGTGTGTGTGTGTGTGTGTGTGTGTGTGTATAGTAGGACTCTATATCCTACTACAGAGATACTTGCTCATCCATATTCATTGTTGCTCTGTACAAGATAGCTGAGAAAAAGGATCAACCTAGTTTTCCATCAAAAGATGAATATAGATTATGAAAACATGGTCTACACAATGAATTCTATTAAGCTGCAAAGAAAAATGAAATTATGAAAATTGCAGGCAAATGGAATGCTCTGGAAAAAAGAAATACACGGAGTGAAGTAACCCAGGACTAGAGAAATAAAATGCCACATGTTCTGACTCATATGTAAATCCTTGTTTCAAATCTTCATTTTTACCTGTTCAATTTAGGAAACCTACAGAAGCCAGGAACTAGAAAGGGGAACTGAAGGAGGAACTGAAGGAGGAAGTCGCCGTAATGAAGAGGAGCTACTAGAACACAGACTACAGGAAGTAGCAAGTGAGAGTACTGGGGGTAGAATGGTTTAAGCAGGAATGACTCAATAAGACTGGGGAGACAGAGGCCAAGGAGTAAAGCTTAACCAAAGTGAAGGATCTATGAAAAAGGCATGGAAACATGCAACATTTCAAGACAGCTAGACAGACAGACAACAAAAAACAGAAGGGAGATTTCCTGCATGGCTGGATAATGCTACTTCTAGATGCCAATTTTATCAAACAAAAAAAAATTCTATGCCAGGTATGGTATAAGGTAACTCATGAGTTGGTGCACGTGGAAACTGAAGGCCTCCACAACAATACAGGGCATTGCCATCTCTCTTGGCTGCGTACAAGAACTAGACAATGGGAACTCATTGCTATTGCTGAAGACACCACACACTTCATTTGCAAAATATAAAGAAAGCCAGCAGGAACTAAACTGAGAGCTTCCTTTTTGCTGGCTAGTTTTCATTGCACCTAAGGAGCTATACAGGCTACTGGGGAAGATAAGGTATCACAGTCTTACACAGATATCAACCCTACAATCTAAAATGTCTATCTACCAGGCAAGGTGCCGCTGTTTGTGTCATAGTGTCACAACTGTTAATCAGGGCAATACATGACTTTAAAGCTGGGTGTGAGGCCCACTCCATAGAATGGACTATGTGTCTGGCACTGTAAGCTCACAAAAAGGCGGGGTGGTGGGGGTGGGGGGGTGGGGGTCGGAGGGTCAAAGACCTCGGTGGGGATCTCACTACTATTGTTTAACTAAATGGTCATGGCACCAATCTGGGATAAATATTGACATATATTCTTACAGATAAATGTTATCCTTACCTTTAATTGGAGAAGTTTCTCTTTTCAGTGAATAGCAGTGAATGCAAAGCCTTGTGGCTGTTGGTGATACTGGAATAAATGACATTAGATGGCTCAGCTCTGAAGAGGACATGTATACCAACCCTCTAAGGCTCAAGGAACGTTGTAGAAGAGGGAACAGAAAGGATATAAGAGCCAGATAATAAAGGGCATTATGAAATATCCTTTTTTGGCCATGATACAGCCAATGGAGTAACAAATGTAAGCCCACCAGGCTTCAAAGCATACTTCTCTACCCAAAACCACAATGACTTCTGGTTAAAAATCAGTAGGTCTTAACAAAACAAAAGAGCATGAGGCGGGTTGAGGATTTAGCTCAGTGGTAGCATAAGGCCCTGGGTTCGATCCTCAGCTCAAAAAAAAAAAGAGCATGAGGCATGGGTGTGTGATGGGGCTCATAGGGAGGAGGGAGGAATGATAAGTGCAATAGGGCAATAAAGAAGAGTGAGAGTATAAAGAAGGGCACACGGACCTGTACTCCAGGGTAGGCCCCACACCAAGAAGTAGCTGGCCAACACAAACTAGACTAGATGGGTTTAGAGAAACAGAGGAAAAGAGAAAGCACACAGAGTTGGATGGATACAGACTGAGAGTGGATCTGGGAGGAGCTGTGAAGGAGATGAACGTGATCAAAATGCATTGTATGTCATTCTCAAAGAAACAGTAAAAACATTATTTTAAAGAGAGTACAATATATGCATGAGATTGTCAAGGAAAAGTTTTAATTAACAATACAAAAAGCAGATAATTTAGCCCCATAGCAGGAAACATTTGCTTCTACCCAAGGGATGATGACTAAAGATGCCCTGTAGGAAGGCAGCCCTTGCTGACCACATCTTGTCCAATTAGATTTGTTTTTGTTTGAAAAGGAAAGGGGAAGAATCACAGCCTTGAATAGATATACCTATCTCCAGTGCTCAAATCTGTCCTTAAAACATCCTTAAATCTTCACAAGTCTTGACTCCATCTTGTCCCTTTTTCCACCTGGTCAGAGTCCGAACACTCTCCATCTTTCTGACACTAGTGTCACTATATTATGAATTGAACATGAAACGCCATGCTAATATGTGACTTCCATGGTGCCCAGGCAGTTGTATTATTTTGTCAGACTGTAGAAATATTAGGTGGTCAGAGTCTAACTGGAGAAGGTAGGTCTCTAGGGGTATTGTCTGTGGGATGTGTGTGTATCCTTTCCTGGGATTCTTTCTCTCCCCTCTCGCCTTCGCTTCCTGTCCATGATGAGGTAACGATGCTCCCTTCCACAAGCTCCACCACAATGATATGCTATACTGAAAGAGCTCCAGAACCACACAGCCATGAATTGAACCCATTGAAGCCTTGAGACACACACAAAAAAACCCTTCACTTAAAAACATTCTCCCACCTACTTCGCTCATGGCAATAAGTGGGGTAACTAATACAGCTTCATGAAGCTGAGTTGTGGCAAGCTCATCTGCCCCATGTTCACTCACATGGAGACCATTCTCTTCTGCCAAAGTTAAATGTTCCCTCCACTGTCAGTTTTTGAATCTCAAGCTGGCTGGGAGGCTTCTTTGTCTTACTGCACTTTATACACCTCCATTTTCTTACTTCATTTCTATCGTTCATATACAGCAGAGGTAGAAGCTAGAAACAAGTCTCGGTTCTCATTTGTATACCCACAGTATACATGCCAGCACCTAATACTCATTTGTTCAATAAATTTTAAATGAAAGTCGGTTAAATGTCTTTCTTGAAAACACAACTGAATAACTCAAGATTTTCTAAAATATAATTACATGTTTCATCATTATACTAGCTAAAATCCAATTCAGTTGGTAAAAGAGTGGTTATTGGTGTTGGGTGTGTGTCAGTAAAAATTCCTAGGCCTATGACATGAAGAGTCCATATACTAGGTACCTTCTGTATACACTGAAGATACTGAGCCAAACATCTTAATTTAAATGATGAATAGAACAGAGCAAAGGCCAGTCCGTTATCGCACAGGCACACAAAAAATATGCAGCAACATGTCTTATTGGCCATGTGCAAAGCCTGTCCCAACAGGGCTGAAGAAAAGTGTTACTTTCTGTCCCAGATTCCATCCAAGCCTTACTCTCATCCTGAAGGAGTTCTCCACACTTGCCAGGTCTTATGGTAGAGATGAATGTAACAGCTTGGTTCTCCTTGAAATCATCAACTGTGAAATAATCGTGGACATAGATCTCCCTCACAGCATACTGTTCTGGAAGCTGAACAAAAGTGAGGGGTTGTGTCATGGATACCAGGAGCTTGCAGTAGAGGACTCAGATTTGGCTCTAAGTCCTATCATGATAGGCCTTTTATCAACAATGTAATTTTATCTCTTTCCATTCCATCTATCAGCTTTACCTTCTCACAAAGGTAAACCACACCTGGATGTATAAAACCACCAAACTGGCTCTGGTCTCTCATCCCTTCAAAGGGCTACATCTTCGCTTCCCATATTCTTATGGGAAGTGATTGGAGCCCATGAGCCTCCTCCAGTAGTCAGCCCCACTACTTCACATATATCACCTTGGTATCATACACAATTGTGCTTTCCTCTGTGAACCACTGATATGTTATCCTCTCTTAAGTCTTTGATCACCTTAAAAGCTGAGAAAGTGCTGTCTACCTTCTGTTACCTTAGCACATGATTTAGCAGATGGGAAGGAAAAACTGCTCCTTAAACATATTGTTCAGCTAATCCTAATTTGAAAATACCAGATTACTACAGAAATCTGAGCATCCTGTGTAATCTCTGGAACTGGTTTAACATGGGGCCGTCAGAAATAAATCCCCAAATAAAGTTTTATGCAATTTCATTTAAGATATAAGAAATTTTAACAGTGAACTTTATGTCCCAAATACACTGCATTTAAATTTTTATTTTTATTTTATGTAAAATAAAAATCTACTTGTGTTCTAGTCTATCACTTTTGATTAGATTAAAAGGTACCCACCCATTTACAGTAGATAAAACTAATTTGATCTGTTGAAGTTATCAGAATTGTTACCGTGCATCATGTACTTAAGGTTTCATACTATGTTGTCTTTCTAGCAACAGTCACAAGGATACTATTGTTAACATCGCCCAGAAAAAGATAGTCAGACACATTGAACTTGTGGTTGGTTGAATAGCTGGGAGAGTCATAAAGCTAGGATTTGGACCTGAATTGGCCTGGCTAACTTCCCAGACACTACTAGTTACCAGACTGGAATTGTACATTGCTCAATGATGTAGCAATCAACCAGTCTAGTGATTCCCCAGCATTGTTATGGTTAAGCCTCCTCCTACATAAGACATATAATTGAAACATTTCTCTTTCTTATTATCTCACCAGAAACCCATCTGTTAGAATTAAATCTGAATGAATATAACAAATATTTAAGTTAAAACAAATACAAGGCAAAGTAAATACATTTCAGATTGTATAAAATGTTTCACTTCTTATATAAAATGTTGCTTGGTACTAGATGATGTGGCAAAAATAATCATAAATCACAATGGATCCTATCAGTATTTGCTTACATGATACTACATATGTGGCACTGGCCTGGAAGGAAATGCCAATGAATTCTTTTTAAAATAAAAATTGTGTATCTTTTGGGAGCATAGCAATGCTTACTGCAGTGAACCTAACCCACATAAGCACCTCCTTACACAGTTACTGTATGCATTTACAGTAAGAAGACTGGAAATCTAACTCCCTCAGCATATTCCAAGTACACATTATTATTAATGATAATCACCTTGCATAATTGGATCTCTGAACTTCTGCATCTCAGATACTTGCAATCTTAGGCTTGTAGAACAACTATGTGGCATTTTCCTGCCTCCTGCCCTGCTAAGCATCTTTTTAGTCTCTGTCTCAATGTTTCTGGCTACCTCACATGGCACATGTAAGTGAGATCATGCAGATTTGTCCTCCAGTACCTAGACTCATCCATTTATTATAAATTACAAGATGTACTTTTTCAGGGCAAAATTCATTATACACAGTGTACATGTAACACAACATCCAACACATAATGATGTATATCATCTATAATACATTCTGTATGCATACATACTTCTACATATATATGTGTGTGTGTGTGTGTGTATGTGTGTATCACAATTTTATCTACTCATCCATTCATAGATACTTAAATCACTTTTACATATTGCCTCTCAAAAATGCTGCAATGAACAGGGAAGAGCAGACATTTCTTCAAGATTCTGCTATTTACAGGGATCTCTGAATTGTATGTTTGGTTTATTTGTAATTCTTTGAGGAGTAAGCTTCTACAATGATTTCCATCATGGATATATAAATTCGTATTCTCAGTAGCATATCAAGATTTCCTTTTCAGCCGGGCGGTGGTGGCGCACGCCTTTAATCCCAGCACTCGGGAGGCAGAGCCAGGCGGATCTCTGTGAGTTCGAGGCCAGCCTGGACTACCAAGTGAGTCTGGACTACCAAGTGAGTTCCAGGAAAGGCGCAAAGCTACGCAGAGAAACCCTGTCTCGAAAAACCAAAAAAAAAAAAAAAAAAAAAAGATTTCCTTTTCTTCACACCCTGGCCAGTAGCTGTCATGTTTTATCTTCTGGATGGGAGAACTGCACAGGTGTGAAGTAGAAACTCATCATTATGACTTGCACCTCCCTGATGACCACAGATGTTGCATTTCTCTCTGTTACCCTTTGTGTGTATCTTCTTGGGGAAACTATTTTGAGCCTGCACCCATTTTTAACTAGACTATGTGAGGTTTTTATTTATCTTGTTACTGAGTTTTAAGGGTTCCTTGAAATTTTTAGTTTCTAATTCTTTTTTTTTGGCGGGGGGGGGGGGGGAGTTGAGACAGGGTTTCTCTGTGTGGTTTTGGTGCCTGTCCTGGATCTCGCTCTGTAGACCAGGCTGGCCACGAACTCACAGAGATCCACCTGGCTCTGCCTCCCAAGTGCTGGGATTAAAGGAGTGTGCTACCACCACCCAGCATCTTTTGTCAGAAAGATGGTTTTCTAATATTTTCTCCCAGTCCATTGGCTGCCTTTTCGGTGTTTTGGTTTTGTTTGGGTTAGGTTTTCTCAATACCTGAGGTGGAACCCAGAGTCTTATACCATCTAGGCAAGCTCTTCATGGCTGAGGTACCTCTCTAGTCCCTGTTTTTTCATTTTGTTATTACTTCCCTTGCATTGGGGTACCATTTTTATACATTTCTTTCTGGCTTTGTTCTTCGACAGCTTCATATATGTATATAACACTTTCAGATCACTTCCATTCCTTCACTCTGTCTTATCTTCCACTCACCCCCTACCAATCAAACCCCTCCACCTTGCCAAGCCCTCATCCTGCTTTCATATCTTTTGTTATTGCTGTTAAAGCTTTTGCTTTGTGACTCACTAGGTTTAACTGAGGCTGCTTTTCTTGGTAGCAGGGTTTGAAGCTATCCACTGGAACATGAGTACTCCCTTCACTGGCCACATTGGAAGACAATGACTTCCCGTCCCCCAGCAGCCCCCAACTGCTAGCAGTTCCACAGGACAGACCAGAATCTCATGAGCCCCTCCCCTATCCATGACTGAATATTTAGGGCCCAGTCTCATGCCAGCCCTATGCAGGCAATCATGGCAGCTCTGGGTTCATGAGTGTCATGGCCATGCCACTCCACTAAGACAGTGTCTCACATTCCCCCTCCCCAGTGTCCAGATCTTAAATTCTTCCTGCTTCTTATTCGGCAGTGCTCTTGGAGCACTGACCTGGGTAATATGAGTGTCCCATTTAAAGCTCGGTACTCAACAGTTACCTGTTCTCAGCACTTTGACCAGCCATCATTCTCTACACCAGCTCCAAAAAGAAGCCTCTTTGATGATGGCTGAGGACAGAGATAGTCTATGACATTAACATTAACATTAACATTTAAGCCATGGACCTTTGACCAGGTCTATGATAGAGTACAATTTTTACTAACAATGTATGTTCCTATCACAAGGATATTTCAGTCAATTCAGAAGATCGCATTAGTAGGATTCATTTGCTGCAGTTCTAGGCAAACAGGGCATGTCAATGATTGTGTCAATGTATTCAGTCATTCAGACTTATTTCAACTCATTACTACCTTAGAGTACTTTTTGGTTAGTATCCTACAAGAAAATATATAGCGCCATGAGATCCTTAGATGTAAATAAATAACAAAATCACAACAGAAACATTTTATGATCCTGATCACCAGCTGTAACAGAGCCATTTATAGAAATCAGTTGGGTGAGACAAAAAACACATTTTGAACTTTTCATTACTGCTAAAATCGCACATTTATGAGAAAAACAATCAATCCAGCAAACAATACCCCAATACATGCCAGACATGTTAGACAATAACACAGCCAAATGAGAATGTTTTCCATAATCAGCGCCGCATTCCAATCACTATGAACTTGTACCATAGAAACACTTTGCAAGTATTGTATTCTGGTAATGAATTCTTTTCTTCTCATAATGGAGTTTTATTTCCTGGCATTTATTAAATCCAATCTCCCTTTAAGAAAAAAGAATAGCTAACTATAAGCAGTATCAAGTAAAACAATTATGGACTGGGTATCGTCTGCTTTCCATTTTGAAGTCTAGCTAGGAAACCTTAGGGTAAAAGAGTTGTCACTGAAGTCCATGTATGACAAGGGTCTCATCTCATCCTCATTTGCTTTTATTGACTCAATTGTCTGGTACCATCTATATGTTTTATGCCTAGAGCACCCCATGGTGGCACTTCAGTTCTCTGAAATGCAGTGGCAAACTTATTTCAACTGGAGAACATTTCTTCCAAGTAAATATGCAGCTGTTCTGCCAGATGTTCAGCTAACAGAATCAATTCCCGAGCATTGCTTCTGTCCAGCATTGCTGCTGGCAGACCGCTGGGATACACAAGGATTTTTGACAAGTCAGTGGTAACCAGTTATAATATTTAGGCACATTTCCTTAAAAACTGGGAAGAAAACTCAGATGTATCATATTTCTTCTCCCTTCATGGAGATAGATGACTATAGAGTCTTGAGTGTGGGTGATTTTTGTTTGTTTGTTTGTTTATCTGTGACAATATGTTCAATACAGTAGAATAACTACCCTTTGTTTCCTTCCTGCCCACTAGTACCTCAGCCATGATTGACAGGAATGGATAAGAAGGTACCTACAAGCAAAATGCATGGGCTAACACCCCCACTTTCTCTCACGAAATACATAAAATTGATCAATATCTCTAATTATTGTTCAAGGAAGCATGAGGTTATGTGTAAAATACACCAGTCTTACATTATTTTTTTCATTAGAATTACACAAAATTGTTGAAAAATGACATGAGATATAAATTATGTGAAATTTGCTCAAAACTCAATACCTAAATATCATATGACAAAATCTGAGCCAATACATATCTAAGTCCTAAGAATCATGTGACATTAATGATGAGATAAAATACTGAGAAAAACATTTAGCATCTTATCAAGTTCCATACTCCTTCCTCATTAACCCCTCCTCCTCCCTCAAAAAAAAAACTAATCACAAAGAAAACACATGTTTTCACATTGGGTGAAAGAAAGAGAATGAAGTATCAGGGGGAAAAGAAGAAGGTAAATGTGTCAAGAGAGAACTTCATCAGTTTTATATTATTTAATTCCAAAGGATTAAACACACAGGCACAGACAAACAAACACAGAAACATCAGAGTTAATATATGTGAAGGTTGTGGTGTAACAATAGCTTTCCTCTTTAAACAGATCCCTTATTAAACTCTGATGGCTTCTAGACACCCCAGGGTGATTCACTTGACTGTTCTCAGAAGCAGTCAGCCTTCCCTGAGCGCTGGCTTCCGTTCGTAGTGCAGGCTGGAAAAAACAGGGCTGTTTGCATGGCACAGCACCAAGCCCTTTAACTAGAGACTCCTGCCATTTAGAAGCTCAGCTTTTACTACCTCCATCTGCTGCCCGAGAAGAATTAGATCCCAATTGTCTAGGCCACTGAGAAAGGATGTTTGTAGAATTCCTCTGGCATTTCCTGAGGCCAGTGGCCTTTCCATTCAAATGTCAGCATTTTCTTCTCATTTACAAGACTTTGCTGAACAAAAACATTACGCTTTATCAAATGGTTTCATAAATGTAGACCAAATTCAGAATACCCGGTATACAGACAACCTGAGCAGTCTAACTGCCAGGAGAAATTATTCAGCCAAAACATCCAGCAGAATTTAGGAGAGTTTAGTAATTTAGCATATGTAAACAAGAGCAGCATATGTAGGAGCAGCAACCAAGACATCGCACCAAATGACTAGTCACAACTGTTAGGCTATGGGGCACAATATGATTAATAGGATTGTCTTCATTAAGGGGGGGGGGTTATAGCACATAAAGCATTTCTTGAGGCTTTGCTATATGACAAAAAGGATTGGACAAGCACACAGGGATCACTGAAATGAAAGCCAAGGGCAGAGAGCTACTTCATTAATGCTTCAGGGGGGATACAAATAGGGTCCTTCAATTTACACTGGTAAAGCTTCGAAAGAAACCAGAGAATGCCCATTCTCCTATTTGAAACTTTACTTAAAAATAGAAATGACAAACACTGAAAACTTCTATTTACGAGTCGAGACACCCTGTGCCAAGCCCTGAGCAGCATGAACTCAGGTCTCCCTGGGTGACCTCTGAGCCAGAGCTGACAGCCCCAGCCCCATGTTGACATTCACGAGGCTTCCTAATGACAGGCAGCAGCTGGCCTTCAATTTTGTGATCAAGAAGCCTGGGAGGGAAGCCGAATGAGTTAGGCAGGATCCAAAACAGAATTTGAAGCCAGAGACTATGCCAAACACCCACAGACTCTGCCTATCAAGTGGCCTCAAATGTCTAGTGTCTAACAACAATGAAACAGCCTATCATTGAACTCGACTTCAGACGCCTTGCTTCAACAGAAAGGAAACAATTAACCAACTAACTCAGGAACTCCTAACATTTCATTCTACAAAACTCTGGTAGGTTTCTAAATAATCTGTAATAACTATGCCATTTAAAGATAAAGGTATACATTTTTATATAGATATATACTAACAGAAACATATAAATCCATGTCTATATTATATCTTTATGTTTATACGTGATGGCCTTATGGGTGCAATTATTTTCATACAAGCAAATCTAGAATAATTTTGAACTCAAGTGACATTCTTGGATATGACTAGCTGATCAAACTGCTATGCATTTGATTCCTGATCAAGGAATTTACGGCCTGGGTCTACACATACAAGGAAATCATTAGTCTCCAAACACCAATTTCTTCCATCTGTACAGAAATAACACTATTGACCCTTTTTTTTATTTTATGCATGTTCCAGAAATATCTTCAACTTCAGAGTTTTCACAGAAAAAAAATAAATGAGAAGCATCACAGATTTTCCCATACTATAACATTTCCTACTGAAAAAAATACTAAAATTCTACAAAGGAAGTATGGTTAAGATTCATCCTATCATCCATCAGAGTAAATTTATCAATATATCTGAGGTGGATAAAAGCAATAGGTTATTGGATAAGTCACTGATTTTTTTTCTCTTATACAGAAAAAAATTATGTAAAACAACCTAATTGCTGAAGATATCACTCACTTTGATCATAGGACATGGAGAAATCAAGCTATGGATCAACCTGGAAGCTCCCTCTCTACTGATTAGAAGTCATAATTCTGGAAGGCGTTATGCAGTCTGTCAGGGGAGAAAAGCAATCAACGGCCTTACCCAGTTTGTGAGCCCTGATAGGTACAGTAATGACCAGCCAGGCAAGATATGCCCATGGACAAAATAGTGGCATGAATGTTATAGGAGTAACTGTTTTCTGATTGGATTTAAGACCTACTGCACTAGAGAAAACTCATTCTTTATACCATACATCTGGTCAAAACTCATAGTTAGGGTACTCGTAGGCCCTACAGGAGAACCTACTACTATTATTGTTAAATGGACATAGATTTAAACCGTCTTATGTCTATACTAATAGATCAATGAAGCTCCTTTGTACAGTGGACAATGATTAATACAGATTTACAACTGGGGTAAAAGTGAAGAGATATTGTCTATATTGTACTTATTAACTATTAACGGGACCACTACATCACAATCCCCCAAAAGCTCAGGGAATATCAAGGAAGAGGGAGCAGAAAGATTCTAAGAGCCAGATGTCAGGAAGAACAGCTACAACAGTGTCTTCTTGACATGACAGCTGTGATATTCTCATGAACTCACATCATCAGCTATGGGTACCAGAATCTTAAACCCTAGCTGAGGTGCTATTGGAAATTGATGGCCACTGGGGGAGAGAAAGTCAGTTTTCTTCAGGGATGCACCTTAGGGTAGGTTGACCAGTGAATGGCTCCATTGTCAGGAATAAAGAAGCAAAACTGATTGAATTTAATGAGTTATAAAAAGAAGGAGCTGGGTGGTGGTGGCGCACGCCTTTAATCCCAGCACTCGGGAGGCAGAGCCAGGCGGATCTCCGTGAGTTCAAGGCCAGCCTGGGCTACCAAGTGAGTTCCAGGAAAGGCGCAAAGCTACACAGGGAAACCCTGTCTCGAAAAACCAAAAAATAAAAAAAATAAAAAAATAAATAAAAAGAAGGAAATGGAAGTGGGAGTGACTTTGGGTAGGAATAAAGGAGGTATTTGATGTGAATAGTGGGGGAAAATTGTTCAAAATTTGTTTCCTCTTTATAGAAAATTCTCAAGAACAAATACTAGATAGTTTCCAAATCTCTATAGGGAGAAGGCCATGCTTGTTGCCCAGGCATGAGGATCTCAACACCAATGAAGCAGCAAAGTGTAGTAGCCCTTATCTGTAACACCAGCACAAGGAGAATGATACAGGTAGATTCTGAGAAACCAGTTTTGTGAGGAGGAAATATGTTGGTTGTCTGGGGTTAGCATTGTCCTCCTCTCTGTTTCTTGATCATTCTTGTTTAGTGGTATCCACTATAGAACTCATGCACCTGCCTCTGTGTCTTTGAGTATGTTTAGTGTTCCTATCTTCCACATGAGTACTTTGAAGTTGAATGGAGTATGTGAACACACTCAAAAAAATGAGATATAACTAACCTTGCTACTCATACCTGGGTCTAAAGGGCTCTGCAACCTGCTCTCACTCACTGTAATATGATGTGCAAGACTGTGCACAAACTCTACACCAGCTTGCATGTAATTCTTCATTGTAAATCTGTATGAGCAAGCACCATTATGTAAATAATTAAAATTCGAATGTGGCGTCTGTTTATTTTTTCTTCTGGAGATGATGCTTTGGATTCTTCTCATCTGAATTATATTTTAGCCTTAGCAAAGTGCATGGAGCTAATCTATGATGGAACGTGTACAGCTCTCTGCTATATAGCTAAGTTCATTCATCGGCCTGACAAAAATTGCTAAAGGCAAATTTGGATACAAAACCCTAGTAAAACTATGTACTGGTGATTCTATACATAAACAATGTTTTCTCCTCTTAAAGCTTGCAAACTGTTTTAATCTCATCATGGTGGACTCATAGAAAACAATGCAATCAAATCTTCCTGGAGGCTTACTGCATTTCAAGTTTGCAGATGTTATCTCCCTTAATGCTCTTAAGAACCCTGTGGGAAAATACTATAATCGCTCCTAGTTTATAAATGAAGAAAGGGAACCAGAAAGATATTATGCAAGTTGATCAAGGTGATTTCCAAGTTGATCAACTTGGAAAGAACAGAAACAGTGTTTAAATGCAGACCAACTCCAGATCTGAAACTCGACACCTCTATACTTCATAAAATGCAGCCAGCAATGTCTTCCAACAGGATTAAATTTAGGATCATGCATATCACACGGTGGTTCTTTAATTGGTTTCTACTTAAAAATCAACAGCTTTAAAATGGTTTTGCAGAAAGAGACTCAATACAACTGAGAGTTTCAAGTTAGTCAATTATGAATTAAAACTCTATTTCCACAAGTCTTATCAATACCCTTGTGAAAAGTTGGGGGAATGATGGGTTTTATAAACCCTTCTAATTTACCTTTGGTTAATCATCCTCTTCCACAAATACAAAACATTCTTCCCTGCCTTGCATGTCACTCAATTGAGCTCGGGAGAATCCAGAAACAATAACAAATAGTTTCTCTCTAAAGACCACTGAGAAATTATTTTTCAGTTTTTTCAGTGTGACTCAGACACATAAGAAAAGTCTATATATCTTAAAACAGAAAGTCAATTTTATTGTTATTGATGATGGGCATGGTAATACATGTCTTTAATCCCAGCACTTGGGAGGTAGAAGCAGGCAGATCTCTGTGTGTTTGAAACTAGCCTTGTCTAGAAAGCATCCAGGACAGCATGGCTATGCAGAGAAACCCTATCTCAAAAAAGAAATGAAAATGTAAATGTTTGGCTTTTGGGTACTGTAGAGTGGACCAAGTGCCTAAAAGATGCTAAGCACACAATCTATCACTGATCCACACCTTCAACCTCTGCATTGAATGTTGGGGTGTTGTCCTTAATATTGATTAGTAAAATAATTTTTAACAGGATACAGTGAGCCAAGTCATAAAAACTTCTTCAAACAATTGAATATTGGGTGGTTTTAGGTGAGGAAAGAAAGTTTTCAAATTGAAGAGGAGTAAGCAGTGAGCAGCAACATCTTTCCCCAAGACATCTGGTGAATGAGAAGGATCTTTTCCTGTAAGAATAGACTAGAAGCAGAGATTATATGGCAAGGGGAGGGGTAAGAACTGAGGGGACCACAGACTTGGAGGACCTTGAGGGCTTCTCGCCACATACTGGTCTGCACTGTCATCCATACCCCAACATCAGGCTGAGAATGCCTGAGAGCATATCCACAAAGCCCCTATGGGGCAAGGAAGGGGAGTAAAAAAGAAGAGCCAAGCAGAATTGTTTTCTTCCACCCCGACCTAGCCAAACCCCTGAAAGCTAGTACAGAGAGGGCCAGACCTGGGATCATGTCCCACCTTTCAAGCTCCAACCTTCCAGAGTAGCTGAGTCCCGGGAACAAGGATTAGGCCCAAGAACCCACAAACTCTCAATGCCCTGGCTTTGAGAGGAAAAGAAAAAAAGAGCTGATCCCAAAGGATGTTATACAAAAAGCTAAAAGATTAAAAACTCTCTGGGGGGAATGTTCCCAAGCCTTTCTTTCTCCCAATGGACCAGCTAATTTCTGATAAAACGGGACCCAGAGAATGTTGGAGTACCCATGTCTCCTGGATAATCACTGGACAGTGGCCTTCTAAAGCTGAAGTTCATATTTGCTAAAGTTTTCATATTCTTGTGGGGTGATGGGTTTGGTGGAGGGGAAATGAGCCAGGAAGAAGTTTTGGCTGAAACCCAGGTAGAAATCTTGGCTCAGACTCTAAAGGGTCCTTAAAAAGTCTTGATCTGATGGATCTTTGTACCACAAACTGAACACAGCATTCAGGGTGGGGCCACTGCACAATGCAGTGCTCTCACCTTGGTGAACAGCTCACAGGCAGTCTTCCCTGTGGGCTGCAGCTGCTCCATCCAGCTCTGAAACCTGGAGACAAAGCACTGGTGAATGTCAGCCTCTGTGAAGGTGAGCTTTGGACCCATCTGCTCCACGATGTTCTTTGCCCCAGAGGAGACATCAGCTCATGGTTAGCAGGGGCACCCACCCTTCTGTTACCTGTGCTGGGCAAGGTGAGGACTGAAGCTTCCAAAGACCTGATGCTCAGAAGCATCAGATGACCAAGTTCACAACCCCTTCTTTAGAGGATCTGGCTCTTACTCAGATTCCATCTTTCAGGTCTTAGTCAAGGACACTATCACCCTGCATAGACTCTATTTCAGATCCACAGTAGCTCAACAGACCTGAAGATGAATATCACAAGGCTTGGCATCCAGAAACCTGAAACAGTGAATTTATGGCTTCTGGGTGGTTTTGTCAGGGCAAAGCCCAAGGATCCATACATTTTTTAAAGACTTTGATTAGAAATCCAGCTAACTTTTTCAGATGTTCACAGTAGTATGTCTAGACTATGTATGCATATACATATACCGGCACATATGCATTGTTCATACACATAAACATATGTGAACACATACATGCATATGTACATGAGCATGTATGTACGTGTTACACTTAACAGTAAATATTTATTTACTGGCTGATATAGTGAAAAAAAGATGTTTTAGAGTATACATGCTTGAGAATATGGATGTATGTGAAATTCTGTTTAAAACTTTTAGAGAATTGTTAACATGATATATATGTATGAAATTCAAAAACAAAAATATAATATTAAAAAGATAATTTTAACTGTTGATATTAATGATATGCTCATGGGAAAAGATTGGAAGAAATTAAAATGTTAACCATTAAAGATTGTAATGTATTTAATATTATAATAGGCAGCTTTTTTAAAAAAAATCCTGTTGTATGATATTTTGTTTGTGTTCTAACAAATAAAGCTTGCCTGGAGACCAGAAGACAGAGCTAGCCACTAATTGGCCAGGCAGTGGTGGTACACACCTTTAATCTTAGCACTTGGAAGGAGGAAGCAGGAAGATCAGAAGTTCAAGGCCACCCTGAGCTACACAAGATTGAACCAGTCTAAAAGAGAAACAGACCCGGGTAGTTGGTGGCTCACACCTTTGATCCCAGCACTAGGGAGGTGGAGAGGTGGAGACAGGATCTCAGCCCCATTCAGTCTGAGGATTCATAGAGACAGGGTGCCCCATTTGTTCTGAGATTTCATTGAGATAAGACATTTCTAGTGGCTGTTGCCTACTTCTCTGATCTTTCAGTGTTCACACTAATACCTGACTCTGGGTTTTTATTGGGTTTTTTGTTTTGTTTTGTTTTGTTTGTTTTTTGTTTGTTTGTTTGTTTTGTTTGGTTGGTTGGGGGATTTGTTGTTGTTTTTTGAGACAGGATTTTTCTGTGTAGCTTTGCTCCTTTCCTGGAACTCACTCTGAGGCCCAAGCTGGCTTTGAACTCACAAAGATCCACCTGGCTCTGCCTCCCAAGTACCGGGATTAAAGGCATGCGCTGCCACCACCTGGCTAAGGTTTTTATTGTTAAGACTAATTAGGATCACACCTCAGAATCCCATGATGGGCTAGAGATCATCCCATGTCTCTAAGACACAATGATGACATTATTGAGGAGTCAACGTTGGGAAAGTTATGCTGCTAATCCTGTGTCTTAATTACTTCTCTAATAAGGTGACAAAACACCATAACCAAGGTAATTTATAAACTGAAGCTTTTAAATTGGGGCTTACGGTTGCAGAGGGTTAGAGTCCATAACCGTGATGGCATGGCAGAGAGTATGGCAGCAGTCAGGCAAGCATGCTATGCACAGGAGCAGTACATGTGAGCTTAAATCCTTATCCAAGTGTAGGAGACAGAGAGCTGACTAGAAATGGCATGGTCTTTTGAAATCTCATACTCCCACACCTCCTCCAACAAAGTCACACCTCCTAATCCTTCCCAAGCAGTTCCATCCACTGGGGACAAAGCATTCAAATACATGAGCCTATACGGGCCATTCTCATTCAAACCACCAACACCCTGGAATGGTCCTTATTTTCATAATCAATCATGCAGTTCCTAAGGTTATCTGTAACCGTAACATTCTGTAACTACTACACAGAAAACCATACTATATTTTTCTAATCAAAATGTCCCTAATAAGCACTAATGAATCTTATTTGTGCTACCACTTAAACTCCATCCTAGTCAAAATCCCCAGTGAGTATCACAGTGTTACCACACTTTTCAGGGTCCTTCTTGATTTTTACCACTGGGCCAGAAGTGGTCTGATATTAACTGACTGGAAATGAAGTAATTGAAAGAGCACATGGTTCAGACTAATTCTTTCTGAAACATAAACTTAAAAAAGGATGCATGTAATGACTGGCTGACATTATACTAGTCTTAACTTTGGTAAGTTCTCTATCCAGAAAGAACTTAGAGAACACATGGTTCTGTTGATCTTATCAACTGGCTAGGAAAAATTAAGTCTATGTGATGGATGAATTGCACTACAATATTAAGGGATACCCTCACGGTTTTAAATCATTTACAAAATGATGAAAAATATTATGCATGAATTCTTATAAACGTTCTATGATTCTTTTTGACCTCGGTGCTTTTCTTCCCGAGATACTGATTTGTTGGCTGACCCCACTGTCGTCTTTGAAACAGCATTTAGCCCACCGTGAGATCATGGAAAGTGTTTGCAAGAAGTCTAGAAGTTCATTTCACAATGCAAAGTTAACAAATGATTTATTATGGATAACTTCCATAACCATGAAATATTCCTAGACACATATGCGTGATGCTAAACCGATTTGTGCATAAGCTTCTGGTTACTTCTCGCTAACAATGCAAATGTAGACAGTTCAAATACTACTTTTAGTGGCTAATGTATCAGCTCTCTAAAGCAAACCATCCAGTTCCACTAAATTTATACCAGGAGGAAAGATTATTGTCCTTGATCTCCCGAAAGACGCCAAGCTCCCATTCCAAACTTACACTTCGTTGTAAGAAAATATACAAGAAACCTTTCCATTGGCCTATCTTGGACTTTGCTTTTTATGATATATTTTTCATTATTTTTTTACACTTTATTTGTGTGTGTGTGTGCACGCGCACACGCACACACACACACGTGCACACTCATACACACTCGCATGTGTAAGTCATAGGACAAGTTAACAGGAGTTGATTCTCTCCTTCTACCATGTCAGTTTGAATACCAGAGACTTAACTCAAGTTACCAGGCTTGGCCATAAGTACCTTTATTCACTGATTCTTATCAAGGGCCCCTGACTTCTCTTTCTACTTGCCATTCTAACTAGTAGCTCTGTATAATAGAACTTGTGCAACACTGGGAATGTTCTATGCACTCACCATTGATGGTTCAGCACATGAAACAGGGCTAGTGAAACTGAAAAGCGAATTTTTTATTTAATTTTAAATCAATTAAATACATAAATAAAGGTAGTGAATGTAATGTCACTCAAACAACAGCAAGCTACTTTCAAAGCACTGATTTCCAGGGTCTATATTCCTACAGGATACACTCTAACACTTTAAGAAAAAAACAAGCACCACTTTAGTTAATCAACATTGTATTAGAATTAAGTTCCTCTTGACAAAGACTCATTTTGAACGATGTTTGTAAACAAGTGGATGAAAAGTCCATTATCTTTGAGAAAAACTGAAACAACATTGGGTGCTAATAGACCCCTACTCCTTCTGAATATAATAAGAATCTATAAAATAGCTGATTACGATTTTAATTTCCTCATCCAAGAAAGTGCCCCCGAAGTACTCAAAACAAAACCTTTCATGGAAGGATCTTTATACTCTCAGCCAGCCAATATCATGAGACCTTATACAATAGAGTTCCTGTGGTATTGAGCATAATATTATAGCTGTAAAGTATGGTTTTGGTTTTGGGGGGTAGAGCAGAGGATAAAGCCTGGGACCTGCTGCCTGCTAGGTAAGAACCCTACTAGTACTGATGAGCTATATCACCACAGCAGATTTTGAAAAGATGAATATTTGTCATAGTTCGGAGGTAAAGAAATTAGAAAGCTTCAATACAATATGCTTTATAGTACCAGTATGTCTCTGTAGAGAGCATTTTTTTTTCAATTTTGTGTTTTCTCTTTCCTAGTGAGTTTTCTGAAACTTAGCTTGGACTCTTTAAAATTGACTCTCTAGGAAATTTGCCTAAAAATACCACTACTCAAGTAACGGGAGTGTGAACAAGAACACTGAGAGGAGAGAAGCAAAGTGGCAGATGATCATGAGGGATGAAGCCAAAGGAAGAAGAGCCTGGAAATGGGCCAGCACCGTGTCTCTGATCCAGTTAATATCTTAAAGGCAGTTATGTATGTGGCTTTTGAAATACACTGGATATGGCAGTTGCAAACTGCCAAAGGAGAGTCTAGCTTAGCTCTAGGATATAGGGTCATGTTTCAGAGAGTACCCAGCAGGAGACAGGCATTACCAGTGAAGCATCACAGAACACCTGCCAGCACCATCTGGTTCCTGAAAACAATGGTATGGACTAATGTGCCTGGATTCACTCTAACTTGGATGCTGCATGAGTGAACTTGCCTCTCCATTCCTTCACCTCCATCAGCACTACCACTCAAGAAGTAAATACTAGACCCTGCGCTCAAGGTCCAGGCACTCATAGATACTCCAAAACCTAAACAGAATTTGCCAATCTTTCTATCCTACACGTATTGAAGAAGAAACAAATCTGTACATGTTAAGTAACTATGGTCTTGATATCTTTATACAACCAGTACGGACACTGAAAACTCAAATCTTGTACAAATATCTGAATCTGTTAGTATCCAATGTTTCAAAATCCTAGGTAAACTTTCACTTCTGCCTACAAAATACCATGAATAAATTCATAAGCAAATGGTTAATTTGTAAGAAAAAGTATAACATTTTAAACCTGCCATTCCTGTTTGCAAATACTTGAAGACCTCAGAGGCTCTGAAAAAAATGCAGGAGGCTGAATCAGCCATCATGCTTTGAAAGTTCTGCTCATCCTTCATAGAGAAGCAATAAAGAACCACAGAATGTATTTCCCCTAATCAGGAAGAGCTCGCAGTAATGTTTTCCTGTTTTCTTAATCTAAGTTTTAGTTCTTTAAAAGTGGCTTAGTAGTGAAAACATAGGTTGACTTTTTAAAATCTTCATTATTGTTGTCACTTAGATTATTAGTATTTAAAAATGCACCATAACCAGAGAATTCCTAATTATTATTATTGGTCTGAGTAAACCATACCTTAGAGGCTCACACGGGCATTTCTTCCTGGCCTCATTGCAACAGTTCCTGAATTTGTATCATGTGCAGGGTTTCTGATTAAACAGAAGGGTAACCAAACCAGGAATTGTCCTTGACTTTATAGAAGCAGGCAATACATGAGTATTGTCATATATACTTGTGGCTGTGAAGAAGAGCAACAGCATTCTTTCTATATAACAAGACACAATGCCATATGGGTAAGAGGAACACAGTGCCGAGAAAGAAAATGGCATTAAGACCTGATATATAAATAGTGTGAAAAAACCTGCACATGCAAACAAAAATAAATAAATAAATAAATAACCACAGTACAATGAGGTCTCCCAGCAGAGAGCCTGAAGGTGGGAAAGAATCTGCTTTCTTCAAAGAACTTAGATAGAGCTTTCCAAAAGAGCTGGAAAAGAATGGATATGAGAGAGAGAGAGAGAGAGAGAGAGAGAGAGAGAGAGAGAGAGAGAGAGAGAGAGAGAGAGAAAGAAAGAGAGAGTAGTAGGAACCACACTTGGAAAGAATAAAGTTGAGATTGTGCAGGGTTCTCCAGTCTTGTTAAGGAGCTGACATCATAGCTCAGATGCATTGAAGGCTTCACAGATGCATTGAAGGCTTCATTGAATAGTTTTAGGTTTTAGGAAGGGGAGGGGACAAGGTGGTGACCCAGTGCTACAGCTAGTCACACCACTAATTTGGCTCCTGCTGACAGATATGCAAGAAATTTGTAAAATGGAAAGAGCTACAAAAGTGCTAGAGCACACTTTTATGTATTGATTTTCTCGTAATTTTCCTCAAAGCAATGCAGGAATCACTCCATTGGTTCTTAATTACATAAAAATATTTTACAAAGCAAAGCACACAAAGACATTAATTATGAAGTTCATATTGCTTTAAAAAAGCGTTACCCTAAAATCTTTCCCAATGTTAATTAGAAAATAGCATGTACATACAAGGTGTTGTTTATCTGCTATTTGCAAACATTGCAATTTGCCAATCCTAGCAACTGTTAAAAGATAGAGGGCCTTGCTAAGACAGCACGAGGTAAAACTGCTCCATCGCACCTAACAATGCTGTTTAATTAAGCAGCAGCAAAAGAGTCTAAAAGAGAATATTTAACTTTAATGAAGAATATAAAAGAAAATTAACTACCAGCAGCAAAATGTAAAAAGAGTAGGAAGTGTCTATTTGGTTTGGTCTTAAAAAACAGACTAGCCTGAAAATTGAATGCACATATTTTGATAAGTTTGCAACAGCTTTGAGCATCAGTGAAAACAGTAATGTGAAGGAAATGTGATGCTTGCAACTGCAGCTCCAGTTAAAGATATTTATGGAAATAAGAAATCTGAAGGGACATGCACACAGTGTAGATACTCATTCCATTGCACCTACACATATCAAGCACACTGTAAATTAGGCCCAGAGGTGAACACACTTCTACTTTCTTTAAAAAAAAAAAAAAAAAAAAACTTTCAAAAAAAAAAGTTTCTGAAAAGAATGTTAATCTTATCTCCGTGACAGGCTGAACTCTCATCTATTTCCACCATGGTGAACAAACGCCCAACGTGAACATGGTCCAACAGCACACTCTGCCTCTCTCCGGGAGAGGAAGGTGGCTCATATACATGCCTGTTCTCATAAGCCACCAGCACTACAGAGAGAGGAGGAAGTCCAGCTTTGTGGTGCCTGATGAGCTAGTAAAAGTGAGAAACTAAGATTAAGATTGGACCTTTCCTGTGTGGACTGATGGTTTTCTTTGAGTAATTTAACAAACGGCAACATAATATATTCCTAGCAACACATTTCGTAATAGTGGGGGAGGGGGGAACTCCTAAGAATAGATGAGTTCCCATGTTTGAGCAGAATGATATAATCACAGGAGGTTTAACATCATCAGTAACAAAATCAATTGATTAAAAAAAAAGAAACTAAGGTTATCAGCATATGGATTCATTGTTCACAACTTTTCTATCATTTTTGAAAGATTTCTTATAAAGAATTAGATCATGAGTTCGACCTTGTTTGGAACGTTCCTCCTTCCCTAAGTCTTCATATAGAGAAATTTAAGTCTTGTAAACAAATATTAAGAGGGTAGAAAATTAATCCCACTGTGGTACTTAGAGGTGACCTTTGTGATGTGATTAAGGTTAGAGGTAGGGGGGATTGTGCAGCTTCCATGATTTATAACCTGTCCAGGATCATCCATGAGGCAAAAACTGTTAGACCATTTCTTGCTAAAAGTAAAAAGTGGACCTCTTAGAAACTTATCAAAATGTATTTGGAATGTGTTAAAATGATGTGCACATAAAAACTGCTCCAGGATAAACACATCTAAGATCGAGAAAAGGTAAAACAGCTCCCATGAAGAAGGTACCCCACTCTTCAGTGGTGATGGCAATGGTTCCCACTGTCTGTTACCTGATTACCCAAAGAACTCCCCACTTTGCCAGGGACTTTAACTCAGCTTGATCCTCACTGATGACACAGCCTACTTGAATGGCCACTTGTCCATCTGTCTCTTTTTCCATCTAGATCTAGTCCTGAACCTTGCTCTGCAAGCCTGGATTTCTGGCTCAAGAGTTCCAGATGTTCTGCAACTCCATTTATCTTGTCTTAGCAAAGCAAGACCCTCTTGCAGCTTTATCAACTCTGGTTGTACCTCTATGAAGGCACGTTCAAACTCTTTTAATTCTGCTTTGCCCTCTTGATCCCCTTTACAGCCATTCTGCAGTAGGTAAGTAGTTTGGTAGATAGTTCAATAAACATAAATGATCACAATGAACTGTGTGTGTAGTGTGTGATCTCAAAATTAACGTTAAGTCATTAAGATCATTTTTAAGACCTGTGATAGACAAATACCAGCTATAAAGAGAAATTGGGACTACCTAGCTCATTGACGCCAACAAAACCAACTCAATTTGTGAACTTATTATTTGAACTTTGACACTGTGGAAAGGCACAAATGTGTCAGTGTGTTCTTTAGATAGCTTACTCATGTCATCTATCATATACATTTAGATTTTGTCTCTCCTTTTAGAAATGGTTGAAGCTCATCTTGTGTTTTGAAGCTCATCTTGTGTTGAGATGTTTCATGTTTGATGGTCCTTCTCTCCTTGTGAAAACAGAAACAAACTAACACATAGTAATTTTTAGAATGGAGAGAGGACCTTTTTAATCTAAAGGTACCACAAATTAAGCACAATTTTTTTCCTGGCAATATGAAATGGACACAAAATATTTGGTTTTTTTTTTTTAAGATTTACTACCTTAAGGTAAATAAATTCCTTAAACTTAGACTTCTTTTCATACCAGTGCTAGCACTGAGTTTCAATTCCATGTGACTACACAAAACATACATCTTGAGAATCAACTATTCTGTAATTGTCCATAAGTTAGCATGTAAACCATGGTCTAAAATGAACCACTTAATGTCGAATTCAGTATAAGCCAGGGAAGAATTCCCAACCAAAGAGAAATCCTATTCTAGAGCTATTGTGCAAGTCCTAGGACTAGCTTATTATTTCAACTACCTTGTTAATAACTGTCTCATGGTTTTATTCTGTTTGGTTTTTAATCAATGGCCTGAAGGAAGAGAATGGAAAGCAGGCTGACTCCTCTTTCATTAACCTTTGTATGAATGACTTTACTCATCAATGCAACAAATACTTGGCGAAAGTACTTTAAGTAAGAAAGGGTTTTACTTTGGCTCAGTCTATCAAAGTAAGAAATGTGTAGCAGCTTGTCCATGGTCAGGAAGCAGTGATGAATTTATTCGGTCTGGGCCTCCTAAATTTAAAGTAGGTCTTCTCTTATCATTTAACCTAAATTAGATATACTTCACAGCGATGCTCATAAACTTGTATCTTCAGCTATTCTATACATGGTGTATTAGACAACCAACATTAACTATCACAACTGTTTGGACAATGTTGATTACACAGCCATCAGTTAAGGGTGGCAGTTGGAAGCTGATGCTGCTGTCCTGAGTGTATTCACCTGTCAACTGGATGTTTCAGAGTCAAAGCCAATCGGTCAGAGCACGTGTTGATATTATCGTCAGTTTGGATACACATCTAGGATACTTAAAGAAGAAAATAGGAATGAATAGAAAGGATGAAGGGCATCTTAGAAAGTTTGGATTGTAAACAACTATGCTAAAAAGAAATTGAATTGAAATAAATCCATGTCAATACCAGAATTGCAGACAAAGAGTACCTTGATTTGCGCTTCCTCCGACCAAACCCAGAATAATACAAGTACAAGTAGTTCAGTTAACTGGGGATTCCAGAAACTACTAAAAAGTAGCAAGGCATTGGAAAAGGATACAAAACAGAAAACATAGTTAGCAATCAAATTTATCATTTTATATATCATTGCAACTTTATTTTCTACTAATGATCTCTCAGCAATACTCCCTAGAGCTATCCTTCTCAAACACCAATGAGCAATACACACATGTTGGTTTTTTAATGCAAGCTAATTGAGTAGGTGTAGAGTCGAGGCCAGGATTCTGTACTTCTTAGTAACTGTCATATGCCAGTGGTGTTCCTAGGTCTTACAATGTACAGATCAAAGATTTTGAAGGTTTTCTACTGTTCTTTTCATTTAGTCTATGCAAATCAAACAGAATTCATTATCCACACCTGAATGAGGACAGATATGACTTGGAAGAATTTTTTTTTTCATGTATTAATGTGTATATGTGCCTGCCTGTGTGGAGACAAACAGGGAGCCAGATGCAGACCTGGAGTCACAGGTGATTGTAAGATGCCTGTCATTGGTGCTAGGAACTGAATTTTAATCCTCTGAAAGAGAAGAAAGTGTTCTTACCTGTTAAGCCACCTCTCCAGCCCATGTGACATATGTTTTGTTTCTTGTAATTCTTATCCAACTACACAGTCAGAGAATATCATCAGTCTTGGAGGGATTTTTTGGCCACTTTCTGAGTAATATATTCCAAACTTTCTGTCTGCCCTGCCCTGTTGTTCTTCTATCAGATGGTCTTGCTCTTTAGCAGGCAGCCTGCCATCAATAGAAGCAAATCCCACTTCTGACATGTTCCTTCTCTTTTCTGCTCATACTCTTGTTCCCGTTCCTTACTCTGTTTTATGCCAAATCATGCTCTGATTTTTCTGATTAGTCTCAAACATTTGACCCTTGCAGATGAGCAGAGATCTATTTTCCTGATCTTGACACTCAAATCTTCCATGGGACAATTACAATTCCTGGGTTCTTAAGCACTTGGCTGCCTCCCTGTCCAGCTATCTGGAAAAGCACCATCTGGCTAATCCACAAGGATCTCAAGAGAAATAGAGAGATACCATAGAACTACTGTTTTTAAATGACTATGCAATGTTCAAATGAATATGTATATATTTTTTGTCAAACCTAGATAATCGCAGGCCCTCTAAAACACAGCCTAAAAGAAAAATATGCAATGATGTAACAGGCCACTTGAAACAAACCACAAAGCACTACACCATTTGTTTTTAAAAGTTTTGAATATATGTGATATGCATCAATCTATAAAATCACATGGTCTATGTACAGAATATTTAGAGAACATTGGTATGCTTTTTTATTTCATATTTTGGCATTAGTGGTATATATACATTTCTCAACATTTTATAAAAGAAAATTTAAACTCATTCTTAGTTATTAGTTCATACGATGGTAATGGCCATGAATAATTTCCATGTTAGAATCAAGATAAGAGGAAGAGACTTAAAAAGAAACATGAGGGGCTAGAGGGATGGCTCACTGGTTAAAGCATCCGTTGCTCTAGCAGATACCCTAGGTTCTGTCCTCAGTACTTACACGGTGACTCACAACCACCCATAACTCCACTTGGATCTAGGCAATTCAACATTCTCTGCTAACTTTCTCAGGCACTAGGTATGAACGTGCAGGCCAAACACTTATATGCATAAAAATATACATTTCAAATTTAAGATAAAGAAAAAGAATAGGAATTAAATTGGGCTTATTTGGGGTTGGAGGGAAGGCTCAGTCGTTGAGAGTATTCTTGCAAAGGACCCAGCTTAAGTTCCCAGCATTCACATCACGTGGCTCACAATCACCCGTAACTCAAGATCCAAGGGGTCTGACACCCATCTCCTGGCCCCTGCTGACACCCACACTCAGGTGAACATACCCATGCACAGGCACACATGACACATAAATAATTAACCCCCACACAGACAC
Organism: Peromyscus eremicus; assembly: GCF_949786415.1. Lineage (NCBI taxonomy): Eukaryota > Metazoa > Chordata > Mammalia > Rodentia > Cricetidae > Peromyscus > Peromyscus eremicus. Next base: position 18,680,707 of record NC_081434.1, on the reverse strand, counting down.
ACGTGACATATAAATAATTAAAAGTAAAAATCAACACTCGGGGGAACATACTCCCACACACAGACACAAATAGACACATAAATAATTAAAAGTAAAATCAATCTAAAATGTACTAAATCTTGTATATCAGTTATCATTTTATTATCATCAAGATCATAATGAAAAGCGGAATTCAGACCTGCTTTCATATAATTCTACTTTCAGTGCTCAAAAGGTATGTGTGTTAAGTGTCTGGTATCTCAAGCATGGTAATGTTGGCTGTCTATAAGAAAATATAAAGGATCATTATATTGCCTGTCTTTTTAAAGCCAGTTATCAGGATAAAACACATGGAATATGTTTAGAGAACCAAGAGATAGAACTAAGGAGTATACTGGTCTACCACTTTTTCTTCTCCATTTGCAATAGTTTGTGTTTCAAAGTTTATTTACATTTAAAATGAGTATATAACCAGTTATGAAAAAAAGAAATAAACAGCCACAAAATCTGCAGAAATCTACTTGAAGATTCGATGTGGGATGGTAAAAGAAAATTTAATTTAATTTATTTTTTTAAAAAGGTCCACCCACATTCTGAACTGAGTCGAGTTTCTAGAATCAGTTTTGATCAGATAGGGTACCTGTTAACTTATCCTAACAGAACTCCAAACTGTGCAACAGCCAACTTCCAGACTGATTGTAATGTAGAATTTGTTTCAGAAAGTGGAATCAGCAATGGTGTTACCAATCCTCAGAGTCCAGTTATATTAATATCCACACTTCCACTTTGGATGGTCTCCGAATGATGCAGTTAGGTTTCATACAAAATATCCTCCATCTGGGTTCCTTTAACACAACTCATACACCACTAAAAGTCAGGTGGGTTTAATGAATACCACCACCCTCAGGAAGGCCACAACCTGGAAGAGCAAATTTGTCACTTAGCCCTCTCTAGTGACTTATCTCCATATAGTCTCTCAAAAAGACAAAATTTTAATCACTTTCAAACACACGTAATTTCAAGCACTTCATGGCACCATGGAGAATAATCCCAACCAATATACTATCTCTTTACCCTTACGATGATGCAAGGATTATTTTACCATTATTACGAGGAGGAAAAAAATGAATTAAGACTTTTACAAAGTAGTGCATCAAAACATAAATAGGAAAATTAGAATTAGACTAACTTCAAATTCATAAAATATTGTTTTTATGTAACACGTTGACAACCACAGATGGTTGGTTTTAGTAGAATTGTCTAAATGGCTAATCATAGCCATTGGCAGGTATCTGTTCCTGGACCAGACTTTTATTTCAGATCCATCGAAAGAAAAAGCACAAATTATTTCTATGTGAACAGACACTAATGAGACATGTAGTGCCATTTTCAAATGCAGCTTTATTTAACCACCTGCCTGAGCTTCATTTCAAGTCCAAAGTACCACAGGGGCCACCCTTAAAGTGGCAGGCTTTTCCAACAAATTAGCATTTTTCTGTCTAACAATTAATATAATAATATCTTCCTTTACAATATTCTCTACATTTTGAACACTCTAACTGTACTCAGGGTTCACTACTTTTGAAATAATTGCTGCCATTTACAAAGGCATTGTGTAAGAGAGGTTTATCCTCAGCTTTCTCACAGCAGGTGTGAAATATTATTTGCCAATAGCATATATAAAATACTTTATTTGGTAAAGTAACATCTGAGAGAGTATTAATCCTAAACATTTCATAAATATAAATATCCTCTCTGTGTGTGTATATAATATATGTATAAATGTATGTATGCACATAGTCTCTTTTCTTGTTTTTTTTTTTTTTTTCAAGACAGGATTTCTTTGTGTAACAACTCCAGCTGTCCTGGCCCTCACTCTGTAGCCCAGGCTGGCCTCGAACTCACAGAGATCCACCTGGCTCTGCCTCCAGCATGCTGGGATTAAAGGCATGTGCCACCACCGCCCAGCTGCACATAGTCTTAATCTCCTTCTGATGAAAGCAGCAAAGCAAAAAATATCTGCAACAGGTCACAAAGCATGTATTGCCATCCGTTGCCATAATTTTGAAGAGTGCATAATGCTACCATTTTAATACTATCTAGTAAATCATTGACAATGATAAATGCTTTCATTGAGCACATAAAATATTCATGGAGCCATGAACTAGTGTCCTAGGGTTGTCTGAAATGCAAACCACTGCAGTTATATTGACAGTAAAATCTATTGAGCTCAGCTTTTCAGTTCAAGGTCACAACTAATTATATGCCAGTGACATTTGTACCTATTGGGTTTTCATTGTCCTATGGGTTTTGCAGAAGCAGTCCCATGGAGCCATAAAAATTAATGGAAAGCAATCTGCCAACGTCCCCAACATCAGCATGCAAATAAGGCTGAAAAGGTAAAAATTTAAAGATACAGAATCTCATGACGGGCACTTGGGAGATTTGAAATGCCTTGGTAACTTTTCAATCTGGGACATTCTAGAAGCTAAAGGTCAAAATTCAGACTATGGTCCAGTATGAACTCTACGTTCTACTGACAAAAACTGGAATCATTAAGAAGGCCACTGAATTCTAACCAGCCCAACACTGACCCAGGATGATGCATGATCCTTAGATCTAATTTTAATTTCTCTAAGATTCTTTTTATTTACTTATTCTGCTCTCACACAATACACACCAACCACAGTTTTTCCTCCGCCCATTCCTACTTCTTAGATTTACTCTCTTTAATTCCTAAAAGATTCACTCCTCTGCTTTATTCATACTAAAGGGTTACTTTTGATAAAACTGTGTTCATGAGACCTTTTAAATCTTAGGTATGTTCCCTTCTGTTCAAACACAGAAAGCACTACTTAAAAGAGACCCCAAAAAAATCACACATTTTCTAAAACCTCACTTCTGAGGTTATATGCTCTTGATTAACTCTTAATCATTTTTGCATTTGTTTTATTTAGTTTACTAAGATTATAATATTCAGGAAATGAAATTCCAGGAAAAGTGTCTACCAAGAGCAAAGATATTAGTGCCACTTAAAAGTTGGGGTGTGCCACACAGAAATGATGGTTATTGTTAGAGAACACCTAAGAGAGCAAGTGCTGATTTTTATCTTTGTGAGAAGATAATGTATTAATAAACTGCAAGGAACCAGCATGTTCCTGAGATCACAGGAAGTGCTGTAAACAACCTCTTTCCTCTCATTCAGCGAATCGTCTTGATATATGGCTTGCAAACTCACACATTCAGAAAAGAAACAGCTTCCACTCAGAAATGGAGCACGAAAAGCATAAGTCTACATATTTTAAAAAAAAATTAAAATCAGGCAAGGTGTTTGTAGACTGAACAAGAAAGTAACTACAGTGGATGAAATGGGTACCTATGATCACTCTGGTTTATGATATATTATTTTAAATATCTAGTGCATTATAAAGTCTATGAAAATAAGGTACATGTATAAAAATATTGGTGATATGTTCACCTCTGCAGAAGGTGACAGCTAGGATGTGCACATTTTATTTCAATAGTGTGGAACACTGGACCTGTGAAACTCATTCATCATGAAGGACTGCAAACACTTCAAGTAATTACAAGCATAATTTTATCATCTCTGCTAGAAATTATATGATGGCAAACCTGAGGTCAGCTCTTTGTCTACAAAGATTTATGATAATACATTTCATTTCCCACTATAATGCAAACTCACAAAAGTGTCATTGACACTAAATGTTCCAGCTGACACGTAACAAATTTGAATTTTAAATGCCCTGGAATCTATCTGTCTAATCTCTCTACCTACCTATCTCATGTGCATCTATTGCCTGTCAAGTTATCTATGTATCATTTATTTCTCTATTTAACTATTCATCCATCTATGCGACCTTCTAACTTATTTGTAGGTCTCATATACCAATTCTCTCTCTCTCTCTAAAATATCGAATCAATGGGGCAATCACAGGGTCATTAGAACCCATTTTCCATTCTTCCAATCAATGGGGCAGTCAAAAGGTCATTAGAACCCATTTTCCATTCTTCCTCCTACCCATTGAAAATTTTCTCTCTCCTGAACTTTGCCTCCAAGAGGCTAGAGTAAAATAGCCTGCAAGTTTGGAACACAGTAATCCCCAAACGCAAAGCTGGTATTTCTAATTTTCCCACAGAATTATGATCTCTCTATGCTTTTTCTAAACTCTGTTAGGGTCAGTACATATTTTATGAGCTGAAAAGTCTTTTGTGAGTTGGCCTGGGAATCTGCACATGGATACAGACCATTGTTTAAAGTTTCTACGAAAACAATGTGGAAAACTCTCTAAGAATTCATCTCGTTCTCTGGCTTGCAATTCCTTTTGCGTTAGGAGAAATTTCCTAATGCAGGAAATGAATTAACAGCTTTCTCCTAGGTACTTTTCTTTCCTGTCAATAAATCAGCGTGTTTAGCCAAAGTGAGGCTTTTTTAGTATGAAGTGTTTATTCCTCGCTCCCTGCTCTTTGCCTACACAACAGTAGGTAAATTGCCAGCAGTGTTAAAGACATTTTAAAAAGTATAAACAAGAAAAATGATTAACTGACTCCTTCCTGCAGGGATCTGGAGATGCTTCATAGCTCAGGAGTAGAACACTTGACTACAAGTGGTCCTGGGCTCAACCCTTTTGGGCACTACCAAAATGAAGAAAAGAAAGCAGACAAATAAAAAGGAAACAAAAAACAAAACTACAGAGCATGCCTTTAGATGGAAACCAACCATCTCCTTTGAGTTAGCAGCTTATTGACAATAGGAAAAAAATGTTCTATACTTCAATATAAACTAGTTACAATTAACAATATTCTTAGAAATGCACTCATATGAAGAAATGCAAAATTTACATGCACGTGGAGGTGAAAAGTGGTTCTAGCACCCTGGACTTTGCTGTTCTTAGTGTTTTCTGAACTGTCCTACAAGTACACCTGATGAATGACTCATAATAGCCATCACCCCCAAGAAAAGAGGTGTCCACTGTTGTTGCTTTTAATGGCTAAGGAATGGCTGTGCCTCTGTCCTAGGAAGGGTAAACAAAAGAGCTAAAGAAATTAATCAGCAATTGAGTCAACATAGGCTCCCTAAACTTCTTAACTCTGAAAAACAAGGAGCTGGAGTCTTTGGAGAAATGCAAAGTGACTAGTAAACAAACACGGTTTCTAAGATACATGTAGTATCAGGTCTCTTTTATTTCTAATTCTCTCATACATGACATTCCCACTGCAGTTTCCCCTCCGTCTACCCTCCCCAGTCCCGCCCCCCTTCCCTCTCTCCCAGATCCACTCCTTCTATGCCTCCCTTCAGAAAAGAGCAGGCCTCCCAGGGATGTCAACCAAACATGGCGTAACAAGTTACAATAAGACAAGGTACAAACCCTCATATCAAGGCTGAAGCATGGAACCGGGAGGAGGAAAGGGTTCCCAAGAGCAGGTGAAAGAGTCAAGAGACACCCCCATACCCACTGTTAGGAGTCCCACGCGAATACCAAGCTACACAACCATAACATATGTGCAGAAGACCTAGGTCAGACCCATACAGGCTCCGTGATTGTTGATTCAGTGTCTGAGCCCTTATGAGCCCTGCTTAGTTGATTCTGTGGGCTGTGTTCTTTTCCTTGACCCCTCAGACTTCTACAATCCTTGCCCCCTCCTCTTCCACAGGGTTCCCCAAGTGCCAGCTAATATTTGGCTATGGGTCTCTGCATATGCTCCCATCGGTTGGTAAAGGTACATCTTAATCATGTCCCTTTGATCCTTACCTACTTAAAAACCCCATTTCATTTGTCTCATTATTCTTGTTCATGTGCCTTAGCCACTGGGTCCCCATACACTTGTCCTATCACAACAGGAGTCAATAAAAACATCCCATAAGGTAATTTATTCATTATTAACAGGACCTTCTTTCCCAGACATTATCTCTGACCCTTCTTATAAGTGCCCTTTAAGTGGTTCTCACTACAGTGCAATATCTGAGCAAGGAAAAGTTTCTTAAAAGGTAGGACATTGGATTTAAGAGTGACCCCCTCAGGGTTCCAAGCATCCTATTCCACAGTCTCCAAACTCACTCTTCCAAAAATGTCAACGGCACCCCCTTCTTGATAAATTTCTATCAGTTGTTTTGACATAACACACAAATAGTTCAATATAAGCTCACATTTGCCTCAACTTCCAGAAGAACTGTAAAATAAAATGGTCTAGGTTGACTTGCCCCAAGGATAAGAAATGGGAGTTTAAATACACTTAGGCCTTCTCCTAGCAAGAAGGCAAGTGTTCTCTGTAGCAGAACTTTAGTTCGTCCTACTCTATCAAAGTTCCTTTACTCTTGATATATGAGAGCTGGTCACATGATGTTGAAGACAGTACACCATAATACGTGATAGAGTATTAGAATATTGATGTGAGTGTGTAATATAAAATATATCTATATATTCTAGAGGACCCTAGAATTAAAATCTCCAACTGGCAACAAAGTCCAGATTCACAGCACCATGTACTATAAAACAGGCTGATTTCCATGAACTAATATGCTATTTTACCCTATCTCATATTTTTACAATGATAAAAATTCACTCTAAGCATAAAAGCAGATGAAATAAAGGGATTTTTTTTAAACACATCTCTTACCTTCTTCTGGTCTTCCAGCTTGTGACTCACCGGATTCTTCCCATGTCTGTTCATTTCTGAAGATAAATCCATCACATTAGGTCCTTGCCCTACAAAATTCAGTCTCTTCAAAATGGCAGCAAACTAATCCAAGAAGTAATAAGTAGGAAAATCCTGGCACGCCACATGTCCCATCACACGCTGGCTTTGAACTTCATCTATTCCAAGGAACAATCAAAAAATCCATGGATTGAATGAAAAAAGGAAAGTTTGCAATTCAGTTCCAGTACCTTCCAAAACAGCATATCTGTAATGCTGACTTCTCCTAAGTGAACTATTCATCCGGGAACATCATAGCCAACTGCTACCTCTTCCTTTCTTCAAAATTCTCCATTTTAGTACAAGTGTACAGTGCTCCTATATACCTATAAGAGAATAAAAACAACAGTTAATTCTCTGTGCCTTGTTAATGAAATAAATTCCTGTCTGAAATTATCGAAATAGACAATTACATATACTATTATATATTAATATATAATGTATAATAGCTGAATAAAGCATGAATAACAGTAGTTAAAAGCATTATTCTTTGTTGTATGATAACTATGACACCCACTAAAAAAACTAAACAGGGACCTACATCACACTGAAATAGAAATTAACAAGTGATATTAATGTAATCTACCAAAAATAGTTTTACAAAAGATTGCAAAATGATCAAGCACTGTGCCACATATGTTTCAAAAGCAATTTTATTTAAACTTCAAAATGAGTCAATAAGATGCTTGTTATCCCTCTGCTTTAAGATGAAGAAATGAACGTACATTTTACAAATCTAATAATTACTAAAAGAACTAGAATCCTAATTCCAACTGCTTTAGCTTTAAAATCCATTCTGTCCTAGATGTTCTTCTTGTCAATTCATATTTCATACATCGTACACGAGGATACATGAATACATGTGGCTGATGCTTTGGTGCATCATATGCATGCCATGTATATGACCATTTTTTAAAAGTATTACACAATTCAGTGGTCTCCAAACCCAGGCAAAATAATGAAATCACTGAATAACCATATTTTTTATACTCAACTTTATTGAAGTATAGTCTACATCCAATAGAATTAATCCATTTAATGAGATTGAGAAATAAGTGCATCCATATAAACCTAATCATAAGCAAAACACAGAACACTGGTGTTTTTCAGTCACTCCACATGCTCCATCTCAATCCCAGACAACAAATGATCTACGATAATCCCTTTAAGCTTACATTTCCTGGTACTTGCATGATTGACATGACAAAACATTGAGTTTTGTACGTGGGCATCTTTCTTTGAAAATAACGCTTTGGAGATTAACCCATGTTGTTATATGTATCAATCAATCGTTCCATTACGTTTACTGAGAAGTAATTTTGATGTATAATTGTATCATGTTTCATTTAGAATAATAATCTTTTTTTTTTTTTTTTTTTTGGTTTTTCGAGACAGGGTTTCTCTGTGTAGCTTTGCGCCTTTCCTGGGACTCACTTGGTAGCCCAGGCTGGCCTCGAACTCACAGAGATCCGCCTGGCTCTGCCTCCCGAGTGCTGGGATTAAAGGCGTGCGCCACCACCGCCCGGCTTAGAATAATAATCTTAAACATCCCCAGTCCTACTAATTTGGAACCCACCTTCCTAGAGTTTTCCAAACTTGTCAAAAATGGCTTCACTTAAGCGCTTTCTCAACCTCTGTTCTTACATTTCAGTCTTTAGCAATTATACTTTAGAATCACTGCTCCAGCCTCTAAACTCACTTTAGGCAACTGAATAGCTGCTGCCTGAATACATTAAACAATAGGAAACTTACTTTCTAAGACAGTTCTTTATAAACGGAGGCAGTTAAGGGTCTTTCTTTAATTTTAATTTTTGTATTCTGTGTATATGGATGTTTTGCCTACATGTGTGTCTCTGCACCATTTGTGTGCCTGGTGCCCACAGAGGCCAGAAGAGGGCACTGGATGACTGTGTGCTGTCATAGGGGTGCTGGGAACCAAACTCAAGTTCTCTGGAAGAGCAGTCTTTTTAGATACATGTTCCCAGCTTTGAGACTAAGTTCACCTTTCCATATGTCTGTTCATTTGATGTTACTCATAATAAATGTACATGCAATGTTTTTAGTTTCTATTTCACATGATAGCTCAAGTATAATTCTAAACAAATTAACTCATCCTAGCACATTCAGAAACTCTTGACCACCTTGGTTACTTTCTTTGGATGAAGTTTCACTTTTTACTGTTCTATAAGTACACAGGCCAGTTACACCTGGCTGGCTGATTTTGAGAACTCACCACCAGAGCCTAGGGTGCACACCAGTTCAAGCATCAAACAAATCATAAAGATTTTGAAATAAGCTTCTAAATTGTTGTGTGTACTTCCCCATGCATTGTTTCCTCTCTGAATATTTCTGGTGGCCTTTGCTCATTTTTTATTTCTTCTACTCTGCTATGGATGTATCTTACATTGTAAACTATATAAGTGTTTCTGGGACAAAAAGGGGAGGGGGGAGCAAGGGCTTGGATATAACCAAGAACACTGCCAATTCGTGTGTATGAAAAAAGTCTAATGAAGAACCACTGGGATTTGGGGCTGCTCAATTGCCTAAGGGCCAAGCCTCGGGGAAAGCAAATCCATCTTTAGTCATGATAAATAAGTAGGAGGAGAAGCTGAAGACATGGGTTAACAATTAAGGGCAGGGCTGGAGAGATGGCTCAGAGGTTAAGAGCACTGACTGCTCTTCCAGAGGTCCTGAGTTCAATTCCCAGCAACCACATGGTGGCTCACAACCATCTGTAATGAGATCTGGTGCCCTCTTCTGTATACATAATAAATAAGTAAATCTTTAAAAAAAAAAAAGAGCACTTGCTGCTCTTCCAGCATCCTTGTCAGGTGGCTCACAACCACCTGTAGTTCTATCTCTTGGGTATTCAGTGCCTCCCTCTGGCATCTGTGAGCACCTACACATGTGATATAAAGACTCAGAGACTTGTGGGGTGGCTCACAACCACCTGTAGTTCTATCTCTTGGGTATTCAGTGCCTCCCTCTGGCATCTGTGAGCACCTACACATGTGATATAAAGACTCAGAGACATCCTCATTTAATAAGATAACGTGCTTTTCCTTATACGAGAATTCCTACTTCTTAGTGCAGTAGCTTACAGAGCTTTGCAAGCCTGCCCATTTCTCCGAATGACTCACAAAATCACTCTTTTCTCCTACGTCTTCTCTAAGCATGCTTTCCACAACATTGGGCTTCATTCCTCTCTAAAACTCGTCTCTACACCAGATGGCTGCTTGTCAACCATGTGGCTGACCTCCATGCCCACCTAACTCAGAGGGCATAGCTTTCTGTCTTCCTCTTCTCCATCTCCTTCCTCTGGGCAGCTGCTGAGATTTGGTTTGCTTGCTTTGGAGTTTTCCTTTTAAACCTTAATACAATTGTCCCTGAACTTCAAAAAAAGGAGGCGGGAGCGGGGGGGTCACCTTGTCAGCAATATGGAAAAATAGAGAAGGAAGATCCAAACCTATGACCAAGATCTATTATAAACATCATTAAAACAATCCAAGAAATAGATAATAACATCCTGACCTGGCGTATGACTTGACTGGAGGAAGGGAAAAAGTAGTGATGTATAATTTTAAGGATGCTACTGATGGAATTGGTAATTAACTAAACTTGCGTTCATTGTTTGATAGCTCCTAAAGATATAAATGGCATAATTACCTAAGTGAACGAACTCATGAAGAAAGCACTTTGGTGAAACAGGGTAAAATATACTTGCTACAAACTGTAACTATTACCAGAAAATTTCAAACGAATGTCACTGATTAAAAAAATCTCAAAATACACATGAGCAAATTGAATCCATCAATGTAAAAAATGAATAATATATGATGTCTAAATTTATATTATCCAAGAAATGAAAGATTAGTTTAAGGTTTTAAATGAATCAGTGTAATTTACCACATTAATGAAATAAAGAAGAAAAATGGCATGCTCATCTCTAATGGAGTAGAAATATAAATTGATAAATTAAACAGTGACTCATGAGCAAAGAAGATTTCTAGGCAAACAGAATAGAGGGAGATATTTTCATATCTTTATCAAGAATAGCATTTTCACACAAAAGCAGACATCACACATACTGGTTAAATATTTTTAAAACTGCTCATCTAATCAAGAACAATACACATTTACCTCCTAACAAATATTCTCTTTCATGGTAGACTTAAAGTCCTAGTTAGGCAGCAAGATAAAGAAATATAAGAGTAAGAAGAAGGACAGGGGGAGATGAAGGAAGGCGGGCAAGCAGCAGGAAGGAATAAGTAAAACTTATTTGCAAATGTTTTAATATCTACATATAAATATGTTAACAAACCCAAAGATTAATTGCTAAAATTAATGAATGCACTTAGAATGTTTCCTGGATACAAAGTCACCATTTACAAATCCCTTCTGTTTCCTTCTAAAATTAGCAAACATTAAGAAAATGGAACTTTAAAAAGGATAACATTTACAGTAACATTAAAAATATCAAATGCTCCAGAAAAGATCTCACAAAGCACTAAGGCTTCTCTGATGAAACAATTGAACGATGACAACCACAGCAGACATGCTAAAGAGAATGTGGGAAAACCCACAAGGCCTCAACACTACAAAGAAAACCACAAGCAACAAAGGGATGCTAAGAGGGATGAGGTGGGGATGGGAAGGGGCGATAGTGTTGAGGAAGAGAATGTGGGGCGAGACGGCTGGAATTGATGGGCATTTCTGGCACGATATGGAAAAGTAGTGCAGTGGAAATTTCCAAACATATATTAAGGCAACCCTAATAAAGTCTCCTAATAATGGGGGAGTTAGAGTTCCAACTGGCCATCTCTTGTCACCAAACAAAGCTTCTAGTACCAGGACTGGGTTACATATAATTGAGTTGTTGGCCCAATGGGTCCCAGGAAAATCTGCCAACAACCCAAGCTGTTACCAAGACAACAGTTGTGAACTGACGGCAGGGCCCCATTGCCCAGGACCACACCTATGGAACTCACTGAATATGGAGAAGTCTAGCTGGTGCCTATATAGAGCCATCTCCCCTACGTTCTAGTGTCTTTGGAATGGGAGGGTACTCTGTAGGCTAACAAAAGAGCAACGTATCCATCAACCCAATGACAGAATCTTTCATCTACAATCTGTCTGACTACAAAATATGCTGGGGCAATGGTGGCACAAAGCTTGTGGTAATAACCAATCAATATCTGATTTGACTTAAGACTCACTCCACAAGATGGAAAGTATACCTAAGACTGCTTGGGTAACCAAGAATCAGAGCCTAGCTAGCCCAGAGATCTAAAGTAAAGCCAAATACTACTGGTCTTAAAAAAAAAAAAAGTAACAATAAAATGACTTCTAATGATATTCTGCTATACTCATAAACTGGCAAAATCAGAGAAGCTTCCTCCCTCAGTAGATGGGAACAAATACAGAGATCCACAGCCAGATATTACTCAGAAAGTGAGACCCTGGAACACACAGCTAGCTCTAAAAGGGATGTCTCCCTCCCCTCAGAGCTCAGTGAACCCCAAAGAAGAGGAGAGAGAAAGAGTATAAGAGTCAATAGGGATGGAGATCACCAGGAGAAGAAGTCCCTCTAAATCAACTGAGCAAAACACACAGAGTAAGAATAGGACCAACATGAGTCTGTGCCAAGCCCTCTGCACATATATTATAGTTTTCAGTTTAGTATTTTTATGGGATTCTTGAATGTGTGAATGAATGGGTCTCTGATTCTTGTGCCTTTCCTTGGGCTCTTTTCCTTCTGCTGGTTTGCCTTGTCCAACTTTGAAGTGATAGTATTTGTTTAAAATGGATAAAAAGGAACAAACTATAGATGTATTTCACAATGTATAAATCTCACAGACACCGATGTTCTAAACCAAATTAATGTGCACTGTGTGATTCATTTCTATAAAGCTGAAAAGCTTGTGAAAGAAATAAGGATAGTGGCTACCTTTGATGAGCTGGAAAAAATGATTTTTTAATGCAATAAGAAAGCAGACTGAACAAGAAATGATGACCTAGCCAGTAAGCATCACTCCTCCATGGCTTCTGCTTCAATTCCTGCCTCCATGATCATGCCTTGGGCTCCTGCCCTTCCATGATAGACTGTAATCTAGAAGTATTAGATGAAATAAACCCTTTCTTCCCCAAGTTGCTTTTGGTCATAGTGTTTTAGCACAGCAAGAGAAACCATAACTAAGACAGAGTTCAAACAGAGGTACTCACATCAGTGGACAAGGCTGTTCTCAGAGGACCTAGGCTATTAAAATTTGACATGCCAGGCATAGCATACCATCCCACCAGCTACTCATCAAGGAAGCCCCAGAGGTCTCTAAAACAACACAGCCTATCATCATTGTTCTTAGTTACCCACTCCAAAGACATTCTTGCTAAAGACACCATATACTGTGGCTATAGGCCATAAAGAAGTCATCTTCAAACCAACCACAGAACTTCCTCCCTGTTGGCTAGTTTTGATAGTGCCAGGACACGGTATAGAGAGAGATCAGCAAGAAAAGACATGAGCAGTCTTAACCAGTGCTGGACAGTACATGCTACAATATAGAACGTACAAGTGAGAGGTGCACACTGGTACAATGGCGCCATAAAGGTTATAGCATAAGCAACTGATTTCTGTTTGGATTTGAGACTTGCTCCACAGAAGGGAATTCATATGTTGTACTGTAAACTTACTCAAGAGCCCAGTGCTGGTGAGGTCACTGGCCCTGGGATTAAATCTACCATTGTCATTTAGCTCAATAGTTATGTTGTCAAACTGTCTTCTAAGTGTTGCTCCTTATAGCCATAGACCAAGGATGCTCCCAACCATGATCAGAGAAGCTTCTCTTTGCGGTGGGTACTGTTCAAATACAGATAGGCATACCTGGTCAAACTTCTGAAACAAAGTGCTCAAACCTTTATCACCTTCTTCCCAAGGTTCTGATAGCATTATGAAAGGGGAGATAGAATGTGAGAGCTGAAGGCTAGGGAGGGGTGCCAGAAAGGATTTCCTCTGGGCATGACATAACTGTTGTACTCATGAACTCAGAGCAGATGTGATCTAAACAAGACCTTACAGAAAAATCAAGCCGGCCAAAATTTCATCATGGATGAGGAAGGAGCTCAGAAAGGTCTCCTCCCAAATGTGGAGCTATGGGGGTTGATGGATGCTGGGGAAGGGAGAATTATTCTTTTTGGAAGGTGTGGTCAGTAATAGGTTTCACATGCTCCCATGGATGGCCCACACCCATGTAAATACAGAAAGTTCTAATTATAAGAGGTTATGAATTTGAACATGGCAAATTTAAGGAGGTGTCTTGGGAATTAGAAGAAGAAATCCAGGGTGGTTATTATCATATTTAATGATACGTGTGTGAAATTCTTAAATAATTAAGTCTTAAGATTAAAAAAACTCTTCCAAAAAGACATTAAATTTCAACTCTAATAAAAAAATTGATAAAACTTACTACAGTCATACAGACAACAGAGTCAGAATACAAAAAAAGACAAAAATTGAGACTATACATGTGTATAAATGTATGCGTGTGTGTGTGTGTGTGTGTGTGTGTGTGTGTTTGTGTTTTCAGTGTTTACATACCAAAGAATTCTTACAAAAACAAAGATGACTTGGGAAAATATAAACAAGATGAATAATTATGGAATTTATACAATGAGAAACATGGATGACAAACACACACATTAAGAATGGCTAAGTGTAGGTCAGCTCAGGCACCCTCTCGAACCACTGCCAGTAGTCTATGGTGGAGTCATCATTGTGGATTCCTGGGTACCTCCCTAGCACTCTGCTTCTCCCTATTCCCATGGTGTCTTCATTTATCATGGTATCTCTTTCCTTGTTCTTCCACTCTGTTCTTGATCCAGCTCTAACCTCCCACTCTCCTAAGCTCTCTTTGGGAGGGGCTTGGACCTGCCTCAACTAAATGCACCAGGCTCTGCTGACTCCTCATGGGAGACCTTGCCTTGGAGAAGATGGGAATGGGGGGGGGGGGTTGTGGGGGAAGGTTGTGGGGTGGAAGGAGGGAGGACACGAGAATCTGAGGTTGATATATAAAATGAACAGAAAAATCTCTTAATTAAAAAAAAGAATGGCTAAGTGGAAAAGAGAGAACAAGTGTGTTTAGTGCATTTCTAGAACACTAATGTTTTGTGCAGTAGAAGGTTATGAAAGTTGAAATGTTGCAAACAGCAAATGTTGGAAAAGACAGAGGGAAACAGCACTCTTCTAAACTGTGGATTGCTGTAGAACCAGCTGAAGCGTTTTGGTATGTTATTTGGCACAATTCAATAAAGAGAAATATTTGGAGATCTTTTGGCATGTTAACTGAATTCCCATGAAGAAGTATGCATACTAGAAGGATGCCTAAGACTATGCATTATACCTCCCTTGGTGCTAGCAAAATATTAGAAATATTCTTAATTTGTATCGTCAGAAATTTAAGATTAGTAAATCTTTGCATGTTGTATGGCATTAAGATGAATCAAAGCCAGGCAGTAGTGGCGCACGCCTTTAATCCTAGCACTCGGGAGGCAGAGCCAGGCGGATCTCTGTGAGTTCGAGGCCAGCCTGGGCTACCAAGTGAGTTCCAGGAAAAGGCGCAAAGCTACACAGAGAAACCCTGTCTTGAAAAACCAAAAAAAAAAAAAAAAAAAAAAAAAAAAGATGAATCAAGACATCTAGGAATTTATATACTTCACTACATGTGAAACACTAGCTACCATACTTAGCAATACTTACAAATATGGTGAAAACATACACATTTCTAAAATTTTATAAAATTCAAATCAGGATATGAGGGTTACAGAGTGAAGGGAAATGATGGAGCAAGACAAAGCTAACTGCTGAATATGCTGAATTATATATGTTGTTTTATTTGGTTTCATTAACACCTGAAAGAGTTGACAAATATTTTAGGGCTGGGCTGTGAGTTCAATGATAAAGTACTTGTGATCTCCATGCTAAGAAGCTAGACAGGCAGATCCCGGGGAGGTTCCCATCCAAACTACTGTCCTTGGTAAGAGCTCAAGGTCAGTGAGATATTCTTTAAAAAAGGTGAGCCCCTGAGAAGTTCTATGTAAAGTTCTCTGGCATCCACGTGTGACACACGTGCATGTGATCCCCTTCATACACATGTAGCCACAGGAATATGCAACCACACGCTTAGGCATACACATAGTGAAAAGACAGAGAATGTGAAAGTAATTTTAATAGACAACCCTACCAACAATAGAATGCTAGGCATGTGATCTTCTGTAGGGGCATGATACCTCCACATACATATACCATTCTGAAGTAGATGGAGGGCCTATGTAACCATTCCATTCACTGGTGAATACTACTGTTACTTACTGGTGCCAGCGGTGACAAATGTCCTTCAGTACATTGGCATGACACAGTTCCCATGGATCTTTGTTGACAGGTAAAGATACGTAATCAGCCCACTGGAACACAACCATAACCCCTTGCCATGAATCTTGGAATTTTTCTTTAAAACGATTTCTCCACAGCCCATGATGCCTCACAGACTTTATGAGGATGGAAGTACAAGGTTCTCCCCCAATTCCCTGATTCTAAGGTGAGTTTCCAGTTCACCTCTCCAATCAAGGAGTTTGGATCCCTCAGGTGAACTCTGCAAAATCTGTGCATTCATTCAGCTGCTCATAAATAAACCTGCCTTGGTGTGATCCTCAAAAATGCCCCCTTACAGAAATGGGTTTCTTTTGTGGCATCAAAGGTAACTTAGCAACCAGAGAGTCAACACTAGCCCAGAACAATTTGGTGGGTTAGCTTTCAGAAAGCAGCAACCCAGTTGCGTAAAACAAAACAAGCTGTCCTCTTGTGTACCCAATACTCAAAGACATATCAAAAAAAATAAAAGCTGCTTTGCAATGTGCTTCACAGCCCAGGGTTCACATAAAATCCTGTCTTTTTCTCTCGTGATGCATGGGAGAAATAAAAACAGCATAGGAAACATATTGTTCCTTGCATCAGAGCCATTCGGCTTCATTTCTGTAGCCTGAAAACGGTGGGTTCTTTACCCCTTTATCAGATAAATTGGCTCTGCAGCCCACATTTAAAACAGCATCCACTTGTCTTCGGCAGGAAGTTTGGACTTGATTAGTTCAAGATAAAAGGAAGCAACGAAGGCTGAGTATCATTCTGAGCCAATAATTGTGTGTGTGTGATGGAGATAGAACAGTATAAAACATTCATATTCTTAGGTACTAATGATAAGTAGGGAAAAGCTTGTATCTTTCAGCTAGCTAAGTTTGTTTATTGCCTGAAAACTCAATGTAGTAATTCAAGGCCAACTGACAGGAAATTACAGTTTCCTGGCTGACATCAATTCGATCTTCAGTAATAGTTCTGAAATGGAGTTTCTGAGCTCTCAAGAGAGGGAAAAGCACACACAGTATTTCCCAATAACTTGGGTCACAACTCAGATGCTGTAGCAAACATTATGTGGATAAAATTATGATGTATCTTTACAAACACACAGTGCCTTATTATGTCATTTTAATAAAACCTTTTATTTGATCAAGTTCTTATATTTAATCTGTACATAGACTGGGTTGCTTAGGGAAACAGGCTGCCATAAGGAGATTTGAAATGCATGACTGTTTCTTGTTGCAATGGCAAACTAACAATCATTTCATCTACATAATCATAAAAGTAAATATACTAAGAACTAGCAATCTAAGAAGTTTTTAAATTTTCAGCTAAAATATATATCTTGTCTCTTTGTCTGAATTTCTTTTTCCTGGCATCCATTTCCTTTTTACATCCATGCTTATGCCCACACCAATGATACTATTAATATTTATTCAAATTATCCTAAGAATAGACTACTAATTGACACTGAATATCCATGCTCTAAGAATTAGGAAAGTCTAGCTGTGTTCATCACAATGAAAGTCTCTGTTTCACAGTTTCCCTGTTTCAGTAATCTGCTCCATAATGATGCTGTAGACACTAGGATGCAAGCATACGGGACATATATCATTTTCAGATGTCACAATTTCAAGAAGAAATTGCCACCATCTTCTTCCTTTCCTCCTCCTCACTGACTGGAAGACAGCATCAAACAGGTAAGGCAGCTTTGATCATCCAAGTAGAGCAAAACCCTAGAGAATCACAGAATAGCATGACAGAGGAACTTGGGATTCTGAAACAGAACCTCTCCCCTAATCTGGAACATGGAGCCACCTTTAACTTGTTAGGAGGCTAAAAAAAATTGCTGTATTTTAGTAAATTTCCCTTTACTTTAAACACTATGGAAATATTGACCTGATATAGAATGTGAGAAATTGTACCAGAAAAATCTCTCCTCTCCCTGTCCCAATGGTTTGACTCTTGGTTTGCCTAATAATAGAAAAGAGAAGATTGAGGCAAATCATTTTAAATTGCTTGCCCCTCATCTCCAGTAACACTATAAGAAGAGAGCAGCCCCTGGTCCATGGGGAAAAAAAGGAAGTGGAGTTAGAGAGTGTTTCAGCTGGCAAAGATTATGGGTGCTAAGAGTGATGCTTTGCTTGACATCAGTCTCAAAGACCCACATTGGTAGAAGGAACGAATGGACTCCCAAAGTCCTCCTCAGCTCTGTACATACTACATTAATTTATTTTTTTAATGTAAAAGGAGGAAGAAATATATAGTGAAGATAGCCCTAAACCCAAACCATGAGATAATGTGAAGCCCTGCTAAAGACCAGCTGACCCGTGAAAAAGAAAAAAGCTTATTGTTATAAGCAACTGAACTTGGCAGCCAGTGGAACATTAGGTAATATTATTGAAGTGATCTTTAGAAATACAGAAAAGAAAAAGGCTATGACAGAATATGAAATGAATTTAGACCTCATTAATTCAGAATTGCAAGTTCTGAAAATGTTCGTGTGTCAGTCCTCATGATTTCCATTAAGTCTCTTGATTATAAAAATAAAAGGTTATAATAGAGAAAAAGTATTTATTTTCTAAAGATTCTTAAATTTAAAATCCTAATATTTACGCCTATCTTGATAATTTCTGCCACTTCCTTAGCCTAGGCCCTGAGCGAAGACCTTGGCGAACATCTATGGAGAGAACATTTTAGGAGATCCAACATGTTTGAGAACCAGACTTGGGTTCATCAAGCCATTCACTGGTTAGTGTATGTGGCATCTCTTGCAGAAGGCACTCGTTTTTCACATGCATACATTATTTTTATTTTTGGGTACTTGAGACAGCCTTTCACTATGTAGCATTGGCTGTCCTGGAACTCACATTGTAGACAAGGCTGGCCTTGAACTCATAGAGATCTGCCTGTTCTACCTCCCGAGTGCTGGAATTAAAGATGTGCACTACCCCTGCCCAGCTGTCATTCATTTATTTTTGTGGATGTTCTAAGTTAAATGTTGTAAAATAAATTAGCATATAAGTCTTCCCCAGAGACTTTCCTTCTTAGCTAGGTATGACTATGTGACACACTTCTGGTTAAGGGTATGCAGGCAAGAATCACAGATGCCACTACCCTTAGAGAAAAGAGAAATTTGGTCACCTGTCCTTTCTCCATTAACTAGCTAAACTACAAATAATATGGTGAAAGCAGCCATCTTGAACCATGATATGAAACCTGCACACTTAGCTTACATCACAGAGAGGAATTAATACAGATTGTCATAGAATGGGATCGCTGGGACCATCTTATCATGTTTAGGGTTAAAGGAAATGCTGTCTCACTAGCCTCCACTTCATCAAGGTTTAACTGAATTCCTTTCTCAGTTCTGCTTAGCTAAATTTCTATGAGCCACTTTTGAGTAAATGTGGTCATCTATTACATCTCATTATCTTCTCTGACCCTGGAATACCACAGCCACATGTGAGTCACTCAGCAGTGTCCTGGCAAATGTAGCTCCAGAGACCATATTTTATTGTGTTTCTAGGCTCTGATTCCACACATTTTCCCTAGTCCTTCTTCTATTGATGTCTTTCTCCTAGAACGCATACATGTAAATCAGAGCACGGCAATCTTAGAGAAGAAATGGTATACTAAGGGATACTCGGGTATATTAAAGGTATATTCCTGGAACTCTGTATTTAACACTTGTAAATTCAAAATTTGATTTCAGCGCGTGGAGATAGATTTAAGTCTTTAGAATTTCTGTGTATCCACAATTTGTGTGCTAACTCAGTCACTGTTGCCATACATACAACTGCCCATTCCAAACTGAAGGGAGAGAGAGAGATGGAAATATGATAGAGATGCACTCTCGAGAGTACTGAAAGAGACAACTGGAGGTGGGGGCATTTGGGGGTGAGGTAGAAACCTGGTGCAAGGGAAACTCCCAGGAATCTACAAGGATGGCCCCAGCTAAAACTCCTAGCAGTTGCAGATATGCAGCCTGAACTGGCCATCTCCTGTGACCAGGCAAGACTTCAAGTGGAGGGATTGGGAAACCAACCCAGCCACATAATCTTCAACCTATAGTCTGTCCTGCCTATGGGATGCGCTGGGTAATGGTAGTGCTGAGATTGTGGGAATGGCCAATCAGTGACTGACTCAGCATGAGACCACAAGAATAAGCCCTCCCCGATACTGCCTGGAGAACCAGGACCTAGAGGCTGGATGACCCTGAGATCTAGGGTAGAACCAAACACAACTGGAGAATAAAAAAAAAAAAAGTCAATGCAATGATGCCTATACTAATAGATTGGTGCCTAGACCAAATGTCATCATCATCAGAGAGGCTTCATCCAGCAACTGATGGAAACAGTTAGAAATACAGTCAAACATTAGGCCAAGCTCAAAGAATCCTGCTGACAAGAGGAAGGAAGGACTGTAGAAGCCAGACAGGTCAAGGACAGACACTGAAAGAAAACCCACAGAATCAACTAACCTGGGTTCACAGTAGCTCATTGAGACTGAACTGACAACCGGGAAGTCTTCATGGGACTGACCTAGAGGCCTCTTCATAGACAGTTGTGTAGCTTGGTCTTCTTGTGGGACTCCTAACACTGGGAGCAGGGACTGTCTCTAACTCTTTTGCTGGCTTTTGTGACCCTGTTCCTCAAACTGAGTTGCCTTGCCTAGCCTTAATACAAGGAGAGGCGCTTAGTCTTACTGCAACTTACATGTTTTGTTGATATCCATGAGAGGCCTGCCCTTTTTCTGAATAGAAACTGAGGAGGAGTGGATTGGGGAGGGGGAGGGGGAGGGGGAGAAGTGAGCAGAGGAAAAGTCGGAGAGAGGGACTGGGAAGAGGAGAAGGAGGGAAAAATGTACTTGGGATATAAAATAAATAAATAAATTCTTTAAAAGACAGAGAAATAGGATGCAGATGAGTAGGAAAAGCAAGAGGGTAACAAAGAAGACAAGGAAAAGAAGAGAGGGGAAAAAAGAAGAGAGAGTAGGATGCTATGTTGGGATCTTGTGGGAGAAGGTCTACGGGGAGATGTAAATACCCCCATAGCAATGCTATGGGGAGTAGACAGAGAATGAGAAAGCCAAGAGCCCTTGGCCAAGTCTCTTTGGAGTTTGGGAGCTGAGAAATCAATCTATCTGAAGTAGAGTCAGTGTGAAGGAGCAGGTAAACCAGTCGGTGGATCTGTATGGCTACTGTGGCCAGAAGGAGGAAATAATTCACAGACTCCACAGATTTCCACCTTCAAGGAAGCAATTTGTAGAAGCAGATTATGTCGCCACTGCATCATAGAAAAGGTCCTTATGAGGCTATAGTCAAAGCCTCTTCCAAGTGATTCCATCCTCAGTAGAAGTCTCAATTTTCTACAAAAACAAACAAACAAACCCAAAACACCTTTATTGATTCAAAGGTGGGAAAATAATCTTCCTAGTCTAACCTTTAATTGCAGAAAGAATTGTGTTTCTCTTTATAACAAGAAAATCTAATTTAGGAAGGAATGATATTTTTAAAGGAAATGGGCCTAAGAAATCCATAGAACTCAAATAGAAAATCCTTGAAAGGTATTTTAGGACTTAACTGTGATTTAAAAACCAACCTCTTAGAAATAATGAGAATCTCTTATTTCCATGGAGTATTTCAACAAAATGATTTTTTTTAGAAAGCTATAACACAATTCACATTGTTAAAAATGTTCTGTTTCTATAGACCTGACAGGAAACCGGTAAAAAAGTATCTCACTTTGGTTTGAAATAGTTTTCCAAATGTTCTTTTAGCAACGGATCAAGGGACTTCTGAAGGCCATCACATATACTCTATGCACCACAACTGAAAACCTATGAAGTGATTATTTACAGTTTTCTTACACAGCGTATGCTGCAGAATTAAACTATTCTAGAAGATAAACAAGTGTCTCAGCCATTTACATCATTTACTGCTCTTGCAGAGGATAAAGAGTTGATTCCTAGCACCCACATGGTAGTTCACAATCATCTGTAACTCTAGTTTCAAAGAATCTGACATGCTTTTCTGACCTCTGTGAGCACCAGTTACACATACAGTAAATGTGCATACCAACATGCAAGCAAACATATACCTAAAATAAAATAACATAAAACAATAAAAATAAAATAAGTCAGGCAATGGTGGTGCACACTTTTAATCCCAGCACTCAGGAGGCAGAGGCAGGCATATCTCTGTGAATGTGAGGCCAATCTGGTCTACAAAGCAAATTCCAGGATAGCCAAGGCTTCACAGAGAAACCCTGTCTAGAAAAAACAAACAAATAAATAAATAAATGTTTTACAAGTTTTAAAATAATTAAAACATACTAAAAACTTACTTGATTTTCATCAAGTGCAGGTTTTCAATATGTGTTAATAAAAAGAATAATTATAATTTGTTTGCTGAATAGTACTTCCTATTCTAAAATGAATAATTTATATTAAACCAAAAATTTAAATATGTCTTTTAAAAACAGTAAACTTCCAAGTGCTCTATCATTACTTAAAGTATTCCAAGGCCTGGTCGTAGATCAGTGAACAGACATAGGCCACAAACTCTAATTACGCACATGAATATCTTCATCTGATCTAAATTTCAACAGTATAACTCACTGGTGCTCTTTCAAGGTAGACTACCTCAGTTTAGTATAATTTTTTCTCTTAGATCCTGCCATATAACACTATATAGGTGAGATATCAAGTTTTATTTCTACAATGTAGGATGAATAAAATAATAGCAAAAGTTAATAGGGAGCATTTACTTAAAATAAATTGGCATAAAGGAAATACACATTACATAGAAAGTGAACTTTGGGTACTAAGAATTTTATGTATGTCTAATGTGTTGAGGGAAATTATTTCAGACAGATTATGAAAAGGAAGACTATCTTAATGGACACAACTCGAGCTAAGAAAAAGTTTTCAAATTTGTGTGAGCAGCTACATTGCCAAACTGAAAGGATTTCCCAAGACTAATACAACTGGTTTCCATTCCTAGACCTATACCTTATTCTAGCATTCCAAAAGCAACTGGGCCAAGAACACTTCTTGAATTTTGCTTCCAGTGGCCCATGTGTTTGAAACTTAGTCTGTTGTTGTTGTTGGCAAGCAGGGTGGTCTAAGAGTTGGCGCCCAGTAAGAGGACGTTGGGTCCTTGTGGATACGCCCTTCAGTGGATGTTAAGATCTCAATTTCTCTCTCTTCCCTCTTTTACTTCCTAGAAATAAGGTTCAGAATGGCTTTGCCCTGCCATATAGTTTCACCATGATGAGCTGTTTCCAGAGTAGGGAACTAAAAGCAGCAAGTGTGTCCAATCTTGCAGTTCAACTTCTAAAACTGAAGCAAAACAACCCCCTTTCTAAGTCTGATATGCCAAGCATTCATTTAGTGTTAGAGCACTGACTAACTACCCACTTTTCTGGAGGAATAAAAGCAATATGAAAATGTATAGTTGAGTTTCTGCCAAAGACCAAAGTTAAAAGAAACTTTGGATACATTTAAAGCAAATAAGAATTTTGTAATTGTTTCTGCTTAGGGATTATAATTCTAGAAAGCTGAGTAGCATCGGGAGAAGTCCTTCAGTCCTGCCACTGAAGAAATCAGCCTGGAGGATAGACTCCACGTAGATGAAATTGCCATGTTTGCCCTTGGATGTCACAGTACACAGAGAAAGGAGGAGGAAGTCTGGTTTCTTCAGCAGCCATTTCTTCAGTATAACCATTCTGGTGTTTTGCTCCATTTCTCTTCTATATCTTTGCTGTGGAATAATCCTTCTGCATGCTGGGAATATGTATTACTCTCGTTGATCAATAAAAAAGATGATTGGCCTATAGCAAGGCAGAATAAGTCTAGGAGGGAAAGCCAAATAAGAAGGGTGAAGTCAGGAGAGACACTAGCAAGCTTCCCAGGAAGACATGCTAGAGGACAGGTAAAGCCACAAACCACATGGCAATACGTAGATTAATAGAAATAGGTTAATTTAAATGTAAGAGCTAGTTAGTAATAAGCCTGAGCTATTGGCTGAGCATTTAAAATTCATATTCAGCCTCTGAGTCAGTTATTGGGACAGGGAAGTCAGGACAGGGAACATCAATTACATCTCTTCTTTGGAGGTTAGGAAACAGTGCCCAGAAAGAGAATATGATAATAAGGGAGTTCTCTTGTTTTTCTAACCTGTACCACAATCTCATCCGATAGAAGATACAAAACTTGTTACCCTAACACAGCACTGAACACAACTGAATCCTCAGTATTCACATGCTTACTCACAATTCACAGTAGTTAATTGTTTTGAAACTCCCAAAATGAGGAGATGAGTGGCTTCATGCATTCACCTGCCCATCCCAGGGAGAGTCTATCCATTACAAACAGATGTTCTGTAAATTAGCATGCTCAGAGGGCTGTACAGACAACCTGAGTCCCTACCACTATGTGGCACAGAAATATAAATGATCATAAATTAAAGTTGTACATACATAAGGGTTTGTGATTTACATATGGACAGGAGAATATAATTACTGGTATGATTCAATCATCCAACATGGCTTCTTGATTTGATCAAAAGACAGTAGCAACTCAAGGCTGCTACAGGTTTCTGCTAGCAGAATATGGATTTCTGTCTTACACTATATTTGGGGAGAGGTTGCTTTGAATTGTTTTGTTTTTGAGAAAGAATCTCATTATATAGTGCTAGATAGTCAGAAACTCACTATGTAGACTAGGCTGGTCTCAGACTCACAGAGCTCCACCTACCTCTGCCTCTCAAATGCTGGAATTACAACAGCAAGCTATCACACCTGACTTACAATATACTTTTTCTTTTAAACAGAGAGTACACTCTAAAATAACAACAATATATTCTATAGTAATATAAAGTAAAATAGTCATTTATTATATTAGTAAATATGATTAAATATTATACATAATATAATTTATAGAACTGGTAGACTAGAGCATTTCTTTACATCAGCATCAGCACAAACATGAATGATGCTATGGGCAAAGGCTATGTCTGCCACTATATTATGGGGATTGGGAATTTTTGAGTTCCATAACAATCTTGTGAGAACACAGCCATTTATGTAGCCTGACCTCAACGAAAATATTAGGAAGCATATAACTGCAGTTATCTCTGCAAAGGGTAACAAGAGGTTGATTATTTTTCCTTTTACTTTTATAAAGATTTTCAAAAGTAAATAAAAGGAGATATTGTGATGGACCTGTCTTTTTGTAAACCAGCCATCAACTTTAATCCTTCAGGCAAAGTGCTTTGCATCTACACTTCATTCCCTTTTCCTTTTAACACACTTCTTTTTTATATACTATAAGAACAACAAATAACCAGCAAAGAAAACACTGGAGCAAAAATCATAACCAAGAGAACCTCCAGGTTGAAGTAAACCATCCGGCAATATTAATCATAGAGATTATGATTTCACAACTTATTATTTTAACATGGAGACCTAAATATCTCCAGTTTCTATTGTCATTTTACTTATTTTAGCATGCATTAATCACACAAAATAATAGGTCTCTAGATATTCTCATATCTGTGTACAAGGTACCTCAGTCATATTCACACACCTACTTTCACTGCCTCTCTCCCCAGAGTCCCTTTGGTGGTCTCATCATTTTCCTTTTCGTTTCTCTGTTTTTGCTGTTTAGGAAAACATGTGGGTCTTTGAACCGTAGCTTAGAAATATCTATGAAACACAGATAAATATTCACAGCAAGGATACTGCTCTCTTCTCCACACATGAATGGGTATTTTCCTTCAGCCTCTCTGCTTCACATTACTAGTTTCTGCATGTTTTAGCATCTATTTACACTTCCTTTGTGTAATCCAAAAGAAATTTAAATGTTGAAGTAGTCATGACTGAGGTATTTGCAGACTTCAGATCTACTGAGAATTATCTGCAGCTTACAACGTAGCTTCAAAATATGTGTTCTATTTAAAAGTTCTATTTGAGAATTGAAATAAACTATTTTCCAAAGGGTATAATGTCATGGCCCTTTTAAGAACTGTATTAAATTTGAGATTGGAAATAGAAAGTAAAATAAGCTTTTATCTAAAGCTATTACCTGCATCCAACAAAGGCTACCTGTTGGGAAATGAAGGTGAGCTGTAATAAGCAGGCTCTCAGAGAGATCCATGATTACAAATGATGTAACTTTATTCAGCCTTATTCTTCAGGATAGGACCTTGGTGTTTTATGGGTCAAATACAGTATAGTCTCTTACAAGTATCAGAACATCTAGGATATGGACACTAAACATGAATGTGGTGATATATTGTGTACCCTAATACACTTGCGTGAGGATAAGAGGATAGAGCCAGCCACTAGATTAGAAACAGAGCAAGGCAGTGGGGGCACACACCTTTAATCCCAGCACTTGAGATCTCATGCCTTTGCTTGGGAAGCACACATGCCTTTAATACAAGGACGTAGTATGGAGGCAGAGAAAGGTATATAAAATGTGAGGAAACAGGAACTCATTCTCTTTAGGCTGAGGATTTTGTAGAAGTAAGAACTAGTGGCTGACTGTTCTGCTTCTCTGGTCTTTCAGCTTTCACCCTGATATTGGGCTCCGGGTATTATTTGGGGTTTGTTTTTGTTTTTGTTTTTGTTTTTTTTTATTAAAAGACCATCTAAGATTCAAACAACAAATGAGCCTCTTCTTTCTGAAAGAAAAGGACTGTGATGTTCCTTTTGCATCTGGCTATTGTCAGCCTCGCAGACCTAGCTGTTGACATCCTGCAGGGGTGGATGTGACTGACTGATTGGTTACCTAGCATACACAAAGGCAGGAGTCAGACTTCATTCTCTGCCAGGAACCATACAAAATGTCCATGGCTACAACATGGCAACAGGGCACAGACACTCAGCTGGTAACCCCTGACTACAGTTGACATCATAACTGGAATTCCTATCCCATAAAGCAATTAAGAAGACTGGTCCTGTCAGCTGTTGTGAAAAATAACAGAAGTCAAATTCCATGTTGTGGAAACAACTAGCCCAGCTTTCTTGCCAAAAGATGTCTTGGGTGGCAAGATGTAAGAAGAGAGAATGTCTTACTTATTGAACATTCATATACAAGAGAGCTAGAAGGCCAAATGTTGTCTCAAATTAAATAAGTAAATTGATAAAAACTCATGCCACGCTACATTAAATAAATATATTGGGAGATTATTCCATAAACCATGAAAACAAAAGTGTATAGCTGTTAGGCTGCCATTAACTGACTACTTCCTGTATTTCCTGTCATTTCAGTGGAAGGCAAAGGATTTCTAACACTTTAAATAAAGACACCACACATGATGTTGCATTTAGTGATGTATATAGCATGTTCTCATTTCATTGCATATGTTAATACAGGTTTATAATGGTCATTAATAATATATATTTATATCAGTCATTAATAGTCCTTTGTTGAATCACTATTCTTAAAATATTAAATATGTTTTGACAAAAGTACTGTATTCAAGCACCACAATAATCACCTACAATTTCTAGCACATTCTGACAGGCAAAAATATAACATGCAGAATAACATGTACATCATACTATGAAGAATACTTAATTTTTAATAAACTGCTATTTTAGATTTAAAATTCATAACCCAAAGGTTTATTTTTGCTAAACTCTATTAGGCTCTGCCTTTATTATAAAGGACAATGCAATGAGAAGAGAGATGGGTATCTGTTCCCTGGTAGAGGATAGGTATTTGTTCCATGGCAAGAAATTTAATGTTTCTTTAATAGTATCACAGATTTTATCTCAGATGACTGAGCACACTGGCATTAAATCCACTAAGAAAACCACCACCAAAACGTGCTGCATAAATCCACGAAGAATGTCCTTTTCTCCTTCAGGAGCAGCTTTTTATAGTATCTCATAGTTGTACATTTTCTATTGTATACTAGCATTATGATGAATTTATTTACATTTTTAAAACATCAGACACTGTACAAAAAGCTTCTCAAACACTAGCATACCTTCCTTATACTCAATAACAACCTTGTAAAACAAGACTTATCTTTTAATCTTGCCATTAGTGATAATGTTCTCAACCTGACAGTATCCACTATGACCTGGGATATGGACCTCTGGCTGTATTCTAAATGATGTATCTTGTTTTTATTACTTGAAATGGGAAGAACCCACACATATCCACACTATGGGTGGAACCATTCCCTAGGCAGAGGATCATGGCCTATGTAAAGTAGACATAACAAACTAATTCATTCACTCAACCCTGTCCTCGATGTGGATGCAATAAGACTTGCTGCTTCAAGTTTTGGTTACCTTGACTTTCCTAGCATGATGAACTACAACTTGAACTGTATGAGTTAAAGGCTTTTTCTCTTCAGCTGCTTCTGTCAGAATATTTTTATCTTATCACAGCTAAAGGAAAACACACTAAAGTACCATATTATAAGTGAGTCAAATGATATGTAGAGCTTAGTCATTCTGCCAAGGTCTCAGCACTTTGACCCTCTAATAAGTGGCAAGCGGAGGTTTCGAACTCATGAATCTGATTACACAAGCAGTCCTAAGTACTACACACATGCAAACTACCGATATTGCTATTTCACACATCTTTTTAGATATTTGCAATTACTCTGATAGAGTGATTCTAAAATTCACTTGGATGATAAATGTGTGCTAGGAAAAAATTCAGCAAAACAGTACCATTTTACCCTATTGTCTAAAAAAGTATGAAAAACGTCAACATAGGAAGATGATTTTACTACAGAGGCACTTGCCCATTCATGTTCATTGCTGCTCTATTCACAATCATCTGGAAACAGCCTAGATGTCTATCAGCTGATGAATGGATAATGAAAATGTGTAGTGGGTATTTGTTCCATCTATGGCCTTGGCATACCAGTTCCTAGGCAGTGCCTCTTGGCTAGGTTAAGACCTGGTTAAGACCTAAGTTAAGACCTGGGAAGCTCCTACTCAGGTCCCTCCTCTCTTGCACTCTTGGATGGTGGGGACTGAATCAGGTGACGTGAAGCAGCATGGGAATGATTCTCACCCTTCCAGGACTCTGCAACTGAATCTGCCTTATTCTGTATTAGTGAGTTGTTCCCCCCAATATAATCCTTCAATAAACAGTCCTTTTATCAGTCATCTGTGTATTTCCTGCATTAAAAATGTGGTACATGTATACAATGGAACATTATTGAGGTGTTTAAAAAATGAAATTATGTAATTTGAAGGTAAATGTGTGGTACTAGAAACAATCAACCCAAGCGAGGTAACTCAGACCCAAAAGACAAATATTCCCTGTCTTCCCTTTTGTGTGGATGTAAGCTTTTTAAACACAGGGATCTCTGCTGAAGAGTAGCAGGAAGACTGTGAGATCCAGAGGTTGTGGATGACTCCAAGGAAGCAACATCTTCCAGAAACAACAGGATTGATACACATATGAACTCACAAAGATTGACAGCCCATATTAGGCCTACAGAGTTTCAAACTAGACAAAATCTCAGCATTAAGAAGGACAATGGACACGAAACCTCCATCTCTAACCAAAAAGCTATTTGTAATTAATACCCATTGGGAAAAGGAAATCAGTCTTCTCCAGTGGAGTATTGCTGTGTATATCAAGTACTCTCCAGGGTAGGCCACATGTCTAGAAGTAGTTGGCCAAGACAAAATGACCTCCATGTTGCGTTGTGTACTCTGTATTCTTTGGTTTGTTTCATCTTTTTTTTTTTTTGTCTTACTCTTTTTGTTTTTTGTTGTCTTTCTTTAGGGAGAAAGGGAGCATGACATTTGGTGGTTAGTGAGGTAGGGAGAATCTGGGAGGAGTTAGAGGAATGGAAAGAATACAATCAAAATATATTTTATGAAAATATTGAAATGAAAGCTAGAAAAATACCAAGGTCAAGATTTACATAAGCAATGAGAATGAAATTTCAGTGTGTGACACAGGACACTGGTTAGTAGTAAGGCAATTTCGGGTGTCAGTAACTGTTTTCCATGACCTAAATCCAAGTTTAATCCTACAGCATCACAAACGCCAATGCAATCATGGCCATTTCATGCTGTCAATTCAGGATTCTTTAAACCCAACCTAAAAAATAATCATACAAAGAAAAAAGCTTTTACCATCAAAGATACAAGGTAAAGTTTAAATAGTGTTTGCTTTATATCTTAAAACTCATTTTTAAAATAATCATTGTATTTGCAAATATCCTGGAAGAGGTTTCTAGTGTCCACCCATATCTGGCTCTGGTTTCATTATGAGGAACATACATTTTCATAAGCCAAGTGATGACTGGTGGCCAATAAGCTGAAGAATTAAATCATAAGTCCGTAACCACAAATGTGACATAGAAAAGGGTGTCTTTGAAACAGAGTAGAGCTGTGTTTTTTTAATGATTTTGTTTGATTATGACATCATCCCAAACTGATCATGTAGCATCACAAAATATTGTTTCATTGAGTGAGATTTTAGCATTGGCTGCCGTAATACAATGATTGGTTCAGACACAGAATTCCTAAAATCCTATGACTGTCTCAGAGTTAGGAATAAACTTTCTCTAGTGAGATGAGCTCTCAGTGGAATCTGAGAGCTCTTTATTATGTGATTTATCATCAGAAAGACCAAGCCGTGACCGCCAGTCATCTCTCTTTTCTCCCAGGAGGAAAGTGGGACTAGAGATTGAATTATTAATCATTCCTACCTGCATATCTGAGCCCCACAATATCTGTAAGGATTTCAAGAGAGCCACTAGGTTGGTAACTACAACCACATGTTGGGAGAGCGATTCATCCTAGTTCCCTGGAAAAAGAAGCGCTATGCTTGAGACCTTTCCTCACCTTACCCTATGGACCTCTCCATCTGGTTGCCCGTCTATGTCCATTGCAATAGCCTTTATAATAAACTGGCAAATGCATCTTCCCAAGCTATGTGAGCCAATACAGAAAATGTGATCTAGCCTAAGACGTAGGCTATAGAAACCTCCAATTTGTAAGTTTGATAAAGTTGGCAGATATCTGAAAACCCATGACTTGTAATTATCACCTGAGGGGGGCGTTAATATTATAGGTCTGGGATTTAACACTGATTCTGACAAAAACTCCAAGCAAATGATGCTAGAAGTGAATAAAATCAGAGGAAATCTACTTGGTGTCTACAGAGAACTAAATAAAACTTTGATATGGATGAACTCCTCACACACATGGTTTCAGAAACAATGTATATATAGTGGAGAAAACAGTTTATTTTGCCCATACACTTGTGTATTTCTGCAGCATTGCTATTCCATCCTGATGAGCACAAGCGTGATCATGGCAACATAATAGATGAGGGTTTCAGAAAAGAATGACAGCTCGTTTACAAAGCCATGCTGAAATCAAAACAGCATTAGAAATTATAAACAATAAACATAAAATCCAAATTGGAAATTACAAGTCAAATATGACAAGCTTTCAGAAACAGAATAGAAAAGAAAAATGCAAGGGTTGACTCCAATGAGAGGCTTGATGACAGAAATCAAAGATAATTGATTTACAACATATGGATGATAGGCATTTTCTTGAACAGGCTAAGACAAGCAGAATAAATATAATAATTCAGCATATTAAAACCATAGTTCAATAATGATCTACATGATTAGATGAAAATGCTCAGAATGTATGATGTAAGTCAATAAGAGTTTAATAATATACACACAAAAAAAGGACTCAACACAAATATACCAAAGGCCTAATTCCAAGACTTAAAATTATTAGGTATCTAGAAGAAAACATAAAGGAACTACTTCAGGATATGGGCACAGGCAATCATTTTTATATTGCTCCAAAAGCACAGGAAGTAAAGAGCAAAATAGACAAATGGGATGAATTACAGTGAAAAGCTTCTGCACAAGAGAGAAAACGAACAATACAGTGAAGATGGGAAATTATTTGCCAACTGTTGATCTGATACAGGATTAATATCTAAAGTACATAAAGAATTCAAATAACTTACACAAAGAATCCAAATTAAAATTTGATGTATATCGTCATAGGCATCTCTCAAAGCAAAACAGTCAAGCCGCCAATAACATCAGGAAATTGAAAATCAAAACTTCATGGAGTTACATTCTCATCCTGGTTAAATTATCTATTGTTAAAATAACAAAGGCTGGCAAGGATGTGGATGAAATAACTCTAATACAGTGTTGGGATGGTAATGCAAATTAATATGGTTACAGCAGAGAATAGCTGAGCGGTTCCTCAAAACTAAAATAATAACAATAATAATAATAGTAATCATCATCATCATCATCATCATCATCTACCAGCTATCTCACTAATGTGTACATGCCCAAAAGAAAGGAAAACAGCTTATAAAGCAATACCCAAGCTTCAAGTTCATTGCAGCTTTTTTTCACTATAATTAAGAAATGGATCATTCTAAATTTCCATCGATGGAGGACTGGATTAAAACGCAGTATAAATACACGGTAGAGTTTTATTGGCCGTGAAGAAGAACAAAATCCTGCCACATGTGGCAAAATGGATGGAACTGGAGGACACTATGTTAAGAGGGTATTATGTTAAGCGACAGACCCAGAAGAATGAATGCCACATGCTGAAAATAACACTGGCCAACTTGAATGCGTCGTGGTAACTACTGGAGGCTGGGAATGGGGTGGTCAATAAGAAAAGGTTGCTAACACATACCAAACCCCCTCAGTGGTGCTGTGGTTCTTAGCATACCACACTGTAGTAATTATCTACCTGTCCGTTGTGAAGTATTCTTTTTTTTTTTTTTTATTTTGCAATACAATTAAGTTCTACATATCAGCCACGGATTCCCTTGTTCTCCCCCCTCCGGCCCCCCTCACCTTCTCCCCAGCCCACTCCCCATTCCCACCTCCTCCAGGGCAAAGCCTCCCCCGAGGACTGAGATCAACCTGGTAGACTCAGTCCAGGCAGGTCCAGTCCCCTCCTCCCAGGCGGAGGCAAGCGACCCTGCATAGGCCCCAGGTTTCAAACAGCCAACTCATGCAATGAGCACAGGACCCGGTCCCACTGCCTGGATGCCTCCCAAACAGATCAAGCCAATTAACTGTCTCACCCATTCAGAGGGCCTGATCCAAATGGGGGCCCCTCAGCCATTGGTTCACAGTTCATGTGTTTCCATTCGTTTGGCTATTTGTCCCTGTGCTTTATCCAACCTTGGTCTCAACAATTCTTACTCATATAAACCCTCCTCTTTCTCGCTAATTGGACTCCCAGAACTCCACCTGGGGCCTAGCCAGAAGTATTCTAAGGAAGTGTGATTACAAAGAAGTCAAAAAGCGAAAAAAAAATAATTTATTAAGTAAAAAAATGTTATCCTAAGATAAGGCTAACTTCTTTATTGAAAAAAAAACTATTTTTATCAATTTAATGTAATCATATAGTTTATAAAGTTTCAAGTCATGTACAATGATGTTCTAAGCCCCTGACACTCACCCAGAGTAAATTCAATACCTTCGGCTCTTCTAAAGATTAAGTGCTCTAAAAGGGGGACCATGTTTATTCTTTTGTAACACACTTTACTGTCTTTTCTGTCCTAACATGTAGAAATAATTACAATTGTGCTAAAACTGCCTATAATATTTACTACAGTAACGTGCTGTTTGGACTTGTATCTTGGAGCAGGGGCCAGCCATGTCATGTGGTCTAGGTACACAAAATGCTCAACATGTGAGTCTGTGAATACTCTGAAATAGTCTCACAAATACAAGTTCATCTAAAAGTTCATTCATCTGAATCTATGTGATGGATGACCACTGGACTGGATTGGATAAAACAATTCCGGTAAAGATGCAAATAGGGGGCTGACAGGATGATGGTTATTACCAAATAACTAAGGTTTTAAGATATGAAAACGCGGCTCTAAATTGTAAACACTGGGCAACTCTATATTCATGCAGCAAATTCATCTTAAAAGTATTCATAAAATGCCTAGGCTAATGAGAGTTCATTTTCTTTCACTTTTAAATATTAGTTTATTTCTATCAAAAACATCAGAGACCCTAAAACACAATGGGATCCCAGATGCTACATAAATACAGTAACAAAATTAGATCCTCTGAGGAAAATTAAGTGCACACCTTAAGTAAACACAAAGCTGTCCTGGTGTGTTTCCTGAGTCTGACATCTGACGCATTTTGCCACTGAGGGCTTCTGAAAGACAGCCAGCTCTATCAATGTCTCTTGACTTCATACAGCTTTCTTCATTCTAGAGTTAACCATTACCACAGCTGGCGAGGAACTGCATGATCAACGCTAGCAATACCAAATACTTGCATGAGCAGAGTTTGATTGGGTAGGATTTACTGATAGAGATTTGATTGTGTTTTTATTTCAGAAAGCTCTATCTGTTGCAGTAATGAGAAAATAATTACTATATAAAAGCTTCTACCAACAAATACTTTCTTATTATTGCTCTTCTGCATCGATTTGATATATACCAAAATTACAGATGCAGTAATTCCATGATTGTTTCCTTACACTTTAATGATGAGAATAGGAATAATTTCTAGTACATTTAACCTCCTAGGCCTAGAATTATTATGTTTTTGTTGTTTGAAATTTACATGTTTGCCCATGATAGAATTGACACTTATATTTACGTTTTGTTACATACACTTTAATCAGTAAAAGTCTTTATTTAATCAAAATACTTACATATCTTAATCAAATATTTAGGAACTAGAACTCAAAAGGCTCCCAAGCGTTTAGCAATAGGGTGAAATCAAACCAAAGGAACCCAGTGCTAATTACACCAATATTAAAAAAAGTCAACTTTTTTAAATGACAAAAGTCAGAAAGACTTGAGAGTGTAATTGAAAAGATGCGTGTGAACACTTTTGTATGTAAACACACCATAGCAATGCTGACTGATATCAAAGCTGCAGAACAAGAGAGTGGCTCATAGAATAAGGATCACTCCCCCCAGACTCAGGCATGTTGAAGTCTAGAAGCTCTGGACCCCAGAACAGAAGACGACACTGTGACGGCCAGTGATGCGCTGGTGTTCTTTACAGCAGCCCAAACCAGCTGGCGAGGTTCCCTACTTCAGAAGCCTGTATCTGAATCCTGAGTCACTTTCTTCCTCGACTTCTATGTTCACTGGATCATAAATTCCTCCTGACTCAACCTCCTCAGTTCCTCCTCAACTTGCCTCAATGGCCCTGCCACCTTCATTCATCAGCTGGGTCTTTGTACTCTGCACACGCCATTACCTTCACCTGTCTTCCTTTCCGGAACCCACTATTCAGAGAAGGAAGAGAGACCTCATTAAGGTAGACTCCGTGACCGTACTTCATTCCTTAAATGATGCACACTGGCTCCCTGTTTGCCCAACTGTGTGCTGTAACTCACAAAGGCCTTTAAGAACGCAGCACTGGGCTACTCCATCCCCACCTCACAGACTGTTCTCAATAACACATTGCCATCTCTGCTCAAGTACTGAAAAGTCATGTTCTTTCAGTGAAGCCATATTCTTTTCTGCAACTGACTTTATAGAAATTTTCTTTTCCATCTTTATTAAATAATTTCTGCTCTATGCCTAGGCTCACTTTACATGCATCCTTTGAATTCTTGACCCTTCTTCCTTCTTGGCATTCTTCCTAACTTAGGACCCAAGACACCTTACTCTCATCCATATTACAGCATTACCTACATTGCATTAGCTGTATTCTGATTGGTGTTGTCTCCCTAAAATTCATATATTCATGTCCCAATCATAACATGGTATCTGAAGGTACAGCTCTTAGGAAGTTATTGGATTGCAGTATGTATACTCAGTCCTCACAATGGGATCAATATAGTTCCAAAAGGAGGTAAAGATAGAAGAAGACTTCACTCCCTCTACCCACACACATCAAAGGAGAACGATATGAACACACCACCAGGAAGAAAGGTAATACCAAAAATTTGACTCCTTAGATTTAGAAGCTCTAGACTTTAAAACAAAAAGATGCATTGTACCTACCCAGTTAGTGCACTTTTTTAACAGCAGTCCAAACAAACAATATCATCATCATTCACACTATATCAAAATCTATAGCTAGAAATTGAGCTCCTTGGGAAGGAGAATTCTGAGTCAACACCATTTTCTTAGCACTAATATGGTCTCTGCCACAGCAAGGGACACTGGTCAAAAAGAGCAAGCAGAATGTGACATGAATTTGATCCAGTTAATTGTATGTCTCTATAGAGTCCTCGTTAAATGAGATAAAACATGCTCTTTGGTGCTGCCTTCCATGTTAAAAATCATCTTTAAATCAGGACTTTATAGTGTTATCTTAAAATAAAAATAAGAAGTATAATATTTGTAAAACGAAAGAAAGATGATAAAAGGATTATACAAAAGGAAAACTCCATTGGCACGATTGTCCTTAAAAACTAAATTCAAGATAATTCTTTTCTTGAACTGTTTGTATACCGTATTTTTCAAAGTCCACATTTATTACACCTTTGCTCACTAGATCGTAGTGGCCCATCTTGAATTTGACCTCGGCTGCAAAGATAAAACAGAATTAGTCTACATGAATCTTGGTCATTCTATTCCCACTACTAGTAATTATTTTTAGAGATGAACCTGCAACCCACTTTGAGCTAATGGGAGAGGGAATTTCAGAGGAAGCTTCAGAGAGTCACAAGAAGTGGCTGCTGACTCTGAATGAGAAGCATCTGATTCCAAAGACTAGTACAATCATCTTGACTCCACAGGAGAAGCACACACAGGGTTCTCATATTTACACAGTAAGAGCTTTGCCAACTGAATCATCTCTCCAACTCTATAAAGCATTCTCTCGAGGGACAGGAAGAACCTCCACATAATGAAATCCCTCCAGTTCACAGCCAGATTGGAGACTTGACTTGGCACACACTGAGATGTAGTGTTTATACCAGCTCAAGGACTTATGAATCAAAATGATTTCTTCTAAAATTATAGTAGCAATCTACAAATATATATGTGATAAGAATTGATATATGGAACACATAAATAATGCTGATGGGGCAATAATCATGCTTTGAAGGGGCCTTTGAATTTGCTATTATGAGACTGACAATTTAGACTTAGGAAAATGGTGCTCCCTTGTTGCCTAATGGTTATGGCAAGATATCGTCTCAGCTTGTAACTCCTGTCACTAGCTGTCCTCATTATTATCCTAGATTTCTCTGGGAGGTTGTAGACTCACCACATCTGACTTTTGGTTCACTTTTGATCTCGTACATTCCATTTTCCCTTGAACAAACCCATGTAATGTCGCACAACATGATGTATATAGGAAAGATGTATTAAGACTTAATAAACACTGGATCTTTGCTAATACTGTGTGGGTATACACATGTGCAATCAAAAATAGAAATATAAACTTATGTTATAGTGATAGAACAATAAACATTTTTATTTTAAATAACTTTTTTTGCTACTATGTCATCACTTTAATAAAAAATGTAATAAAAGGACAAGAATACAGAATGATTTTAATCAAGCTTTACTTCTTCATTTTGAAATTAATATCTTTCTTTTCCTGGCATGTAATTATAGAATTGAGGTGATTTTCTCTGGCAATGAGAGATGGAAGCAAGTGAAATCCCAAAAGCTTTCTTTTATGTCATTGAAAATAACAACAACAGAACACACTTTGTATGAATATCAACATATGAATCTTTGAAACACATGCTTTTTTCTTTTCTGCCATATGCACCTGAAACCATCCCTCAACTATAATCCATATATCCCTTTCCAAGCAAAAACTCAGATGAAAAATTAGAAATAAAAGGTCATTATATTATAAATTGTATTATACTAAAAATATAACCACATTTTAAATTCTCAAAAATCTCAGACCAGCCTATGTTCAATGAGCTCTTGATAAAATGCTGTTATAGGATTGTTTTGATACCTGCCCCTAAACCCAGCCTCTGAAACACACATAAAGAATTCATCTGCACATTTGTATTTTACTGTAGCCATTCTGGAGATAAACAAAGGTAAAGCCAATTATATGCTTTAGAGAAAAATATATGACTTATGTTATTAGCCAAAATTTTAAAAAGAACTTTAAAAATTTCATATCAACCCAAGTTTATTGAATTTACTTGGGATTCAAAGGGTGGGCCTTTGAATTCTTAAGATTGTGGTAGTCCCTCTGTTTCTATCTCTTAGAATTCATTGGAAACTTTCCAAGTGTAGAAGAAACAGGATTGTTTTTAAACAACGTATGACACCCAAACTAAGACCGTACATAAAAGAACCATCAGTTGAATAATTTAGAGGATTCATTTGAGGAATACCATTGAAGGTAGAGTTTATAGTTAATTTGGATTCAACAACTGTCCAACACAGTTTGTATGCAAACACTCTAAGTGTGTGATGGATTGATGCAACAGCCCTATAAAAACTTTAGAAACTGAATTCCCCTGAAAGCCACTAATCATTTCACTGTTGGGAAACTGCATGTTATAACTATTTTCTTGATTCTGCAGCACTTTCTGAGAGAGTTAAAGGTGTCTGGATAGCAGCATCTTTAACAGGGCTTAGAAACTGAATAATAATCATAAATCCAAAGTTAGAAATAGTAAATTTCCCTGTTTTTAAAGGCTTTTTACTCAGTCTGTCTGCTTATATTCTAGACGTAATAAAAAAAAGTTTAAGGACTGTCCCTTTCTCCTCCCAGACTGCATTTGTTTCTCCAGAATGGAGGACAGGTAGATATTCCAGCAGCCCTAGGCTCTAACTTTCATATTTTTTAAATTATGTCATCCATATTTTGAGATAATAATACAATTGCGACATTTCCCGCACTCTTTCCTCCTTCCAAACTCTTCCTTATCCTCCTCGCTCTCTTTCAAATCATGGATTCTTTTTTCATTAATTGTTGTTACATACATACA
This sequence comes from Peromyscus eremicus, assembly GCF_949786415.1. Lineage (NCBI taxonomy): Eukaryota > Metazoa > Chordata > Mammalia > Rodentia > Cricetidae > Peromyscus > Peromyscus eremicus. The sequence goes on along the minus strand of NC_081434.1, from coordinate 18,641,695 downwards.
TACATACATATATGTGTATATGCATATGTATTCCTAAATACATAAATACAAATGGCTCAGTCTGTATAATGTTTCTTTATGGATGTTTCCAGGTCTGACCACTTGGTATTGGGTAACAAATTGGTGTGCTCTTCCCTGGGGAAGGCTATTTCTCCTATTTGAGGCATTCTTAGCTGCCTGTAGTTCTTGATGTAGGTTTGAGGCCTCATTGGTTTTCTGTGGTTCACTTTAACATATCAATTTTTTGTCCTTATTCACATCATGTTTAAGGCTCAAAGGTCATTGTGGAAGGGGAAGTGAAAAGATTGTAAGAGCCAGAGGATCAAGGAGTTTTCTGTGAGATTATATCTCCTAATATCAGAAGCTACATCCATGAAATCACACTAAGTTTTATAACTTGATAGTTTGTCTCTTTCAGTGTATAATATTACATGCATAGGTTCAGCTGGCTGCTTATTGCACTGCTCCATAAGGAACTGGATTATGAAGGACCAGGGATAGTTAATTCGGTGTGAATCACAGGACTACTCTCCGATTTAGAGGTTCAATGTTTTACACACACACACACACACACACACACACACACACACACGCACACACGCACGCACGCATGCACATTCACATATGCACACACACAGGCATGCATGCACATATGCATACACACATACATACATACATACATACATACATACACATACATAACACACACACACACACATGTGAATGTACAGAACCCTAGTTTTTCATCTTGAAGTAAGAATGTTATCCTGGATCTGTCCAGTTTCAGATTCAACTATGCACACATTGTTTTGATTCAGACTCATGACTTCGTACCTACGGTATGAAGATGGCTTAGCTTTCCTTCACACCTTCTTCAGTGGTCACGCTGTTCCATGTTCCTAACACACATCTCCCAGCAATCTGTAATCTTTAAACATTACCACATAAGGCAGTGAAGTACTATACAGAGTAAGCTAAGAAGCTCTAGAATACGACACTATGTGGCTTTAGATAGACTCCAGCCTTAAGTCATTCACTATGTGCTATTACTAAAGTCATTTAATCTCCATGGGACCCACAATCCTCCTTCACACAAATGGGTTAAGAAAACATATGCAAATGTCCCTAAAAATAATTTGCAACTGTTTGCCTTTAAAATTAGCAATAACAATTAAAACATCCCTTCAATGCCTTGAAGGAAAAGGCCCAAGATTTCTTATTGGAAGGCTCTATAATGTGACGAATCCCTCACCTATGTACCTCACTCCAGACATGATTCATGATTCATAATTCGTGTGTGTGTGTGTGTGTGTGTGTGTGTGTGTGTGTGTGTGTGTGCCAGTCCTCAGATGCCATCTACTTGCTTGTTTGCTGGTTTATTTGGGGAAAGTTTCCCAGTGGTCTGAAGCATACTGACTATGCTACACTAACTTGTCAGCAAACCCCAAAGATCTGCCTCTCTGTGCATCCCCCATACTGGGAGTATAATCCAGGCTACCATATTCAGTCTTTCTATATGGGTAAAAGAAACAGTAGTTACTTCCTCTTGTCCTTAGGGCAAGTACTTAGGGCAAGTACTTAATCAACAGTACCATCTTCCTGGATAATTTTCCATAATCTTTTTTTCCATTTATTTATTATACATGGGTGTCTGTTTGTACATACATATACCATGTCACAGTTAATGTGTGGAGGTCAGAAGACAACTTGTGGGAGGCAGAACTCTCTTTCTACTATGTTGGTCCCATAGATCAAACTCCGATCTTCAGAAGGCTTGGTGGAAAACCTGCTCCGCCATCTCACTGGACAGATACAACAAACTTCTTAAAGCATGATAGACATGCACAACTCAAGGACTTCACTTGGGCTCTTCTAACTAGAAATGCTTATTTTACTACACTATGGAACCACTCCCCACCTTCTGCATCCCAGATCCTTGATATTTGTTGGTTTGTTTGCTTGTTATTTTGTTGGTTTCAATATGTGTGCCACAGAAAGCATATGGAGCTCTGTGGTGGTTTGAAAGAGAATGGCCCCCAAAGGGAGTGGCACTATTAAGAGATGTGGCCTTGTTGGAGTAGGTGTAGCCTTATTGGAGGAAGTGTGTCACTGTGGAGGTGGGCTTTGTGGTCTCCTATGCTTAAGATACTGCCCAGTGGTCTGAGACCACCTCCTGTTACCTTTGGATAAAGATATAAGGACTCTCAGCTCCAGCACCACTGTCTAGCTGCATGCTGTCTTGCTTCCCACCATGACACTAACAGACTAAACCTCTGAACTGTAAGTAAGCCACCCTATTAAAGGTTCTCCTTTATAAGAGTTGCCATGGTCACAGCAATAGAAACCCTATTGGACAAGCTCAATGGACAACTCTCCTCTCTCCTTCCATCATGTGCATCCTAGAGATTTAACTCAATTTTTCAGAAACAAGCTCTTTTACCCACTGAGTCATCCTACCAAAACATTTTTGTTCGCCATGGGCAGAGAGAGAGTTCCTCATTCCATCATCTGAGCCATAACAGCACATAGCCATCTAAGTTTACTTGAACTGGCTATAATCATCAGACTTCATTTAGAGACCAGTCTCTCACACAAACGGTGTGTTACTCAAGGCAAGATGGGTGTAGAATGTTTCTTATCAACTCACACCAAATATTTTTTTAAAAATAAATGTCATTAATCAGATTGTGATCATAAAAAAACTTCCTGTGAAATAAGCTATTTGGCAACTTTAACTTGCTGATGATATTCTACAAAACAAATCTTTCATAGATCAACAATATCATATATAAATGTGAGCACAAAATCCTCAACATGAAGCTAGCAACAAAAAAAAAAAAAGAATTAAAACGCACTGAAAAACACCACTCTGTGAGCAGTTGGCTTTATTCCAGAGATGCAATAGCCATTCAACTTATACAAATCAGCAGGTAAATCACATAAACAGAAAGAATAATAAAAACCATATAGTTATTCCAGTAAATGTGGAATAGGCATAGTACAAAACTCAGTACTCTTTCATGACAAGATCCATGAACAACTTAGATATAACAGCAGCATACCTTAAAATAATAAAGGATATACATGAAGAAACTCAAAGTCAACATCATCCTGGAGGGAATCAAAATTGAAAGCATTTCCTCTCAGGAAAGGAACAAAGCAAGAGTTTTGACTTGCCCTTTTTTATCCTGTTGAACAGAATTTCAGCCAAGAAAATAGACAAGAGAAAGAAATAAAAGGCAAATGAAGAAGAAAAGAGAAAGCCAAAGTACAGCTGCACCCAGATTATATGATTTTAGTAAAAGAAAAACCTAAATATGTCACCAAAAAATTAAATAAATCAACTCACTAAAGTAGGAAGACAATAAATTTGGTGCTTTCTCCTATATTTGTGAGGATATTGCTGAAATAGAATTCATGAAAGTAGTCGTACCAAAAATATCTACAAAACTACTTGTGAATTAATTTAACTAAGAAAGTGAAAGATTTATGCTATGGAAATGATCAAACACCAATGAGAGATTGAAGATACTGTGTGATGGAGGAACCTGTGGTGCACAGCAATGGAGAGAGAGGACCACTAACATATTGCAGATAATTTGTCCATACCACCCAAACTACCCACAAACTCAATCCAACTCTCATCAAAACACCAATTACTGTCTTCACAAAACTAGAAAAACAATTCTAAAACTCCAAGGGAACCACAAAAGACCACAAATAAGCAAAGCAATCTGGAGAAAGGGAACAAACATGGAGAAACCACAATACATGATTTCAGGACATATTACAGAGCCATTAACAGCCAGAACAATATAAGTATTGGCATAAAACCAGACACATTGACCAATGGAATAGAAATTGCAAAAATAACCCCATGCATCTACAGCCAACAGATTCTTTGAAAAGGCTGCCAGAAATATACAATGGGAGCCTCCTTAGTAAATGGGACATGGAAAACTGAATCACCACATAGAAAGAAGGCTCAAACTTGACTCCTTTGACTCTGTGTGAGAGTGAACTCTAGGTGAGAGATGTAACTCTAAGACCTGGAACTCTGACCTAGAGAACATACAGAGAGAGCACTTGCAAACATCAGTAAGGAAATTCATCTCCTGAAGTTCCAAATGTGTAGCAACAAATAAACAGAACTAGGTCCACCCTAACACCTTTGCACAAAAAAGGAAGGAGACACTTTTATAAATGTGGAAAAAGATTTACTAGGTATTCACCATGTCAGAGCTAACATCCAGGACATGTTAACTTTGTAAACACCTAAATATAAAATAAGTCATCAGATTAAAAGTAAGGCAAATTATCTGAACAGAACCTTTTTCAGAGTAGAAATTTAAATGACCAATAAAGACATGAAAATCACCTAGCAGCATTAGCCACCAGGGACGTAAATATAAATCAAAATACTAAAATCAGACAATTTCTCATTTCATCTACAACAGCCAATATTTAAAAAAGAAAAATGATTGTGAGGAAAGCTGGCAAGCTGATCAACCCAGCTGCCATACAGGCTCAGAACCAGGGCTGTGAGGGGCGCCACCCCTGGGCTGGTGGTCTTGGGTGCTGTAAGGAAGCAGGCAGAGCAAGCCATGAGGAGCAAGCCAGTAAGCGAGTGTTCCTCCTCCTGCTTCTGCTTTAGTCCCTGTCTTCTGGTTCCTGCCCTGCCTTCCCTTCATGATGGAGTGCGACCTGAGAGTTGTAAGCTGCAATACACCCTTTCTTCCCCAAATTGCTTTTAGTTGTGGTGCTTTATCACAGCAACGGAAAATCTAAATGAGATAGCAGATAGGAACACAGTGCAAGGATCCCATTAATACGTGTAATTAATATGCTAACAAACTACACAACATCTAAAAGTATATTCATGTAAAAATTTATAGATTGACATTTTCATAAGAAGGTTTTTTTCAGGCATCACATATGTTATCTTCTAAAAATTCTTAATTTTTTCCAGTTTTCTAGGGGGGGGGGAATGCTTTAGCAGCCACGCTACCAGTGTAGGATAAGGGTAGGGTACATACACCAAATTACATTAACATTTCAATATACTTTCACAGCCTGTCTCTTCTTCTTATATTTTGTATACTAAGAAAATTACATGCAGTTTCCCTAAAAGGAGAAGGGATATGAGAATAGGAAATAACCTTCTAAACAAATAGATTTAAGCTTATAGTGTATTGAATATACAGTGATGTTAATTTGTCAAGTAAAATACTACCATGTTACAGTTTCATTCCAAAATAAAATTACCTTTGAAATTTTCTAAAACATGTCGACTGAAAACATATCATAGTTTGTAAAAAAAAATTTTGACTCTTCATGAATAAATTATTTCCATTTTTATCCAAACAAGCAAATATTATTTTAGATTTTTTTAATTTTTATTTTTATTTTGCGATACAATTCAGTTCTACATATCAGCCACGGATTCCCTTGTTCTCCCCCCTCCGGCCCCCCTTACCTTCCCCTCAGCCCACCCCCCATTCCCACCTCCTCCAGGGCAAAGCCTCCCCCGAAGACTGAGATCAACCTGGTAGACTCAGTCCAAGTAGGTCCAGTTCCCTCCTCCCAGGCCGAGCCAAGTGATCGTGCATAGGCCCCAGGTTTCAAACAGCCAACTCATGCAATGAACACAGGACCCGGTCCCACTGCCTGGATGCCTCCCAAACAGATCAAGCCAATCAACTGTCTCACCCATTCAGAGGGCCTGATCCAGTTGGTGACCCGAATAAGAAGCAGCAAAGTGTTAGAGAGGCCCACAGAAATCCACAAAGATACCCCCACAACAGACTGCTGGCAATGGTCAAGAGACAGCCCAAACTGACCTACTCTGGTGATGGGATAGCCAAACACCCTAATTGTCATGCTAGAAACCCCATCCAATGACTGAGGGATCTGGATGCAGAGATCCATGGCTAGGCCCTGGGTGGAGCTCTGGGAGTCCAATTAGCGAGAAAGAGGAGGGTTTATATGAGCGAGAATTGTTGAGACCAAGGTTGGATAAAGCACAGGGACAAATAGCCAAACGAATGGAAACACATGAACAAGCAAATATTTTTATGTATTTACTATTGCTGCACTTATGTAAATAGCAAATAAGCTACTAGATACCAGAGCTTTGAAAATTAGTCAAGCCAAGTGAATAGAGCTGTCTTAACATACAATGAACTGCTTTCCACTCCTTTTGAACTTGGACACTGTGGCATCTCTGTTGAAAGTCTATTGGAACATAAGCTAAAAAGAAGGTTCTGTCTCTAGCAATTGCATTAGCAGAGGTATAACTGAGGTGCTACAAAAGAAAGGGTTTTATGTAATGAAATTTCATAATGTTTTGCTCGTTCCTTCTAACACACAAGCATTCAAAGAATGCTAAAACCACAAGCAGTCATTCGTTAAATAGTATTTTATATTTTCTTTTTTGGGTCATTACTCCTGAACAAGAAGAAAAATCTGATCTTCCATAGACTGCACCCAAAGCTGGCAGCTAGCACAGGCCAAATCACTCAAATGCCAGAAAGCCAAATTCATTTTAATGGTGTTTCCCTCCAATCAAGTAACTCCACCAGCATCATGTACTGAGTTTACTCTGCATCATGTTTTTGTTTGTGTGTTTGTGTGTGTGTGTGTGTGTGTGCGCTCAGGAACAACTTATTGATGCATAATTCATAACTCACATACCAGGACAATTAATCCTTTTAAGATGTATAAGCAAATGGTTTGGGGGATATTCTGAATTGTGCAACCATCACTATTATTTAATTTCAAAGCATTTCCATCACTCTTTCAGAATCCCTGTGTTCGTTAATGGTTATTCCTCATTCCCTCATCCTTGAAGAGTCTAACCACCACTACTGTGTTTTCTGTTCCTGTGAACTTGACCATTCTGTGAACTTGCCACATAGGGAATAGTACAAGACGTTGACATTTGAAACTTGTTTCTTTTATTTTAATCATGCATCAATATTTATCACATGTCAATCTTCAATTGTATAAAGACATCATATTAACTCACAAACTGATGAATAACCAAGTTTCCAGTTAATTCATGAGCCACTGAGTATTTTCTTTAGAGAGTACAACTTCAGACATTTTGCTTATTTGTTAAGTGGGTGATTTTCATTTGAATTGTACATGATATTTTTGTAGTCTAGATGTAATTGTCTTATGAAATATCAACATTTTCTTCTGTTCTGCAGATGACTGGCTCACTTTATGGTACTCCTTCAAACACAAAAGTTTTAATTTTGATAAATTCCAGTCTAACATTATTCTTTCGTTGCTTGTGTCTTTGATGTCATATCTAAAATTATATATCGACGAACGTAAGATTACTGAAGTTTAGTCATATGTGTTATACTAATAGCTTGATAGTTTTTATATACAGATAGATCTATGTTCCATTTTGTGTTAAGGTGTATTTTGTAATTTAAAGGAGAAATGGGTTCCAAATCCATTCTTCTCTGTGAGGATATTCAATTTCCCAGGACCTTTTTTAAAAAGTTATTATCTAAGTATCCATGCTGTACAGTCAAGTTTCTAATTGAAAACAAGTGCATTTGTTGAATTCTCTGCATCTATACATCTTCCAAGTTACAAATAACTTAATATGATTTTCTTCTCATTCTAACTCCATATATTTAACCTAGTAGCAACCCCCCAGAGTTTCATTTCAATGATAAAGCTTCTTAAAGATGCAACTTGTATTTGTGAGTTGCCATGCTAACTAATCCATATTGACTCGTCACTAAACTGTGACAGCAATTCTAAAACTGCATGCTCATTTTATTATAACTCTACATGTCGTTGTATAATCACTAGAAAATGGTCTACAGTTAGGAAAAGGATTAATTATTAAAGTCTGACTGTGTTTAAGCCCTTCAATTTATGAAGATTAAAAAAAACAGCATAGTGGATAATTCTTGCCTCGGAGCTACCCGAGAGGCATTTGCTTTGCTCACAGTGTACAGTTCAATCTGAGGCATAAAATTCCCTTTTTATGTATTATCATAGCCAAGGCCCCAGTCAAGAGCTGCCCATCTACCACAGAGTTCTCACCAGTTCCTGATGATTCCAATGTCGATTCTTTCCTCCTACTATCCATGTACATATAAGGTGTGTGGGGAGGGGACTTGGAAATTTATGCAGGGTGATGGAAAGGCAGGTTTAACTAGTTGTGTTTATTTATCTCTATAAAGTGATTTGATTGTCTGTTCAGTCTCTGCGAGCTCCTATGAGTTCAGGCTAGTAGATTCTGTGATTTTATTGCGGTACCCTTGACCCCTCTGATTCCTACAATCCTTCATGGAACTGACCTAGGCACTCTACATGTATGTTACAGTTGTGCATCTTGGTCTTCTTGTGGGACTCCTAACAGTGGGAGCAGGGGCTGTATCTGACTCTGTTTCTTCCTTTTGGGACCCTTTCCTCCTACCAGATTGCCTCATTCAGCCTTAATAGGAGAGGGGGTGCCTAGTCTCACCGCAACTTGATATACCATGGCTGGCTGATATCCAGGGGAGGCCTGCCCTTTTCTGAAGAAAAACAGAAGAGTGTATGGGTTGAAAGGAAGGACTGGGAGAGGAGGGAATGGAAACTGTGGTCTGGATATAAAAACAAAAAGTAAATAAAAAACAAATAAACAAACAAGCAAACAAAAAATTGACCTGAGAAAGATCTCTAACATTTTCCTACTCCTAAGAGCAACATGGCTATGTCTTGCTCCTCTCTACTTGAAACTTGGTTTGTAGGATTCTTTTCAATTCCATAATTAAAACATAAACTTCCAACAAATGCATGTACTTGCTTAAGTTATCCATAGAAATTCATTCTCTGAAATAAATCCTGTTATGCAATCAATTCAAAAGATTTTATCTAATTCTTTAATATTTCTCCATGAATACAGTCTAAGAATGTTCTTTTGTTTAGCAGCTGTATGGATGAAACTTACAAAATTCCTTGATTATGCTCATCTTAGCAGGTAGATTATATCATAAATATTTGCATATGGTTATTTGTCTTGGAACATCACTGACAAACATGTACAGAGCTCTGAATATGTATACAATCCTGAGATACTTTTTATTAAGTTGGAGAAGCTCCTTTGTTAGCACTTTTCAAAAACTACTGATTAGAAGACATGGAAATCAGGAAAAATAAGTGAATTTTGACATTTTAACCATATGACTAATGAGTTACAAGATTTTTTTTTCTGTACCATCATTCTAAATAGACTGTCTGTATAAGCAACCACATTAAGCTGATGAGATGGCTTACTCCTGAACAACCAAGAATTCAGTGCTATCCATCATGCAAAGGCCCTCCTTGCCAGGATCACATTCTCCATTCCTCAGAGGAGGTGGATGTATGCACTGCCTTATCTGAAATTGTTGTATGACCACTGCTTAGTGAAGTACTGGTTGGTGACTTAATCCTTTGGAAAATTTAATATATGACACTCCTATTTTTAAAGCTTACTGTATTAGTTTGATTCATTATCAAATATTATAGGTTAGGTGGCTCAAATAACAGACATTGTCTGTTTCATGGTTCTAGATGCTAGAACTCCATGATTGGGCTAAAATATGTCTAGAAATTATTTGACTCCCTTTCCCATGAAGAATTAGAAAGAGTATCTCCTTGTCCTGTCCAGTATGGTTTGTGATGGGGCTTTTCTTCCTGGGTTAAAGATGGTTGCCTTCTTGCTATGCCCTCATATAATCATTTCTCAGTGTATACTTACAGAAAGATTTTGTGTCTAACATCTGTTTCTCTTCTTGTAAGGAATCTTACACAATGAGGATCCCTTATGACTTTGTTTAACCTGAATTATCTCTTTTAAGGCCCCATCTCTAAACATAGTCACATATATATGTATATATATATATGTGTGTGTGTATATATATATGTATATATATGATTCAATCCATAACACTTACTATTTAGAACTCTTCAAAGTAATTTATGTTCACGCTGGTCCTTTTCTCTTTTCTTCTTTTCCATAAAGATGCATTGGTTACTGTCAGATGTTATCTTGTATTTTCTCATATGTCTTAGCCTCTTCAGATTTTAATAGCCTACAGATATTACCATAAGTAAATAGCACGCTTCTCTGGAGTATTTATAATACTAACACTGCATATCATTGCCTCTCATTTATAATCACTGTGGGTTATGGTTTGGATCTAAAAACGTCTCCCAAAGGCCTCTGCATTTAAATGCTTGAGTTGCCAAATGATAGGTTTTTGAGAGATGATTGGACCACTGATGGATCTGAAGCAGAACAGACTACTGTGGGTCAGTATGAACCCTCACTAAGGGCATGCCTTTCAAATATTTAACCCTCCCCCAATCTTTTTCCTCACTCTCTTTGCTTTCTGACCACTAGCCAGTGAGGTACCTTACTGTACTACATATGTACTTCCTACTATCATATTCCACACACAAGTCCCAGAAGAAATACAACTAGGTGAGTAGGGGCTGAAATTTCTCAAACTGTGAGTCAAAATTAATAATTTCTCCTTTGTTTTCCAGGGTATTCTATCACACCAATAAACACTAAACATACAAGTTAAAGTAAAGCTGTCAACTAAAAGCAAATACACATTTCTATATATGCTTCATTTCAGTATGTCTCTTTTATAATTTTTTTCTCTAGCTCCCCTGATAATATTTATTTGGTATCATATGATACGAGTATGCATAAAGTAGACTGAATTCATTTAGAACATTTTGTGTCCAACACTGGACTACACATATATGATGATAGGAGCTAAATACATAGGCTGAGTTTCAAATTACAGCCAGAAATTATTTGGCCCTTTTCCCATCAAGAAGAAGAACAAATGTCCCATCATCATGTCCAGTGTGGTGGAGGACATCATCCGTGGCTCTGGCCTCTCTGAAGTAGTATTTTGGTCTCTATGTAAACAAAGACTTAGGGGCCCGTTCCAAATTTCAGACCTCTTTTGTCAACAGTTACCTCAAATTTGGATGGGACTGCCTGCAATGATCCCGCTAAGGTGCCCAAGTTTTAAGTTCTAACACATGTAGAAACATATGTTCAACGTTGAAAGGCAATTAAGGTTATGGTTGGTCAAAGCTGCTTGATCAGCTATCCTTGAGATATGTAGATTGTTCCGGATCACCTAGATGAGCTAGTGTAATCAATAGGGACTTCACGGTGTAAAGGGCTGGTGGGAGGAGGCAATCCAGAGAAAGAGTTGAAGCTATGCTAGTAGATCTGAAAAATAGAAGAAGCAGCCACAGCACAGGGATTGCAGGATGCCTCTAAAGTTAGGAAATGCAAGGAACAAAAGGTTTTCTCTTAGACAAACAAGAACACAGCCCTGCTGATACCTTTTTTTTTTTTTTTAATCTCCACAAGACTTAACTGAATTCCTGATTCTTTCGGAATGATAATTTTGTGTTGTTTAAGCCATTAAATCAGGGATAATTTTTGAACAGACAGCAATATAGTACAATCCAAGTTAGAATGTATGACTTTCTCTTACTGGGCCATAAAAGGCCACGAAGCTTACATTTCCTTCTACTTTGGATCACAACCCTCAACAGGCTACATGTAGGCACTCTAGCTGACAGTCCTGTCTGAACAAGGCTTCTGAATTATCCTGGCTGAGGCACTAGGCAGATGAGTCACAAACGGTATGATTCTATCTCTTACCCATTAAAGCAGCCCCTGCCCTCCTACTCATTATAGGTAATTCAGTAACCAGAACAGGCTTTGGTTCCAAGAGAAAGAAGTACTGCCACGGCAGGACGACAATGTGTGGCAGTGGATAAGTAGCACGACAGGAACAATTTCATCCTTCGTGGGTTGTATTTAGAGATCCAGATAAGTAGATGAGCTACAAAGTACAGAAGTGCCACAACATTGGCAAAATGTCTGCCCTGGTATATGTAGCGCCTGTTCCTGACTCTATCTGGGATGCTCAGAGACAAGTCCTGCTGTCCAGTGACATCTTCATTGAGAGCAGGGTGGAAGAAAGGGGGTTGCTAAGCTGAAGGAAGACAATGTGTGGTATAGGTAGGGCACATACTCATGTAACATACTGAGGAACGACACTAAGTTTATGCTCGAGAGCTTACTTAGCCTGTAAGAGGGAAAGGTGAGTAGGAAGGGGAAGAAAAAGAGACCAGGCTTTAAAATAATTCACGTAACATACCCAGTAATTCATTTAAGATGCAACAGACAAGACCCCTGACATTTCGGTGGGGAGATCCATGGTTATATTTGAAACCCAGAAGCAACACTGACCAAAGGAGGAAGAACGGGTCATAGCAGAGAGAACACAAACACTAAGGCAGAAATGGCATCCTGTGTTAGGAAGTTAATTGGCTTTAGTAAGGATTACAGAGATGGAAAGTACAGAGAAGCTTCTAGATGACCTCATTAGTAAGGAAAAAAAGCAGGGATCTGGAAATTAAATGAAGTTTTCCTGTTTGGGAAGTCTATCGAGGCTCCAGACCTGACTGACACAAGGTGCCTGAAACTGTAACATCTGGTAGAATAATATGGTTAAAGGAGATGAAATGTTTGGATTCTTTAACTACCAAATAAGAGATGCTAAGTCTTAAACATGAGACTATTTCCTCTGGAATTTCTTCAAAAATAGATGGTGAGAAAGAAAAAAAATTAGTAAGCATCAAATATGTTGGTACATTAAAGATTAAAGCATTTAATAGATTTGCTAAGTAGAAAAGGAGGTCAAGCCAAAAAAACAAAATCAATGGCCTTCGTTTCTAGGTTTAACATTCATTGCACAAATATTCCCATAAGAGGGAAGCAGCTAGCCTTTAAAACGCTGCCTGTGCAGAAGGAAAGATTCTACTCTCCACTCTTTCAGGAAATGGGAAATCAATGAGAATCTTCAGTCTGGTGTGCCTGAATTTACTTAGCAAGCCATCACATGGCCAATCAGCCAAATTATCTGTCATATCACAGCACAGTACCCCAACACGGAGAGGCCAGATTAGCTACACTCATCAACCAAAAATAAACACTTCCTTTCTTACCATGATTTCCCTCCTACTTCATCTGGGGAACACAAATAATATCCACTTTGATTGACACAACATTTTCAGATGTAATCGTAATTTCTGCTTCTATTGAACAGTGTGTTTTCAATAGGAATTCCAACAGAAATGGATAATTCACACGTCAATATGAATCTAAGGAGCACCTATAAGACTAAATGTCTGCACTGTGCGCAAATGGAAATGATAAGTTGCCAGAACCAGAATTTATTTTGTTAAAGAATAACATAAATAGAGCTAAAGTCATGAGCTTAGTGGTTTATGGGGGAATTTTGGAATTACTTTCTTACAACTAGAACCATTGACAGAGGCCAATATGTTTTCAAATGCAGACTACTGAGTACATGGTATCTTTGTGTGATGGAGGCATTGTGAAAATTCTACTAATACCCAGAAGGTAAAAGTAATGTTCATGATTCGGTGAATGTATCAGTTGCTATCCTACTAGCACACTGATCAGTTAATACCACACACACACACACACACACACACACACACACACACACACACACAGAGCGGGGGGTGTCTCACACACACACACACACACACACACACACACACATACACACACACACAGCGGGGGGTGTCTAATACCTGGCATTTTTCATAGCATTATTTTTGCTTTGTTTTCGACACAGGCCCTCTCTGTATATAAGCCTGACCTAGAACTCATTATGGAATCTAGATTGTACCAGATTCCCAGATATCCTCCTGTGTCACCCTCAAAAATGCTAGGATTGTAGGATTGAGCTACCACACATAACTTTTCAGTCTTATTGTTGGAGCACTGATCAACTGTCCCTTCCTCAAAGTCATTATCTCCTGGTTCTACTCACATGTGCCCCAGGCATCTAAGACTTAAAATTGCATTGGGGACCTATTCCCAGCCATCTTGGTACAGAATTCCTCTTCCTGTGGCTGCTTATCCCAGAAACACTGGAAACATCTCAACTCTTGGGCCCCTACCCCACATCAAGCCTCATTATGCCAGTTACAGTTCCAAAACCAGTAAAAGCACTCATGAATATTCTCCAGCTTCTTTCACTTTCTTCTAACAAAAAAAAAGGAGGAAAAAAACCAGAAACATACCACACTGAATGCTTGGAAATAATATGAAGCCAATTACTAGTAGTAATGTACAATTAATTTAACTCCCTCCAATTCAATAATAGTCTTATCAGAAGTCAACTGTACATGTTCTAAATTTCCCTACATCATTTGTGTTTATCACTGAAATAGTATATTTGAATAAACTGTTACCAAAACCAGTGAAATTTCAATTTTAGTAAATTTGGTTTTTAAAAAGCCAGGTAGAATTATTAGAAAATATTCAAGGAATGATTCTAAATGAATTATTTTAACATAACATATGGGTAAAATTAAAGGATAAACTTTAAGGTTCCACGCTCTCATTATCATCAATTTTGCAAAATAATTTCAGAGATGCCTTGAACTTTTTGGCTCACTTTAAGCGAACCCATATAGGAAGTAACTATGGATATAGTTCATTTATGCAAACAGAAGAATTGCTTCAGAACTCCAATTCACAGGTTCACATTCAAAAAAATGGTCCCAACAACTACATCCAAAATTGCCAATGCATGTTTGTTTATGTGTTTGTATTTAAATAAAACATTCAAGTACATATTATTTAGTGTTTCCTCTCTGTAACCATGTTTGAATTAACCAATGCAGTAATGTAAATCCCCTAACAAAATGCAAATAATCATAACTAATATTTATTCATTTCAGTCTTGTGTAAAGCAATGAACCTGAATCTACAGATAATTAAACTGCAGGTGTAACCTACACAGCTCAGATTTGCCCACTTCTGTTCATGCATTATGTCACAACCCTTGGTCATTTCCATCAAAAACCTTCTAGTCTATCTCCATAAATTGATTATTCCTTCTCTAATTCCTGTAGTCAATGAATATCAGTAAAAGAAAAAAAAGAAAGAAAGAAACTCCATTATTATTTTTCCATCTCCCACTTAAAACTCTTGAAGAAAAATAAAAACCATTCAAATTATTTACCATGTCTTCCCAAGTCCTTGATGATTCAATTCTAACTCTCTCTCTCTCTCTCTCTCTCTCTCTCTCTCTCTCTCTCTCTCTCTCTCTCTCTCTCATGTGTGTGTCTGTCTTTATTTCACAACACCCTCTTTCTTAATACATTGCCTTTATTCCCTTTATTAATGAATTCCCATGGTTTTCTAGTTCCCTCAGTATGTACAATCCTTTCCAATCTCTCTGAATTTACCACGCTGCTTACTCTAATAAAGGTGTGTGTAGGGTGTGTGTGTGTGTGTGTGTGTGTGTGTGTGTGTGTCTACTTTGGCTACTCATCATTCTTCAGATCTCGACTTGAGCATCAATGCCTCTGAATCTCATTCTTATCCTCGTGTGAATTATCGCTTACAGCACTCAACATTTTTCTTTCAGTAGCCTCTACACAGTTTAAAAATATGTACTTATTTTAATGGCCTATGTCCAAAAAGAAACGGCCATATACCTCGTTTGTTTACCTACCTTCTACATCTTATGCTAACCTTGATCTAAACTCAGAGTTACTAGATGAATAAATCTACAACTGTGTACATCTGAAGTAAAATGCAGAGGCAGAGCCTAAGAGTTCACAAATGGCCACCCAGCACATTTGTGTCTACTGCCACAGGATTGACAGTCATTCTTCAGAAACTATGAAATGCTTCCAGGAAGGAGGACCCCTCTCTAACCTATCCTACATTCTGTCTTTATTTTCATCTTGGTTACATTTATTATACCTCATTCATAGATCCAGGATTTCATTTCTCCTCTAAGGAATTACCAAACTTACCCATAAACATCTTTAAAATCATAGCATTTATAATCAAGCCTCCAAAAACATCAGATCTAGAAGACTTTAGATTGAAGAGAGTATTGGACCAAAGTCAAAAACAGTCCTGAGGAGCAGAGACCATAGACACACATTGATATGAGCTCACCTCATGAACTAATGGAGAAGAAACCATCTAGTCCTCAAAGGGGATCATCCTGGTGTTATCTGAGAAGCAAATCTGATAAGCACAGCCTAAGGCCTGAGTCAGTCAATAAAGACTTTCCAAGAGCAAGAAAATTGCCAGTGGTGAGAAATTACAGCCGACATGAAAATTTAAAAAAAAAAAATACAGCTGTGTGAAGTCATTTAGATCATGTCCAAGTAGGACTGTATACTTTATATATTTTTAATATATCTTGAGAATAAATGTTTATAGGGGGAAGTGTCAAGTCACAGAGAAAAACAAGCACCTGAAACAGAGCTCTGATGTAGAAAGCATCATTTCCCGCCATGACAGAAAGTCAAGGTATTACCACATTCCAGAGTTTTACATTATGAGTCTTCTTAAAATAACAAACAGCCTCCATAACATTTGGAATTTAATTCTAGCTTTTCTAGTTTTGCCAGAAGTTATGGGCGCAGGTATGAAAACAAAAATTGCCAAAAGCCAAGAGTTACTATTCTACATTAGCAGTTCCACAACTGTAAGGCACCTGTACATTTGGAGATGCTTTGACTAATCAGGAACATGAGAGAATAATGAAGCATACAGCTTTAAGGCTTCCTAAAGATAGAAAATTCTCTAACGTGGCAATTCTCTGAACTGAAAATAAGCTGGAACACTAACAGTTCAAATTAATGCAGCAGTGCTAAGTGATAAGTTATACATGTTTGTGAATACATTTGATTCACATATGAAAGATCCCATTCATCCCAGGAACTGCACACTTTCTCCTCAAGTGCAGCTGGTGAGACGCTGAAACATCAGATGATATCACTTTCAACTTGCCAAAATTATATCCCAAAGTGAACATAGTAACTTCAAACCTACATGCTCAAGATTGCTAGGAAGATAGACAGACAGACAGACAGAGAGACAGATAGAAGATAGATGGATGGAGAGATGATAGATAGATAGATAGATAGATAGATAGATAGATAGATAGATAGATAGATAGACAGACAGATAGACAGATACATAGATACATAGATACATAGATAGATACATAGATAGATGATAGACAGATATCTAAATATAATCTGTTCAATCCATATAATGTTATACTTGTATATATATTTATATACACATATGCATGCAATAACCATTTAAAAAAATAGGCCATAAGTTTGAAGGAGAATAGTAGGGGTAGAGGAGAGTTTAGAGGAAGGAAAGGTAAGGGAGAAATCTTATTTTATAATCTCAAAAAGAAAGAAGAATAAAGACAAGTAGAAATATAATTACCAACCAAATCTACATACGTGATCAAACTTCAAAGACAAAACTATTAATTAAATAATATTCACTACGTCTCAATATCAATCTAGGTCATCATATGAGCATAAATATCTCATTTACTCCACACAACAAGGTTAAAAGGCAGGAACCATAAAAAGCACATGGCTAGTAAGTATCAAAGACAAAATGAGAATATTAAAAGTCCATCCTCAAAACCAACTTTGAATCATCACCAGAGTATCATTAATGAGACCTTTAATTGTGCCAATACAATAAAGCTGTTCATTATTTCATTTTTATAAAATTATTAAGTAGAGCAGAAATGAAAGTTATGGAAAACAAACTTTTGAAGATTTTTCACATGAAGTACTTGTTATGCAAGAAGAAATACACAGGGTACCAATTATTTAATACAAAATAAGACATGCCCAACAGGCTTCAAAGACACGTAGGTAATTAACAACAGTCATAATGCTGGTATAATGGCTCAGTGGGTAAAGTCACTTGCCACCAAACCTAAGGACTCCGTTTCCATTCAGGACTCATATGGTAGAAGGAGAGAACTGACTCCTCCAAGTTGTCCTCTGACCTCCACACTTGGCACCCACATACACAAAAATAAAAAAATAAAAAATAAGCAAACAACTTTGCAATCTTAATAATACATTATGGAGAGAATAGTAAGTACTACGTCTCCCTCAAATGCCTCACAAACCAGCAGCCTAAGATCTATCAACACTACACTAAGGTATAAATTAGCAACATTATGCACTGTTTCCAGTCCTCTAGGCTAAGCACAAAGGCAGGCATTATGCATGTAAATAAGAATCTGTTGAGTTTTATTTCTTTTCACAATCTCGGATATGTTTATATAGAAGCATTACTGCTTACAATGGACATATGTTGCCTAGCAACTAAAACAGTGTGTTTCCAACTAGATATCTACACCTCTCAAAAAAGAAAAAAAAAAAAAAGAATATGTAATAATATAAAAACTACCATGTTAGCACAAGAACACTTTAACTAGAAATTTCTATGACATTCTAAAAGACAAAACAGCTCAGCCAAGTGCTCTCCCAGGCTAATTGCTGGCTGCTTTGATTGTGTTTCCTAATATATCTCATCTAAATAACATATTACATTTTTCACAGACTCAAATATGAATTAGGAAGTGCATTTATGACTTGGGGCTCTATTTATTTGCTCCTATATCCTATACATTCCTCTTTTTAATTTCTAGGAGGAAGGAAGGAAGAAAATAAAGTTAAAATCTTAAGTATTCAAGTATACTAAGTAGCATATCCTGTTTGAAATGTCGTCCTTCTCCCGTGTCCTTGACCTTCCTCTGATTTTAGCACCTCCCTTATGCTAAATTTAAAGAAGCCACTCTTCTTATACACTGATAAAAGTTTTTTGATGCTCAGGATTTGAGATAGTGGCCGGGGGGTGGTGGTGGCACATGCCTTTAAACCCAGCACTCGGGAAGCAGAGCCAGGCGGATCTCTGTGAGTTCGAAGCCAGCCTGGTCTACAGAGCGAGATCCAAGACAGGCACCAAAACTACACAGAGAAACCCTGTCTCGAAAAACCAAGAAAAGATCTGAAGTAGTAACAGATTTGTTCAGGATTGTTGTGAACTAGAACAACTCATCCATGTAATAAACACTGGTTGTGGAGGATACAGTAGTGAGTAAGAGAGAGGGAAATGGATCAGGAGTCCAGAATGTTTCAAAAACCTTTATGACTTCAGTCAGCACGTGGAAAAAGCTCAGTAGTGGCGTGCTGATATTGGCCCTGCTGTTCTCATCTGTTACTGCTGTTTTGTGCCCAGCCCAGCGCTGATAATACAGAATACATATAGCCCTCTCCAGGGAAGACTTTGAACTTGGCTAATGCTCTCTGTGGTGTCTCCCGAATGACATTTAAATAAGGATATAACTGGATAGAAAGAAACTACTGAGAAATACCCTGGTGTCTCACCACCCTGGGCTCGATTCCTCTGAGAAAGCACCTTGACTTGACAAACACCACAGACATCTCATCTCCTCTGTGTGCCTTGACCAGAGGCGGGGGAAAAGTTTCTAAGTTAGAGGTTCATTCCTACTTTGCTGAAAACCTTTAGCAATTAGGACTGGTTACTTTCTTTGTTTCTGTTACTTGTCTTTCTTCATCCCCGGGAATAGACAGCCAGGAAATAGAATGGTTCTCTCATTTAATTGCCTTTAGTTCAGACCTCAGCTCAACTTTCTCAGGCAACAGAAGAAACTTCCTACACAGACTGACTGCATGTCTAGTATCCTAGAAAAGTATAAATGTACTTTTGGTATGAACAGGGCAAGGTGGAAAGACAAAATATGTTTGGATGGGACCCTGTACCAGATATTAAGATGATCAAAGTAGGGCTGGAGAGATGGATGGTTCCACAGTTAAGAGTGCTCGCTGCTGTATCAGAAGATCACACTGGAGCCCAGAAACCACAAGGGATAACTCAGAAACTCCTGTAACTCACACTCCAAGGGAGCTAATTCCTCTTATGGTCTCCATAAGCAACTGAACACACACACACACACACACACACACACACACACACACACACACAAAGTCTAAAGCAATTATTATTAACATACAATAAACTAAATATTGACCCTAGTAAGGGCTACCTTGACATTTTTAAAGGTGGCTATTACACTGTCTAACTGTATTAGAAAACTCTGTTCTACCCCTGTGTATGAGTAGGTTCCATGGAAATGAAAAGAAAAAAAATATCAGCTACAAAAAGTGAAACAAACAGAAAACATACCACGGAAGGCATTTTTATATATCTCATTACTTCATTAAGTTTCCAACACTCTTTAAAAAGTCCAATGACTGACATCTATTAAATAATAAACATACACTATGAGTCAGCCACTATTAAACTCCAGTTAGACAAAGAGCCTGCTCATATAAACTAAGAGGTGATTGGTAATATAGACAAATCACAGACGATGATACAGCCAGAATGAAATTTGTTTAAATAAAGAATTCCAAGTGTGGACTGAAGTAATGAAGCCTCCTCCTTTACGACATAGGGAAGAAGAAGAGTCTTAGAGACCAGGGTTGGGAAACAGGTGTGGGGAGAATGTCCCCAAATGACCACTTGACTCAAATCAATTCTGTGTGTGTTCACCTCACAGTACAAGAATATGCACAGGGGTTTTGCACATTAATAGGTGCTTATATAATTGGTTGAAGGCTATACATGACACACTTATTTCTAGCCATGGTAAAGGAGCCCATAATGCCTAAGAGGTTAAAATTTTTTTTAAAAAAAAAAAAAAAGAGGAACTTGAACTGATGAAAGGAATAAATTGTGGGAGAAGAAAAGAGGGAATTAAGGCAGAGTGGATTAGCCTTGGATAGAACTCTTAGGAGAAAAAAAATCAAAGTTTCAAAGAAGAAAAATATAAAGTTTTGATTTGGAATCTAGGATTACATTTTTTTCTAATTTTTCTTTTTTATTGTATTTTTTATCATTTAAAACAATTTAAACAATTTTAAGTTCAAATACATTTTGATCATATTCTTCCCCTCCTCCAAGTCCTTCTAAAGATTTTTTTTTTTTTTTTTTTTTTTTTTTTTTTTTTGGTTTTTCGAGACAGGGTTTCTCTGTGTAGCTTTGTGCCTGTCCTGGAACTCACTTGGTAGCCCAGGCTGGCCTCGAACTCACAGAGATCCGCCTGGCTCTGCCTCCCGAGTGCTGGGATTAAAGGCGTGCGCCACCACCGCCCAGCTTCCTCCAAGTCCTTCTAAGGTCCTTCCTCTCTTCTTCCCTATCCTCCCAACTTTATTTTTCAAAAACAAAAACCCAATACAACAATTAAATCCCCCATATCCAAGAAAACAAACTAAAGCAACATTCAAAAAAACCCACAAACAACAAATACACCAAACTGCAACCAAATAAAAGCACACACACACACACACACACACACACACACACACACAACAAACAAATAAAAATGGCGGAGACCATTATGTCTTTGAAAGTGCACAGGATTGATAAAAACGAAATTCTCCTTTGTCAGAACACAAAGCAAAAGACAGAATGACAAATGCATGAAAAGTGCAGCCCTATGCCTCTGCACATAGGATACAACCCCAACCCCCATGCCACAGCATCTTCCTTGTTTATTTTAAAACACACAGAAGGCAGGAAGGTGGTGGTGTATGCTTTTAATTCCAGAAGTCAGGAGCAGAGACAGATAGATATCTGTGAGTTCAAGGACAGCCTCATCTACAAAATGAGTTTCAGGACAGACAGAGCAAAGAAAGCCTGTCTCAGAAAGAGGAGGAGGAGGAGGAGGAGGAGGAGGAGGAGGAGGAGGAGGAGGAGGAGGAGGAGGAGAAGAGTAAAAAAGAAAACACATAAAATAATGTTTTTTATTGGATTGTCTTAAGAAATATGTTCCCTCTGTATCAGTTGCCCACTTTATATTAATATCTTTGCTGTCACTAACAAAAAGCCACTTACATTCATGACAGAGTTTTGGTCTGTTACAGAAGTAAAAATTTGCCTGATTAAAACGTATAATGATTTGTCCTTGAGAAGGTAGATGTTTTACTTAAAGATAAAAGAAAATGCTGTGCAGATTCAAAAGACACTTGAGGTAAAATAAGAGAGAAAAATTAAAGTGTTTCTAATTATGTGAAATTGGCATCTTTGCTTCTAGTGTTAAGGGTGGGGTGGGCAGGAACATTTTAGTGAAGAAGCCTGCATACCATCCTTAGCCAAGTGATCAAGGTGAACATCACAAGAAAAAAGGCTTGCAGCTCCAGCTACCTCTCAACACAAGGTTAACAGAAGATGACTTCTCTGTTCTTTTTCTTCCCCAAACCCTAAGGCCCAGATAAAATTAGGATTTAAAAGATCTGACTAAACTAAACAAAGGGGTATTTCAGTGCCACCGAAAACTTCCAAGGTCACAGGGAATGAAATACCAAAAAAAATCAAACAAACAATCAAAAAATACAAGATTAAACAAATGCCACAGACAAGAAGGGACCCAAAGCTGACCTCACCTAGAGCATCAACAGAAAAAAATGACATTAGAAGAAAAAGTGAAATCCAAATAGAAATTCAGAGTCTAGTGGATTAGCGTGCTATTAGTGTCTTGTTTTGGACCAACATGCTATGTCTTGTCTCAATAGCAATGAAAATGGGGTATGAGCAAACCCTACCATGTTCACAGCTTTCCTACAGCTAGAAAGCAACTCCAAAATGCAAAGTATATTTATAAATAAACTTATTTTCAAAAAAAGAAATGGTCTCTCTTTCTGAATCTCTGTATATTACAATTAAACTCTTCCAAGGAAGCACTCAATCTATATTTAAGTTATGAGAAGAAGACAAAAGACTAATTCTGATACAGGTATGTAAAAACCTCACAAAATTAGAAATTAAACTTATACACTACATTATAAAAAACATTCTCTAGATTTTAGCTTATTTTCCCTTCCTTCTGATTTTGTGCTAGATTTTTGCCATTGTATCAGACTTAGTGTGAGACGTTTATGAATTTATTGAATTTTATTGAATGTTGTAGAATATACTCTTTTGGACACATATTCTATAGCAACTAAGACAAACATCTTAGCTAGCTTTATCTTGTGAATGTGAAGCCACCTTGGGTACAGGATCTAATACAAAAAGTAAGCATGAAGACTCCTTCTGAAGTGTAAGGGTTATCACTTAGAGTACCACATGACAGCTTTACTTTTTAAAGGGGAGGCAAATTCATTCAGAAATGCCAGCTGCACACATTTTCCAGTTGAAAATACAGATGCAGCATGCCACCTCTTAATCAGATTTCAAAAGAGAGCCTATGACAAATTAAAATACCATTTACAAAGAACAAAATGAAGAATGAAAGAGGAGAGGACTTTGGATCCAGTGACTTGGAATGATTTGCATGTTTGGGGTTTATACATATTTAAGTGGTATGTTGGAATGTTTTGGTACACGTATATATGGCAGAATGAGAGAAGAAAGCTAATCAGAATACTCAATACCATGACTGAATTTTAGAACATTTTCAACATCCCCAACACTTACTCATTAGTGGCTTTTCCTTATCCCTCATCCCATCTCAATTCTAAGTTATCATTCATCAATTAAAACTTTCTACCCCTATAAACTTGCCTAGGCTAGACACCTTGCATGATAATGAATTGCAAATGTGGTTCTTTTTGAGAGGTTGATTTCACTGAACATCGGGTTTCCTAACTCCGTCCCTACTTCAGCACGTTTCGGCACTTTATCTTCTTAGCTAAATGATACTCCATTGAATGGATGTATCACTTTCCACCCATTGTTAGTTAGGCACTTGGAGGGATTGCTTTCACACTTTGCCTATGATAAAATATATTTGGAATATTCTGTGTATCCAAGTGCTTTTGTGGACTTATGCTTCCAATGCTCTTGGGTATACACCTGAGAATGTAATATCTTCAGCTCAGTAAGACAGATGAGTGAGAGATTTTGTGTGTGTGTGTGTGTGTGTGTGTGTGTGTGTGTGTGTGTGTGTATGAGGGAGAGAGAGAGAGAGAGAGAGAGAGAGAGAGAGAGAGAGAGAGAGAGAGAGAGAGAGAGAGAGGGAGTCAACAGGCTCACCTATCTTTGAGGTCATTGGGAAGATACAAAGCAGTGTAAATACTACCAAATGCTAGAATCATTGTGTGTACTTTTGTGTGAAAGTCAGAGGGTCTCCACAGGTGTAGTCGCTCAGGCACTTCTATGTCTCGTGATAGGGTCTTTTACTGGCCTGGAACTTTTCACGGATAACTAAGGGAGAAGCAGCACGAAGAGTGTAAGACTCAGAGTCAGTGGATTGCTCCAAGTACACAGTATTGTCTGGGTACGAGAGGACAGCTGCACAGATGAAGTCATAACAGTTGTGACAGCATGCACAGGACCCATGCAAGCTCAAGCCAGACCAAATCCTAGCATGGAGGAGGGAGGAAGCACAGAGTCCCACCCCTAGCTGAGGAGCTATTGGTAACAGTGTTGGGAGAGGGAACCGGTTTTCTTTGAAGGTGTGGCCCCTGATAGGTCAAGTACACTCCAGCAGATGACCACATATGCAAGAATATATGAGCAGCACAAATCGGTCTTGAGGGCTGTTTTTTTTAAAGTGGACACAAAGTTGAGGGTGTAGGGAAGGCGATGGATTTTTGAGAAGGTGGGGGAGGGATAAACATGGCCAAGATACATTGCATGGAATTCTTAAAGAAATAGTAAAATTAGAAAAAGAAAAATGAATTATCATGATGGGGAAGCCCACAGAGATGGGTGACCCAAGCTAGTGGGAGCTCATGGGCTCTGGATGGACAGACAGCTAGGAATCCTGCAGGGGACCAAACCAGGACCTCTGAATGTGAGTAACAGTTGTTCAGTTTGGTCTGCTTGTGGGGCTCCTTGCAGTGGGACTTGGATTTAGCCAAGCAAGAACTGGCTTTTGGAGCCCACTCCCTATGGTGGGATACCTTGCTCAGCCTTGATGTAGGGGGGAGGGGCTTGGGCCTGCCTCAACTTGATTTGCCAGACCTTGTTGACTCCCCATGAGAGGCCTTACCCTCTCTGAGGACTGGATGCGGGAGTGGAGAGTGGAAGGAGGGAAGGGAGGGGGAACTGTAGTTATATAAAGTGAAAAAAAATAAATAAAAAATGGAAAAAAGAATTAAAAAAATAAAATGATAAATAAAAGAATGACATATGAATTTGAAAAAAGAAAGAAGTTTAGTAGATGTTGAGTATAAGCTACTTTTTCTTAATGTCTGCTGGAAATGAGAGCAAGTAAATAATCGAATGTGTTTTTAATTATTTGAGGTCATAAATTTTCCCTCTTGCAAAGTATGCTGCTCTGAAAGTAAGTAATGAGATCTTGCTTATTAAGTTCTCCAGATATTCGCATACTACCAAATATGTACTCACTTATATAAAGAAATATCTATCATGAAAGATAGCTTATTAACTTATGATGGCATGCAAACCTCTTGCTTTTTAGAGATGACAGTAGCTTACAGCCTAAGCTGTGGAATCAGACAGATTTCAGATGATCTCAATTTTATTTTCAACGACACATGTATAACAAAGGCCAATTCTTCAACCTATTTGAGACTCAAATATCTTCTGGAACCCACCAAGCTGGTTTAAGAATAATATAAGATATACTAAGCAACTTATCACAATGTCCTTGGGCCAGCCCACAGCCACTAATCAATAAATGGAAACTCTTCTCATTAAAATAACTTCACAAGCCATAAAAATATTTGAGGCAGATAACTCAACATTATAGCCAGTGATAATCAAAAAGGAATGGATAAATACAAAGAAGAAGTCTTCTGGGAAAATAATCAGGCAAGGGCCACCACAGTACAATTTAGACAGCCCGTCATTACTCCTTTCCCCATAAGCATAATGCTCATTTTAAGAATAAGAGTGTGACACATTAAAAAGCTACATTGTTCTTTGTGCTCTGGTCTTTGAAAGTAAGAAAAAAAATTAAACTGTGATCAACTCCATATCCTCTTTAATGACTTCATAGGAAAACTTCAAGTCAAAGTAGGTAGTCTCAAGATGTAGACAGGAATAGGACACTGGGGGTCACTGTAACTCACACATTTCATATAACATTTATTGAACTACACAACATCTCACACTAACAGACTAGCATGACAACCACTTGTCAAATGTAAAGCCATCAGGATACTGATTGAAATCAATCAGGATACTGACAGAAAACCCTACTCAAGTAAGTCTAAGAAATTGCTCGCAAAACAAAAGAATGTAATAACATCTTTACACTCGTGGGCCTATTCTAGCTATCCAAGTCCTTTCTAACTAATTTGCCCAATAAATGTCTCAAAGGACCTACAATGCCTATTGCCACAAAAATTGTTAGATGTTAGGCAGGTTCTGTAACAACCTATGAGCCTCCTAGGCCTACCAAAATGGGGTGGGAGGCGGGTTGGGAAGGTGTAGGTCTGAGACAACTGAAGTTACCTCATATGCTGTACATCTCCATGGCATGTACTTCTAAACAATTCATAGCTATTATGTGTATCATAATTAGAATCTAACATTGTGTCTAACACATAGTATGGCTTAAAAAAATCTGTTGGAGCTCAGAAAATAAACACAATAAGACCTCTTGTCTTAAGCAATAATAACACTTTCATTTTCTCTTGTGTATGTAGTATAAATATGTGCATGCTGTTGATTGTGTGCATATGTCTATGCAAGTGTATGTCCGCGTGTGTGTGTGTGTGTGTGCACGCGTGCGCGTGCTCATATACATGTATATTCATGTGTATACCTATGCCTGTGTTTACATAGAGGCCAGAAACCAACATCAGGGGTCTTCCTCAAACACTCTTCACTGCTGTTTTGAGACAGGGTCTCTCACTAAATTGGACGCTCACCACCTGATTCGATTATGCTAGGTGGCCAGTGAGCTCCAGGTTCCACCTTTTTCCACCTCCTTGGCACTGAGATTATAAGAAGGCAAGGCTTTGGCTAGCTTTTTATGTGGGTTCTGGGGATGTTTATGTTTATGTGGCAAGCACTTTACCAAGTGAGTCATCTCCTCATCCTCCAACTATTTCATTTGAAATAGCGCTCCCTAAACAAAGATCATTTTATTATAAAATAAACTACAAATAATTGTTATGTGTGTATGAGAGGCTTTACCATGTGATAGAGACTCCTACATCAAAAAGAAAAAAAAAGACATGAAAGGTCCATCAGTGTATAGAAATACTTAGTAGAAAATAATTGTAAAATTATACTAAGACACAAAATAGATCTAATTGTAGACTAATGGAAAGTGTTAAGGAATCAGTTTTTTTCTCTAAAACCTAATAAAGAAATTATCAAAATGTGTGCTTGTGAAATGTACCTCACAGCAACCATGTGCAAGTTCTATACAGACACTCCTTGTAACAAATGTAGACAGAATGAAAGATTTAGACAATCATTATATTTCAACAATTAATACAATAACTGATTCAAGTCATCCACAAATGGCACTCCACTAGGTGAAAGTTGATGTGTAAAGACACAAAAAAAAAATCAGGTTACCACATTTACCCAGTAAAGTAGCCAAATATCACTCATCAATTACTACAATACAGTGGAACTGCATAGTATCTCTTAACAATCACACTTGCAAATAGTACAGCAAATCTGATTAAGGTCTTCTGTGTAATGCCTAGTTTATGTGGGAAACAGAGGGAGGAATTAAATACCGTCACAAATGAGAGACCAGAGAAACCTAAGTTCCAAAACATGGGTTTTTGTACAGAACATCAGACCTTCTACTGTTATAATTCAGAGAAGAGGAGAGAAAAAGATGTGGTAGAGGGAGTGAGACAGAGATGATGTAAAGGAGAAGAAAAAAACAGTAGATTTTAAAAAAAAAAGACAGAGAAGGAAGAAAAGCAAATGGGAAGCTATTGTTTTAGATTAAAATTACCCAAAAGTACCAGCAAGACGGCTCAGCAGGTATGAGCTGCCACCAATCTCACAACCTGAGTTCAACTCTGAGGACCCACATGGTAAAAGTGAGAACCAACTCCAGCAGGTTGTCCTCTGATTTCCACATGCTCACCTTGCCATGACTGTGCCCCTGCCCTCCACACACCCGCAGCACAGACACAGAAAAAAGAGACAACACAAATCCAATGACGGCATCTTGTTTGAAACCTAATTTGAAAAAACCAGATGTTTAAAACACATGCTTTTTAAAAATATACATAAAATCAAGTCAATGTGGATTTGAACATGAACTGAGAATGACCTTAGCTACTGCTTATTCTATCTGAGCTGCCCATTGTGTTTTGGAGCCACAGGACTAATAATAACTGGCTCTCAAGGAGGATCCAGCTACAGGAGATGAAGTTGAGAAGCCCCAAGAAGGGAGGGGCCATAAACTTTTTACTTTCATGCTGTGCCCTCAATGCCTAACACGGTGCACATACACAAGAGAAGCTCCCAAGTCATCATCTATCTCGGATCATTTGCAAGAGCAACTCACAAGACCATATGGTATTTTAACACGAGAACAGGAAAGCAGCTCCTGAGAACAGAGGAGCTGACTTAAGGCTGGAGTTTTATGTGCACTTGGAAGAAAAGCTGGAGATAATACTAAGCAATGGAGGAGGCCAAAGGTAAGATGCTTCACGTACTAAGCTGTGAACAGTGTTTTCGCCCTACTAGTAGAGGGCAGTGTTCCAGTGCTTGACTAAACATAAACTATTGGATTGTAGATGGATTTCTCAAAAAAATGCTGTTTTCCTAACAGCAGTACTATTGACCCTTTGGCCAAGTCACTCTTTGGTGTCGGGAGCAATCCTGTAAAATTCTAGAATGTTAGCCCTTGCTTTTTCCAGCCAGAAACCTCAATTTTGACAATCCAAAATGTCCACAGATATTGCAAAAGTTCACCCAGGGACAAAATTTCTCTTAGTGAGGAGCCCTGGCAGTAGATGTTTTGTACAACATAGGAGAATAAAACCCAAGGCAGGACATGATTCAATGAGCAAAGGCAGAAATGAGAAATAGCTGAATGGCACAATGGAATGGAGGGAGGCTTGAGTGACATTTAAGAGGTAAACCTATCTGATGATGGGTGTTGAGTGAGATGAATCCAAGATCCCATTCAGCTGTCTGGATAAACAGATGATGGACTAGTCAAAGGAGGACCAAATCTAATTAGCTCAAATAGATAGAGTTCAAAGTTGAGAGTGGCATCCATTATTCCTTCATCCAACAACTACCTGCTGTGCACTTAACTACTCGTGAGATGCTACTAGGTAAACAAAAGCAATACTGTTATGAAAATTATGTTCTAACAGAGGTAGGACAACAATAAGATTCACGAACATCTGAGATATCCAGTAGCTACCACAAGGAAGTTTAAGGAATCTGCTGCTGGAGATTCTAAAATGGTTATTAGTAGCATCACAGAGAAGTTGTATCATGCAGGAAAAGAATAGGAAAGCCTGATTCACATGCCAGTTCTATTATTAATTGGTTGGTTGAGCTGGTAACGTTGATTAGATTCTGGAATCTTTGACATCCTAATTAAGTCATGAGGATGAGACTATTGTGCAGGGTTGCTATGGGTTCTAAATAGGAACAAAAATATTTGTGTATGAATGTGTGAATGTCCATTCATGTGTGTGTGTCATCTTATCTGGAACAGATCTCTACATTGAATTATTAGAGTCAGTCAGCCTTTCTCAAAGCTGTTCAGTGCTCATGGTTTCCACGCTCCATGCTTTCATTCACAAGTTGACATCATGGGCCCACTGTAGTGGATGCTGTGCTGGCCAGGGATCCTGCAGTGAACAAGACAGACAAGGTTTCAGGCTTCAGCCCTAAAGCTGTCACTGGCAGCGTTATCATCCTTAGCAGCTGGGGCTTTCCACTTCACGGCCTGTCTGGGCAGCTCCTTGATGTAAACTCACTGAAATTCCCAGTGTGACTTCATAGCAGCCCTTTTCAAGGGCAATATATACCAGCTAAAGGCTTCACCAGGGACTGGAGTCATAGATAAATCCAGACAGCTGGCTCACCTTGGCCAGCCTACAATATTACCTTTAAAGCTGTTCACAGAAGAATAGTTTGGCTCTACAGAAGCAATTCTAGTCAACAATGGCAGCCAAGTTGGAACCTGTTAAAACTCCATCCCGGGGCCATTTGTGCTTGAAATAATGATACTGGCATCTCCTAAGTAGGAGCAATAGGAGGAACACTGAGAGTGAAAAATATACTAATGCTTGTAGACATTTTTAAACGAATGGGTTCCAGGAGATGGGGGAGGCTAACTGCTACCTCGTGTCCACTTCTGAGTACTTGTATGTAGAGGTTCATGCCAGTGTCTCTCAGCCTTGTCTCAAAGTAGAGCTGCTAGCATGTTTATGAAATATCCATGGGTCGGTGACATGGCTCAGCAATTGGAAGTGCTTGCCATATGAGCCTGTTGACCTGAGTTCCACCCCCAGAAAAAGAGAAGCAACTCCACAAAATTGACCTCATGGTGTCCAGAAGTGCACCATCACCCATCCCCCACTCCCATAGGGCAATGACAGCAATACATAATAATGATAATAATAAATTAAAATAGCCAGAATAGGGTCTCTTGTCACAGAGATATGCTCAGGCAGAGAAGGGAAAACTTCTCCCAAGGTATTCAGATGACTCTAGGATTGACCATCTTCTCTGGAACATGGACAACAAACAGAATTCAAGGTATACTTTAAACATCAATGTTTGTATCATGGGAAGGCATTAAAAACAGTCAAAATAATTGAGAAAAATCCTGAAGGTCATAGTCTACATGGTTCTTCCTCAATTTCTATTACAGTTTTTAACTTCAATCTTCTATGATAGAAAGCTATTATTAAAGTAACAATGAATATTAGCCCTCATAGCTCATCTTATGCCAGTAACTATTCTAAGGAAAAGGACCTTTAATTTAGTAGGTGGCATAAATAAATTAACATAAATACAAAATAGAATTCCTTTTACTAATCCAAGAAATTAACTTATTTCTAATTTTTAATTTTGACTTTGATTTCTATCATCTTTCCATCAAACTTTCTGCTAAACTAAATGCAGGCTCTCCTTTAAAAGACAACAGGTACCTAACACGTGGAACAATAACAGCACAGAGGAGACACTTAGATGGGAATGTAGTCTCATAACCTCTGGTTGAGAAAAAGAAGATCAGTAGCACTCCATGAAAAACCATGAAGAAGAAAGTTATTCTACTAATGCTTTAAACAGAGCCAAAAAAAGCAAGTATAAATTTGGGAGTTCAATATCTTTATGACAAAATTGCATGAAAACATAATGTAACACTGTCCACTTCTGCCTCTCTGAAAACAGACCAACTCACTTTCCAGAGTGTCACACTTGCATTTGTGTAGTGTAGGTTGGCAACACAGGTAGGAAAAGATGGTGTCACAAGCTTAGGAGATTCTGAATGCAAACTACTCTTTTCAGGTTAACTATCAGTCAACAGACTCATGTCATAATAAGCCTCGCTCCATGTTCAATGTTAGAAATGATAACAGGACCTCTATGTGTATTATTTTTAAATTCTTATTATGGATCAGAACATGCTGATTAGCCATGAAATTATAAATCATCATCACATGAGTACTGAAAAGACCACAACATTTTGAGCCACATATTAAATACTCACAAGTTCTAACCCTGACCTCAAACACCAGTATCACTTTTCAATCAATTGATAATGGAAATTGGCTCTATCTGAGAAACAAAGGCTCTGGCGTAAGCTAACAATAATATCCTATTGACCTCAATTCTATTAAATGGTAAATATAAGGTTGTAATGCCACGCTTTAGAATCTTTAGTTTATATTCCATTACCCTGTTTACTCTCAAGTTACAGACATTGAAACTCAGAAGCTAAAGGTACATGTGCAATGATGTTTGGTTAGTGACGCATACAAACAAAATTCCAAATCATGTTTTTAAAATCAAATACAAGACCTTTATCCTTTAAAAAATATTACATGTATTGTGCATGCTGTAGAATACATATGGTGGTCAGAAGGAAACTTAGAAGAGTTGGTCCACTTCCTACCATGTGGATTCTGGGGACAGAACTTCCATCACCTTTGAAGAATATTCCCTAAATATTTTTACCAAAAAGAAGAGAGAAAAAAACGTTCCTCATTATTTCCATGGGGATACACCCCTGACTTTCTAACTTACAAGATCAGAAAGACACATTTTTATTCCCTAAGTGGAGAAAAGCACACATATTTGTTTTACAAACAACAGAACCTACTAAAAAAATGTACTATTTTCAAACAATCTTTATAATTCTTCATAAAATTAAAGCTAGTAAAATCAAATTCTTCAAATGCCTTCAGAGAAATCTATTCACCATCATACATACTTCATTTTTTTTCTACATTTGATGTAGCTAGAGGCTTACAAGTATTTGAGGCATGCCCAAACCACTTAAGCTACTGACTTAAGTCACAGCACAAATCATCAGTGGCGAGAATCACCATACATCTAGTGGTATAAGTGTCCTGTCCCTGGCACGAGGCCCTTGGATTACTTTGTCACACTTATTTTGTTCTCCTTATTGCATTCTTCCTTCCTTCCTTCCTTCCTTCCTTCAAAATTTTCATTTACATAATTATTTGACTGATGTTCCAACCTTTCTTTCATACTAAGAAATCTCACAGAAGTCTCACTGTACATCTCTTGTATGACTAATTATATCTGCAATACCCACCACAGTGTGTGTCAAAATGCTGGTTCCTTGCTGCTCTGAGGTTTAACATGTATTCCTCAGAGTCATGGAATGGGCTCAGATATATAGGAGGTACCCTAAGCTATGTTCAAATTGCTGTTGTTTGCTGAATGCAGAAGAACTGGCACCAGTACCATAGCCTAACGCAGCAGAAAAGGCAGCTTGTATGATCTCTGTTTTAATGGACTGTTAAACCGATCATATAAATCATATAAAACTGACCAATAGCAGCTTAGAGGCTACAAAAACCAGAGTTATGTCTGATTCCGAGAAAAGTGGCAGGAGTGAGGAGATAGCTTGGTGGGTAATGCGGTTGCCTTGTAAAATTAAAGACATGAGCTTGACCCCCAAAATCCGCATTTTAAAAGTGCTGGGTATGGTGGTACACACTCCTAACCCCACTACTGAGGCGAGAATAACTGGGACTCACTGGCTGTCCAGCCTAGCCTAAGTGATAAGTGTCACAGAAGAACTTGCCTCAAAAACAAATGGGCGACCACAAAGCAATAATACAACAGGTTGTCCTCCGGTTTCTATATGCATGTGCACATGTATGCACGCGCGCGCGCGCACACACACACACACACACACACACACACACACACCACACACACATATGTTGCACACACCTACATATACATGCACAAATGCAAAGACAACAAAGAAAAATACATATCTACTTTTGTCAACTCTTAGTATGTATAAAAAAGAAAGCAGAAATATGAGACCATATGAAGTTGACAAACCAAAATGATTTACATCTTTTTATTTGGGTTTCTTAAAACCGTGTAGTAGTAGCTAACCCTCGGAATCAAGGGAGATAAATAACAAATTGATTTGTCACTAAGGTTGGGGGTACATGCGTAACCATTAGTCACTCCAAATTTCAGGAAAAACACATACTGTCCCTTCTCTTTGCAGGTTTTATACTGTTTATTATAGTTGAAAGGTTTCTTGTGTCCCAATTAGGCCGTGGTCAGGACAAATCTCTCACCCGCAGTCCCACAGCCACTTATAAAATAATCACTCAGAGGCTTAATATTAATTGCAAATTATATTGTCTATGGGTCAGGCTTCTTGCTAGCTAGCTCTTATAACTTAACTCAACCCGTAACTATTAATCTATATATCACCACATGTTTACTGGACTGCTGGCATGTTGCTCCTTGGGCAGCAGGCTAGAGTCTCTCCAGACTCTGCCTTTCTCTTTCCTGTCTCTCTCCTTGGATTTCCCACCTGCTTCTATGATGCCTTGCCATAGGCCAAAGCAGTTTATTTATTAACCAATAGGAACAACATATATTCACAATGTACAAAAAGACATCCCCTCCCACCAGTTTATGTTTTAGGAAACTGTCCTGGTTAAGGATGGGATTTGGTTACCACAGTCACATACTGCAAATGTCTAACAGCCCCAGGTCATTATGATACAACTTCCACATGATCAATCTGCAATCTATCTGTAGCTCATGGCTTATGTTACTCTCTTGATTTAGTGGATCACTACTCAGTGTGAGGCCGCTAAGCACTCCTTTTGCACCCTAACACCTGTGGTGTTAACATAATTCTAATTATTGAATCACTTGTGCAATTATTAACTTATCATGTATTCCTACCAATAAACAATTAACTCCATGAGAAAGCAAACCATCTCCTCGCTTGTAGTACAGTATTGCCTATGATAGCCCAGGTAAGATTTTCTCTTTGGTCACATGAATGAATAAACATCATAGTTCTGTTACTGAATAGGCAGAAAGGGATTCCTCTCCAATCTAGGCTTTCTGAATTTGTGTTTGTCAAATACAAGCACTGTGCTTGCCAGTGAGCTCTGCAACATGCTAAAGAACTGGTGAAGAAATGTTGGCAAAGGACGACGGAAAGGTGAATAATACAAAAACCAAAATAAACTCCTACACGTCCTCCCTGTAAACTTCCTGAAGACTGTGGTATCAAACTCAGTTACAGGAATATGACCCAGGGGTGTGATAAAGCAACAAATACACAATCTTAGCAATCAGAGGAAATCAGACAGAAATACACTCACACAATACCACACTAAATTGCCAGTTTTGTCCTATGAATCCAGTTACTTCCCTGGGCTTCATTTCTTTAACATAAAACAATATAACAGAGACCATGTTATCTGAAGACTGTTCTTGACATGAAGAAGATTATGACAAAGTTAGTCTCTCCCCCCCTTTTGTTAAAAATGTGTGACCATGATTCCACAGCATTCTTTAATGGATATCTCACTGTAATCCATCCTGAAGACATTACTTGAAAGAATACATTGACTTCACTTAAGAAGACAGAATGCGAATTCAAGAAATTTTGATCTACTTAATTGTAAGTCATTGATTAAACGCAAAGAAGCCTTTATGAAGCTGCTTATGTACAAAGCAGGTGTGTGAGGCCACAGGCTGCCTGAAGCTCTCTTACACACATTTTTTGCCTATGCATCTCCAGGCTAAATCCACAATTGGTTTTCAAGTATAAAACTGTCATTTAGAGACAGAGCTCATATCCTATAGAAGAAAGAAACGCTACTATGAATTTCACAATGACTACAAATCTGAGCAAAGAGAATGACAGCCTCATTGTCCCTGTCACAGAGCCTGGGATTGACACGTATGTCAAGAACCTAACTCACTGTCATCCCCATTCTTGTACTACCGACGGTGGTGATGGGAGATCATGCAAATGAGTTAGATAGCAACAGTGTCAAGAAGAAAAAAACGTTCACAACTTTGATCTGAGTAGGAGTCCCTCCCTGATGATGAAACTCTATGAACTCATCCGAACGTTTCTATGTACACACAGCTCTTATCACTCATGTCTAGTATTTTTTTTTTACTCTGTGCAATACATAATCACCGAGGTAACGCTTAAAAAGCATAGATGCGGAAAGTTTTACAAGATCATTTTAACCAACTTAAGAGCCGTTAAAACACAAATGTCTTCAAAATGGGACAGAAACCATTTAAAAGAAGGAAACGAGATTCTTTAGGATATATTCTAGAACAGTTTCCCAGTTGAAACTAAATTTAGCACTGAGCTTAAATTTGTGGGACTTTTTTTAAACATCCCCTTTCTCTGAAAGCAATTTCATCTGAGAGGTAGGTTTGTTGGCACTAAACTCTAGGAAGAATTATTCCATGGATATTTATATAAGGAGGTGCTCAAAAGAAAACACAGGAAACATTCTTTTTTTATTTTTATTATTAAGAAATTTTCTATTCATTTTATATACCAACCACAGATTCCCCTTCTCCTCCCTCCTCCTGCCCCCCAGCCTTCCTCCCCAACCCAACCCCCATTCCCACCTCCTCCAAGGCAAGGTCTCCCACAGGGAGTCAGCAGAGTCTGGTGCATTCAGTTGAGGCAGATCCAAGCCCCTCCCCCTGCACCAAGGCTGCACAAGGTGTCCCACCATAGGCACTGGGCTCCAAAAAGCCCACTCATACACCAGGGATGAATCCTGATCCCATTGCCTGGGGGCTCCCTAAACAATTCAAGCTAAACAATTGTCTCACCTTTCCAGAAGACCTAGTCCAGCTGTGAAGCCCCCAAGGAAATATTCTTTTAAAAATCAAGGATACCAGGAAAACACAGCCCACAGAATCAACTAAGCAGAGTTCATGGGAGCTCACAGAGACTAAAACAGGAATCACAGAGTTTACATGCATCTGTACCAGGCCCTCTGCATGCATTCCATGGTTCTTTAGCTTGGGGATTTATGTTGGACTCCTAATAAAAGGAATGACTCTTTTGCCTGCTCATGGGACCCTTTTCCTCCTACTAGGTTGTTTCTCTCAGCCTTGATATGAGGGTCTGTGCCTAGTCTTATTGCAATCATGTTTTTCTTAGTTGGTATCTCTGGGAGGCCTGCTCTTTTCTGAAAGGAAACAGAAGAGCAGTGGATCTGGGGTGGGGGTGGGGTACTGGGAGGAGGGGATGGAGGGGAGGCTGCAGCTGGGATGTCTTGTAGGAGAGAGAAGAATAAATAAATAAAATTCAAAAATACTATTGGCATGTGTTCATTATACACAGTGACAGGTTTCATGAAAACAATATCTATTTGTTAAGTATGTCATGTACTATCACTGTGTTGGCCCCACACATACACTCCTTCCCCACAACTCCTTCTCATCCTCACACTATCTCACCCTTGCCATATCCCTTGTCTTTTATGGAAAACATCCTTTGAATTTGGAATCATATCTCCTTACAACTGTGTCTAAGAGGCTTTTAAAAGAATCAAAGTTTGAATCAATCAGGGGATGGGAGCAGTACTAAACTGAGACCTCACAGTTCTTTCTCCCAGAGAATAAAAACCTTAAATTGGTCCTGAAAAAAACGCTAATATCCTCTATTTATCAGCCCTCTGGTACACACACAATACTACCTCTGCAAGAGCCTGCCAGAATAAATTAGCTTTAAAAGCTTGCACTCAAGTAGCCCACACAGCTGCACTGCCAAAGAGAATAACTGAATCTTATCCATGTGAATATCAACAATTTACACACAAAATGCTAGCCTACATTTGGCACCACTGAAGTGAAAAGTGTTTTCCACGGCAAATAATTCGAGAAAGTATGGCACAGCTTTGGAGCAGAATCCATCCGTACAGCACTTAGTCCAACTGGTCCTGACACTTCATGTTATTTTCTCTAAAACTGAGTTTTCTCTACTTATGATATGGGTCCAAGATAACTGTAGCAACTCAATGGGCAGTGTAATAGATAATGAGGAGTACTTCAGCGTGATTGAAGAGGTCATGACCTTTACTGGCCAGGCAACCTTTGCTAGATATGGAGACTAGTGATTAGTGTCCTGAAAGACTCGGTAGACAGAAAACTACCATTATAATGTTCACTCCCTCTACACCAGGAATATGTCCCAACATTGCCACTGTTTCTGGGCTATAAGATGTCTTCCTGAGATGTACTCTGCATGTTCAGCTCTTTTTTTACATCAACTACATTTACCTGCACTTGCTCACCAAGCTTCTCACTCTTCAGTACTCAGACAGCAGAAGATTGCTAGAGACACTGACCTTGGACAAATGACTCAGCCTCTCATATGATAACGCAGTGAGCGGGCTGGGGAAGGCCAACTGAATCCAGCATACTTCATGTCTGAATGTCTGTCTGTCTGAATTTTGTGGCCTGGCAAAAATTCAGACTGTGAGAATCCAGCGGGGTGGTATTAGGTGGCAGTGTCTTTGGGGTGATTATAACACAGAATTAGATTCTCATGAAAAGGATCAGCATGCTTACACAGAGGTACTAGGTTTTTTTGGTTTGGGTTTTGGGTTTTTTTGCCCTATGTGTCTTATCATTTTGGAGGTTGGACTTGCCAAACCTATGAGACCACAGCAAGAAGGCATATCTGTGAACAACAGATAGAGCCTCATCAAATTCCAAATCAGACTTCCCAGCCTCCAGACACATAACAAATAAATCAAGTTTTCCTATAAGACACCCAAATGTTTTGTCATAGCAACCCCAAGAAAGTAGAAATGGATTAATACTCTTGTGGAATTTTATCATTATGTTGACCTTATCTTTGTATATTCTCACCACAGTATGAATTCCATCAACACAATGACTCAGAGACCATCTTTCAACCATAGATTAGATTCAAAAACATCTAAAATGTGTTCAGTTAAGAACTCATCCCAAAATAGATGCTCAGTAACTACTGATGTCATTAACCATCAGAAGAGAATCTGGGTAGGCTCTTGGACATATATTTACCTGTAAAACACTGAACACATACTCTTACTGGTTGATAAGTGATAAGTGATGCATGCATGACTGATATATATGAAGATAATTCAGCACTGAAACATTTTTTTT
This sequence comes from Peromyscus eremicus, assembly GCF_949786415.1. Classification (NCBI taxonomy): domain Eukaryota; kingdom Metazoa; phylum Chordata; class Mammalia; order Rodentia; family Cricetidae; genus Peromyscus; species Peromyscus eremicus. The sequence continues at coordinate 18,603,150 of NC_081434.1, read as the reverse complement.
TCCATTTCTGGTCCAACAATCACCACTAAGTCAATGTTTTCTAAATACTGATTGTGTGGTTAAGTATTTCATGAATAACTAAATAAATGGTTGGACAGTCTGCTCTAAAATTCCCTGTTCCCTGTGGATACAGCTAAAAACATGTAGCAAACCAAGGGCTCAAGAAAGAGATGCTTCACTATAACACAGACAATTGCTTTTCGCCATAGGACACGAGAATAGCCAGCCTAGAAAATTCCTCCAAGATTTACACAGATTACAACATATACTGATGATGTTTAAATTAAAGTGGGGAGAAGAAAATCACAGACAGAAATAAAACATCTTGTATGGCATCATCTTAGTTTAAGACCTATGCTGAATGTGTCTCCTCTCTTATATACTCCAAATTATTGTAACTTATTAAAATTTTATAGAGTCCATTATGTGAATCAAGTACACATATAAAGAGCTATGTGAAACTGTGTTAATGACTGTTTGTGGATTAATCCTATGTTAGTATCCAATTGTATTTAATTAAATAATATTCTAATAATTCTTTCATAATTTCACGTCATGTACTTCATGAGCCTCCAAAAAGTAGAAATTCCCCCATGCAGCAGCCATGAAAATAACTGAGTATCACACAGCACAGTGAGTCTCAAATTTTCCTTTCAAGGCATCAGAGTCCCCTGGAGATTTTGGTCAAAACAGATCACTGGGAACTATCCTCAGTCTCTACTTCAGTAGACCTGGTATGGTCCCTGAGAATCTGCATCTTGGTATGTTTTCAGTGATCTTAGTGCTGCTGCTCTACCAAGCTCACCTTAAGAAAGCACAGCTACAACATGTCAGTACCAAGGAGACACAGCACCACCACACTCTTGCACAAGCTTTTGTCCATGGACAAACACAAGAATAACAGTTCCTCTGGCATCCCTGAAACATCAATACATGAATGATTTCCGTATTTTGGGGGATGTTCTCCTAGATTTGAGGGTAGTTCCACCTAAATCATGTCATATCACCAACAATGAAGCTAAACTCAACTTGCAACCAAATCACCAACAAAATCTGCTGCTTCAGAAATGACAATGTGTGACTACAGGCTCTTTAGACAGCTTCTATTTTGCTGGCGTGGGAGTCAGCAGACATCCTGTTACCTGGAGCCCCATGGTTTACAAGTACAAGTTCCTGGTGTTCAAGAGGCTTTGCTACAAGGTCAAGTTTCTGGCACTCATTATCATTTGGTTCAACAGCTTCTTCAACAGGCCAGTGAAGCAGACAAATACAGTCTCTGATGAAATTCAGATATGAGTTCTGCCTGCAGCTGCTCGGCATTTCTACATAACACATAATATACATCAGTACATTTCTTCCTGACAGAAATGTACCTGAAGTTCATACCAAATAGTCCTGCTGGTAACATTCAATTTCAAGTATCATCAATCAATATATATTAAAGCTCTAATTCTCTCTTTGTGAAATAAAAATTGTGAAAAATGAAAACCAGTTCTAAACACATAATAGAATCAGCTGACACGTGTATATACTGATACGTATTGATTTTCTTAGAGATATTTTCAACCTCATATGTATTTACATCTTGTCAAAAATGAATTTCAAAATACCTAACAGACTTAGAAAGTTTCAGGTAATTTCTCACAAAGAAAATCTTTTAGATGGCAGCAACTACCAAAAAGTGAATTCAGACTCAAATATTTTTCCTCCATCTTTTCATATAATCTTGGGTGTTCTCAAATAAAATATTCAGTATTTCAAAATGAAATAAAAACACCTATTAGCGAACTGCCTAGAAGAAATAGCTTTGGAGGCAATGTTTAAAACAAAGAGGCTTTCCCCAAGCTATGCTGAAAGAAGGAGGGAAATTAAAATGTGTTCTTCCGTTTTGACTTTCTACACAGCCTAAAGAAGGCCTCCCGGCAAAGTTGTCACAGTCAATCCGGTCTTACATTTCTGAGTGCAGTCTACCAACATCTCATTTGTTTAGCAGCTGACAAGAATCCAACAACGGCAGTTCTTGGTTCTGATGGCAAGTTGTGTTTCGCCTCCGGTCCTCAGTACAGATGCTGCTGACAGACAGAATGCAGACTTGAACTCATTAGACTCATGCGGAATGAAAAGGAGCAAGCTGGACCCCACAGTTATCATCCCTTTCCATTCCACGCTCATTAACCAACTAAGCAATCAGGGACCAACAACCAAGGATGGCGATAACCAACAACCAATAGATGACCATGGCCATCTATTTTCAGGAAAGCATGGGCTTGGAGGGATGTGTACATGTGTTCATATTCACACACCTAGAGTGTACTATAAAGAATATGCCCTTCGGTCAATCTGACTTTGGTAGTCTTTCACTATTTTGCTATGATGTAGCATGTTTAAAAATGTATGAAATAGGAATTCTTTTTATTCTGTAAACCTTGAGAGCCTTGGTACTTACCGGTTTATATTCCTATATATTATACAAAATATGTGCATATATATACATATATTTTTTCTGTAGAGAGAATATGACTGTAACTATGGTATTTACTCACATGGAAATCACATGCTCATCTAGTACCGTTCTTGTTATCATAAGAGACTGTTACTTGGGTCTTGTTTCCTTAAAAATCCAAGCAAAGTACATCTTACATGCTAGGGTTTCAGCAAGAGTTACAGTTCCCAGACATCCAGAAGGGGCAAGAAGGAAAGGCAAACACAAGGATAGAAATGGATAACCCTACAAGGTTCAGCATCATGAGGCGTCTCAATGATTGAAAGAGTAACTCAGGCACATGGGTTGTCTTCAGAAAGCCTGAGAGAACTCCAGGACCTTACAGGAGAGAAATTGATCTAGACAGATCCAGGTACATTTTCCATACAGTCTTCAACTGTAACAACTCGTGGTTACAAAGAACCCCAAGTGAGCTAGATGAAGTACTGAAGATAAAGCAGGAAGTTAGCATCAAAGAACTCCAAATCCTGAGGAATGGTCCAATGTTCTTTTAATGGCTATACAGCTTCCTTAATACTGATGCAGATGACTTTTGGGTTCAACAGAGCCCTTCAAATGATAGGTAACACAATAATAACTTCAGGCCAAATCAGGCATCAAAAGTTAGGAAGTTGTGCCAACTATTTGCTTAATTGACAACCAGGAGATATTTTTCCAGCAATCTTGAAACATGGAATTTTGGGTTGCCCTCCAACTTTCCAATTCTAGTAGAAAAAAAATGGTTAAATATTTCTGTATCATAAAAATTTTTAAAAAAACACAGCTGGGTATGGTGGCACTTGCCTTTAATCATGACACTCAGATAGACAGGTGGATCTCTATGAGTTCAAAGCCAGCCTGTCTAACAGAGAATTCCAGACCAGACAGGGTGATATAATAAGACCCTGTCTCAAAAGAAATTTTTAAATAAATAATGAATACAAATATTATGCTAAATAAAAATTGTTTAACCTGTTCAAGAACCAGTTCATACTGGATTACATGAGTGTCACATCTTCTCTTGTTCAATGACACAACATTGGTAATTTGTAACTAACCATGTGAGAAATTGTCAAATGCTACATATCCACTTTTACCACAGGTCATAAGCATCAACCACCATACTCCATACATGGCGTCAGGAAATCCCCAGGCATATAGCAAAGCATGGAGAACATGCAGAGATGACTATGTACTTCCTAAGTACAGCTTTACCATAGTGGATTTCCCACACACACCACCCAGTCAGAAGTAGAAACAGTGAAGTTGAAATCTTTGATGTATAAGATTCATAGGTTTTCTAAACATTTCCCTATGAGAAACTGGAATTCCTGGCCTTAAGTGAATAAATTCCACTTTAAACCAAACATGACCTCAAAGAGAAGCATCCTGTATGTATTCAGTTACACGCTAAAGATTGGACCTTCATTATTTTTCAGAAAATATGTTTTAAAGATGTTCTTTAGACTTCATCCCAGATGAAATTACCCTTTTAAAAGATAGCATTATTGTTGATCATTTATCAGGCTATTAGGACAGTCATAGATATATCCTCGAGGACTACGGGATACAAAGTCTTTTGTTTCTCCTCCAAATGTTACCCTGGTAAATACCATTTTGCTGATTTTAACAATAACCTCTACTTGAGCACACTCCCAAATGAATAAACTGGGTATGTATAAAAAATATTTCACACTCTCTGAATAAATATCTTCACTGCCTAAAAATAAAAACAAAGGGGAAAGAGAGTGGAGAAAGCAAGCATTTATTCCACATTCCAAGTTACGTTCTATTGGAATGATGGTACTGAACAGTGTAGAAAAGACGCATAATCTACTATCCACAGAAACTTTTCTCAGTTAGACCCTGCGGGGTGGCTCCTTGTCTTGTGTTAGAACTCTCACTAGGATATTTTGCACCGTTTGCAAGCCTGTTTCACTGACTCCTGGTGAAATGAAGCTTGGGCACGAAATGCCATCTGCTCGCCAAATATTCATTCTTCTGTTCCCTTAACATGAGTACATTCTTTCTGAATTCTCTGCTGTCCCACGGAAGCTGTGATGCTGGGTGCCTTGTTAGGTGTTTAATACACATTCCATCAAGAATCTTGGCTAGGTGATTTAGGAAGCTCCTGCTGAGAAGAAGCTGCTGAGTACCAAGTACAGTGCTTGAAAATGCCACCGCACACACAAACAGATGCAAAGGAAACATCTCTCTCGTTTGTAGCCCAGTCCTGAAAAACTGTAGCCCAAGTCTACATTCTCTTCCATACCGCATTCTGCTTGCCAGTCAGAAATACCTTCGAAGCCAACTTCTACGCTGTACATGCACTGTTTGTATGCACTCTAAATGTCATTTTGTGGTATTTTTCAGTGTATATACCAGAGTTGTATGTATGCACGGTTGTGTGGGACCATAGGAAAAAAAATCGGTTTTTAAACAGTCAATGCATTTTCCTTAACTCCTTCCTGAGAACCATTTTTAGGTAAAGTGCCCCAAAATTAGAACAGTGGGTATCCTAGCTTCATGTCCCATTGCTGGGATAAAGCATCCTGAGAAGAGAAACTTAGGGGAGACAGGGTTTCTTTTAACTCACAAGCCCAGGTTCTACTTCATCACTGCAGGGAAGGTGAAGCGGCTGGTCACATGCACAGGGAAGAGCACGGAGAGAATGAAGGCAGCCCCCCCCCCCCCCCCCCCCCCCCCCCGGGCTCAGCTCCTTTCCTCCTGTTTTTATTCAGGAAAGGATCTAAACCCAGAGAATGGTGCTGCCCACAGTGGGTGGGTCTTCACACCTCCATTAGTATAACCAGCCACGGACATGCCCTCAGCTCACCCTAATTAAACAGTCCCAAATCAAGACCCTCTTCTCAGGCGATGCTAGATAGTGCCAAGTTGACAAAACAAAGCATCGCCATGAAGATAATGCCCTGTAGAGCATCCCCTAGAAGCACAGAGAGACACGTGTTTTGTTTTTCTCTGACTCTGCAGTTGTTGGGCCCTGAACTATACCCCGCATGCCTTTTTTTTTTTTTTTTGGGGGGGGGGGGGTTGGAGTTTTTGAGACAGGATTTCTCTGTGTAGTTTTGGTGCCTGTCCTGGATCTCGCTCTGTAGAGCAGGCTGGCCTCAAACTCACAGAGACAGAGATGCACCTGGCTCTGCCTCTCGAGTGCTAGGATTAAAGGCATATGCCACCACTGCCCAGCTTTTTTAAACAAGTGATTGCCTTTACTTTTCTCTTTAAAGCAAAATAATGATCAGCAAATTTAAATATTTCTGGTATCTCTCTGCAACTAGACATTCAAAAGACTGGTTAACCCAGCATGCAAAGTGGACATAAGCCCACAAGCTCCAGCAAACTTCTTCCACAACCCTGGAACCTTTATCATTTTTCCCCTGAGCTTGTCCATTAGCAGGCACAGACAGAAAGAAATAAAGTCAATAAATAAGAAAGTGGCTATTTCTCAGATGCAAATGTTTTGGCTCAAGTTAAAAGATTATTTTGTTTATAGACCCAATATTTTAAAAGAGCAACCCAATTGGCTCTTAAAACATACCACATGTTGAGCAGAAATTATGTAATCTATTGCAGTATTGAGCAGAAAATAATCATTCCCATTGCACACAGCCATGTGTATGAGGAAGATTAATAAATATCACTTAGACACTGTGACTACAGAAAAAAATTTCACCTGGAAAACATGATTACCCAGAGTAGGACACACTGGTTATCAACTTTTGCTAATCTTACTTATTAAGCATAATTGTTATTCTGCACAGGTTCTTTTGACAAAGTTTTTAAACAGAAAGAAAACAGGATACAAATTTCTAAAAATAATATAAAAACAGGAAACAAATTCCCATTACAGTGACTAACTCAGTATCCTAGTTATTGAGGGTCACATGGACAGCTTTTGCATTTTGTGACTTAGAGTATCATTTAAATATTTATATATCCTATGTATTATTTATATATAAGCAGTATATTATTTATATATAAACATCTATATATTATAAATATTACATATGATATATATTACATTTATGGTATATATAATGTGCATGTGTGTGTATGTGCATACACACTTTACTGGTCAGATCACATGTATGACTTGAAGGGTAGAGGAGCTATTCCACCTCTGTGGCAGAAACTTCTGTGTATCCAAAAATATAAACTCATTCACCTTAGTCATTGTTAACAGACACTTGGTTGTAATGTTCGTAAAACAGATTCTGGAGTTGTGCTAGAAGAACATAGATAGGCAGGGAAAGTGAAGGCAGCCCCCCTCTGATGAGGGCTTCTTGTTCCCAGAAGACTGGAAAACAGTAGGAAGGTACAGGGGGGTAGCATTTACCAGACTCCTAGCCTTAGGCTTCTCCTATCCTGAATGCATAAAGCTGTTATGTTCATTCCCTTTCTCTACAGCTTGGTGTTCTGTCTTTCCGTCGTTCAATTCTTTGTTCTTGCTGTGGAATGAATTCAGCAATCCCCTAGCAACTGACATCACCCCAGTTACAATTTCATCTTAGCATAGCTCCTTTGCTGAAGTCCTTGGTAGGAGCTGAAACTAATACACCGCTGTTCCCTGAGTACATTTGGCTTCATACAGCCAAACATAAAATGATGGGTAAGATAAATGACATATCTATGTAATATTAGGTAGTCTATCAAGGCTCTATCTTTTAGAATACACTAAGAATCCATGTCCTCAAAAGATCTATGTTTAGAACATTTTAACAAATGGCCAAATAAATAACCCCAAAGTCACTGCTACAGTGCCACCAAATTTAGCAGCTACTAACCTCTCTAGAGATACTGAGATAGGAAAAATCTGGGTCAGTCACTTGCAGAGAAGTGTAACAGATGACTCCCATGCCTTGTCTCTCGCAGACTGACCATTGAGACCTGAGATGCTACAAGTGTTTTAACATTCTCATATTCACCACTGAGAAGACAGTTGAAGTTTTCTTGAGATCCTTCAGGGTAGAAATGAAGAAGAAACTATGTGTAGATCCCTAAATGAATCTTCCACTGACCTGAAATAAACTAGTATTTGAGGGTGGGTCAAAGGCTTGCTCAATGCTAGTGGAGTGACTGACAGCAGCTATTCCTTCCCCCTGACCGGAAGCCACACCACCAATTTCTGACTGTTTCTGCAGAACTACCAGGATTCAGACTTCTCTGGCAATAATTCTACAATAGATTAATATTTTTTAAAAAAAAAATAGTGCCTGAACTGTGAAATCTCTCCTAATAAATCAATATGCAGGTAGACTTTCCATCCGTCAAGGTCTTGGCTTATTTCATACTCAGCTACCCATACTTCTTTATTAGCCATTTTTCACACCCTCATAGGAAAGGTTAGCTGGGGAGAGATGTTATGGGTGAAAATGATGCTAAAAGTATGAACTAACCCCACAGATGCACACCTTGTTACTGCTTCTGACCCCCACACAGCCAAATTCCTAGTCTACCCTCTGTGTTCCACACAGCATCGGTATGTGTTATGGGAAGGGATGTGGATTCTTGTCAGCTGCTGTCAGAGTCAGGCATGACAACATGGCTGAAGGGTTGTGCCTTTCAAATCCATTCCATGCCCCAAACATCTCAGCATGTATGGCCCTGAGTATACATGCCTCTGCAATGTCCTCCATGATTCTCGATGTTAGCCTCTGAAGTATAGTCACACAGCGTAACGATCGAAAGGACTTCTCCAAATCCAGTTCTGTCAGGCTATGTGTAACTTCACCTTCCAACACTCAGGGGCCATGTGAAGATGTATGTCCATGGCGGGGAGGTCCACTGAAGCCTCACAGAGCTTTGCTTCAAGGTAGCCACTTTTGGCAGGCAGTGTTTCTTAGCTGCGGTTTCTGGAATTTTCTGTCCTCGTGTTATGTACAGTCTCCCCCAAAGCATGACAATCCTAATTATTTCTGAATGGATTTGTATTAGAATTGACTTCTCCCTTTCCAATCCAGGGACTGTCCTTTGGCTCTCCTCCCTGGACTCCAAAGTCCATTTAACCTTGGCCTTCTCCACTCTCTTTCCTCCACAGTCAGTTTCCCCAGCCTTCTCTCTCCCCACCCACTCCCTCTGTAGAGTCGTGTAACACACCCTTTCTGCTTTCCTTCTCACATTCGCGCACGCCATTGTGCACTTCCACAATCATCTTGCTCTTTCTAAAAGCAATGTCACCTCCAATCTGCTTTTAAACTCCTCACGGATCTCATATTCACTCTCTTGATTAACTTATGTTAATGCTCTTTTGTCTCCAGACAAGCCATTGGGGATTTTTGCATAATACAATCAATTAATAATCACAAATAGTTATAAAAATGTTTCCTAGTCTCTGCAACTTAAACGCATTTACAAAAGGAGAGTAATTTAGAAAAAGGAAATGGGGGGGAGAGAAAGACTTCAACACATCATACTTCTCACACACAGATAATGGACAGTCTCATCACTTCAAATACATCAGGGTGAGTTGTTCTGTTATCATGACCTCTCCAAGCAGAGGTACTATTCTTTAGAAAAAAGAAGTAGCATAGATTTTACATGATATAGTTTATAGGATTGGAGAATTCCTTTTATTCTCCTCCAGAAAAGTTAGACAAAAAAAGACTTACAGTACATACTAAGTCAGAAAGGAAGCATCCTGTAGACCCTGGGGTTATTTACATGCCTAAAGTCTCACCAGCGATATCTTAAAAGTCTTTAACAAAACTATAGCACAATTAAACCACTTAGGTTAATGATTCATGGGTGAGTTGTGTAAACACCTCAAGAATTAATTAACTGTCGTATTTTATAACAAATACACTATTGCAGTTTTATGGTTAAATGTGTGTTACTTAGATTTTCTATTATGAATCTGCTTTAGCATGGATATAAGTCATCATAGGAGGGTTTCTGACCAAATATAATTACAGTTCTAATTTTTTACTTCGCTAACTTTATTATACTTTAATTTAAATTGAGAAATAAAGGGGGCAAATGTTTGAAATCACTGGGCCAATGAGCTGGTATAACAGAAGAATCCTGACAACCTGAGCTCAACCCCTGAAGTCTATGATGGAGAGAACCGGCTCCCTAAAGTTGTTCTCTGACCTCCACATGTTCACCAAGTCATGTGTGCTGCCACCGTCCTCACACATACAAACTAATGAATAAAAAGGTTTTCATCTACAATTTGTGAGAGAAATACTCAAGACAGCTGTAAAAATGAGACAGAAGACTTCATTTTGGTGACAGAAGGCATAGGGGAACTCTTCATGGGTCCGTCATATAGGCCACACAAACAGTACTTTGCCTGTGATTTCTGACACCTCTCCTAGGGGTTTTAAATGCCCATCACTTCTAATCAGCAAGATGACTTGGTGAGTAAGGTTGTTTGCAGCTCAATGTCCTATAAGCTGAGTTGACTCCGTGAGCCTGCATGGTGGAGAGCTAAAATGTACTCCACATGTCCTTTGACCACCACAAATGGGCTGTTCTATGCACATGTCTATACACATACACATAGACACATGAGAGAGAGAGAGAGAGAGAGAGAGAGAGAGAGAGAGAGAGAGAGGGAGGGAGGGAGGGAGGGAGGGAGGGAGGGAGGAAGGAAGGAAGGAAGAAAGGAAGGAAGGAAAAAAGGAAGGAAGAAAGAAAAAAGGAAGAAAGAAAAGCTAAAAAAGATATTCATGACTGAAATAAAAGACCTCAAGGTGACTTTAACAGTGCCTGGTCTATTCTGAGAAGTTATGCTCTCAAGGTGCTAGAAAGCCCCATGAGTTAAAGACGGTGTCTGTAATCTAGGACTTGGTAAATGGAGAAACATCAGGAAGTAGAGCCTTTCTGGAGGAAGTTAGGTCAGTTAGGGGTAGGCTCCAGATCAGTGACCCTCAACCTTCCTAACACTGTGACCCTTTAATACAGTTCCTCATGCTGTGGTGACCCCAAACCATAAGATTATTTTCATTGCTACTTCATAATTTGGCTACTGTTACGAACTGTAATGTAAATATATGAAACGCAGGATATCCAATATGTGATCCCTATGAATGGGTCACTCAACCCACAAGGGGTTGTGACCCACAGATTGAGAATCACTGCTATAGATAAAAACAGGGAAACTCAATTTTTCCCTTCCCTCCACTTGTCTCCCTGACGTCCACAGCTAATGCCAGGATGTTCTGATTCACCATAGTCCCAAAAGCAAGGAAGCCATCTAACCAAGGGCTGAAGACTCTACAATTGTCAGTAAAAATGAAATTTTCTCCTACCAAGTTGTTTATCTCATTTCATCACAGCAACAGAAAGTCAAAAGGCCTTTTCAATTAAAATGAGGGACTTCTAACATTATATATGTAAATATACTATTATAAATAAAAATAATAAATATATAAATACAAAATAACAAAATAAATAAAGTATAAATATAAATAAAAATAATAAAATGTTTGGAAACTCTATTTGATTCCATTTTTTAAAATGTAAGTACAAATTTCTCTTTAAAAAAAACATACCTGACTCTCCCATACAGTCTCTAGCAACAATATGGAGTTACTAAGAATTTTCAAATGTTAATATTCTAAATTGAGGTATGTGATGTCCATTCATTACATTGCTAACCCTAGTACTAAACATTATAAAGTATCTAAACTAAGTTTCCATCTAATAATACATAGACATATTGCATAAAATGTAAAATTTTATGAGTAAAGGTAATTTTTTTATTTTTTGGATGTACCTACTATAAAATTTAAATTTGTATGCATGGATCTGACCTAAGTTCTCTGAATATGTTATGGTTATGTAGCTTGGTCTTCTTGTGGGATTCCTAACAGTGGGAGCAGGGGCTATCTCTGACTCTTTTGCCTGCTTTTGAGACCCTTTTCCTCCTACTGGGTTGCCTCATCCAGGCTTACTATGAGGGTTTGTGTCTAGTCTTATTGTATCTTGATATGCCATGTTTGGTTTCCTTTTCTGAAGGGAAACAGAGGAGGAGTGGATCTGGGGGAGAGGGAAGACAGAGAAGGGGATGAAGGATAGAAGGAGGGAAAGGAGGAGAAACTGTGCTTGAGATATAACATAGGAGAAAAGAATAAATTTTTAAAAAAGAATTTAAACTTCTCTGCGTGGACTGTAATATATTTCAGTTGGAAGATGCTGGCTGAGATATTATACATCAAGATGAAGAACACCTAAGCCTGAAAAGCATCTGAGAAAGGAAAGGCAGAGTTTAATGGGTACAACAGTGTAGTAGAATATGAAAAATAACTCGTCAATATGACTGTCCAAACACGTGCTGAACAAGGACGGAACCAGTGGACACGACAAAGATGGACTGGGAAAAGCCCACGAGGCCTCAGCCCTACACAAAGAGCTACAGGAAGCAAAGCAAAGCTGGGAGCGGAAGAGGCGGTCTTCCCACGTGAGGAGCACGCTAATTGGCTGTCCACGGCCAAACGGTCAGCTCTGCAAAAAAATACACGAAAGTAACATTGTACGTATTGATCAGGTTATATTCAGGAAAGTGGATATGGATGTGAAAAAAAGAGGCCATGGATTTGAAGGGAGGTTTAGAGGAAAGAAAGGGACGGGAAAATGTCGTTATAATCTCAAAAACAAAAAAGAATTAGTGTTCTATAAAACAGTAACATAATTACAGTTGACAAAATTTGATTGAATATTTCTAAGTAGTGATCCAACAAGTAGATATGCAAATAACCTGATTAATTACTACATGTTGTATGTGTGCATTGAAATACACACTCTTCTCCATAAACATATATAATTATTATGTGACACTTAAAATATATTTTTAAATATTAAATTATTCACCATGTATCTAATCTTTCAGTAGAATATGACAATCATTCCCCTGGAGAAAAAAAATCCCACACTGTACTCAAGATGTATTCTGATGTGGGAACAAAAAGATGGCAACCATTCTCTGCCCTCCTTCCTCCTTTATTACTACCATGAACAATGCCCTTTATCTCTCTATCACTTTATTATGAAGACTTTTCTTGTCACTGACAAAAATATCTGAGTGACAGATATACGTAGAAGAAAGGATTGACTATAGCCCTACTCTGGTTGGGTCCATCATTTCTGGGTCTACAGTCAGGAAGAACATCCTGGCTGTAGAAATATGTAGCAGCAGCTACCTACCTGGTAGAATATTGGAACTGGAGGGAAAAGAGCTTCCCATGTGACCTACACTTCCTCCATCCAAGTCTCACACCCTAAAGTTACCAGAAGCTTGCAAAATCATGTCACAAACTGAGAATCTATTTCCCAACATATGGGCTTCCAGGGGATATTTTGCACAAATCATTCAGTCACCTTCCTGTCTTCCACAGTTTCCTGCTTCTGGCCTTGTTTCCCAGCACTTTCTATCACTGCTGTCCAACATTAAGAGCTAGAACACCCCTGCCTTCAAGGCACTTCAGGCTCTAGCTTGTTGGTCTTAGCGTTGTTTCATTTTCTTGCTTATTTTGCTTTTAAGGGAAAATTGTAACGTCCAATAGCACACTGGCCTCAGTAAAGGTGAAAATCCTGAATTCCAGGACTCTCTGCCATGAAGAAACTCACAGCATATACTTTGACGAAATACTCAAACATAAATAAAATAGGAGTAAAAGAGGAACGCACCAAACTATTTAATTATAGGAAAGAGGGCATAACTACAGCTTATAAACATGTCTGAAAAACTTCAGATAAAATGTTCTCCAAGTTTTCCACCTTAAACATCACCAGCCACAGGACACAAGACAAGACCCCCATCTACATGCTTCCAAAGTAACATGTGAAATGCATGTGAAATGTGAAAATCTGAGATGGTGCCCTAAGAATTAAAACAAACAAACAAAAGACACGTATTTGGTTCAACATTTTTGATAACTATAAGCAATGACTGCAATGTTTTCAGATGTCAAGCTCAGGTACAAGGAAAATTTGTTTTAAAATTTCTGTAAGCAAAGGATATGTACATACATAAGAAATTCAGTTCCTTGAGAATTAGAAGAAAAGAATTCTGAGGAAATTTCAAAGCAGGAAACTTTTTTATTAACTGCCTAAAACTCAGAATCATATAAACTAGTTTTATTTATTCCTGATCCAAGTAGTTAAATATTTCTCCAGTGTTTTGTTTGTGATATGTTAAAATTGGGGACTAAAGCAGGTTCAATTTATATATTTATGAATAGCCTGTATCAGTCACAAAAAGTGATTCTTTTCATAATGACTTTTCTACCATCTTGATAACATTTCAAAGCTGGCATGTAACACTAAGAATATCTGTTTGTTAGGTTTTGCACCTTGGTCTAAGAAATGAGTGCCAGATAACAAAATAAAGTCCATCATCTCTTCAAGACATAAATGTACATTCTTGCAATTTCTAGGTCATAGATTAACCTTGACTTTGTTGGGTGTTATGGTAAGACCTAGCAAATGACAGCACTTGGTTTTGTTTCTGACTGTGTGGCCCAGCAGTCAATACAGCTAGCTACAGTGCTTCACATAACCTTATTTCCACTATTTTCATGTGGAAGTGCTGTTTCTATGTAGGACTCTGTGTATGTGCTCAGCAGTTACCTGGAGATAAATATTCATACTCAAGAAGTAACCAAAACACTGGACGCATTGACATGACAGAAAACAGAAATGCGGAATAAATTACTTCCAGTTTAGAAAATCAATAAGAGAATTTTGTATCATTTATGTCAATTTCTTAGCCATACACAGAAAGTCTCAGAGCACTGTATAACTTGTTCCTGTATACATACATTCGGTATTCTCTTTTCCTGTTTTTATATGTAAAAAAATGTATTTAAGACATTTATTATGCTATATGCAAATGAAGTCTAGAAAAGTAATGTCACAGTGATTTCTTCATCCTTTATGATTGTATGTGAGAGAGAGCATGTGCATTTGCACAGGTTGAACTTAAGTAGTTTTGTTTTCTTATGGCATTATCTCTCCTTCTATCATGCAGTCTCAGGGACTGTACTCAAGACATCAGGCTCGGTAGGAAGAATTAGTTACCCACTGAGTCATCTCACAGGTCCCTCAAATCACTTCTAGCCAAGCTCTTTGGCATCCATCCTCCATAGACAGAATTTTACTCATACAATACCTGGATATACTGGTAATAAATAGTCTGTTGGATGAATAAGTGAATGTCCAAATGCATAATCATGGATTTTTCTTCAAACAGTGTTTATTGAAAACGAGTAGTAAATTGATACACAATGTAGGTTCTCATGCACTTCTCTTCCCCTAGACAAGCAGATGCAAACATTTCTCATGATGTATTCTTTTTTAACATTATTTTTTATTGATTCTTTGGGAATTTCACATCATGTGCCCCAATCCCAGTCATTTCCCAGTCCCTCTGTATCTACCCTTCACCACTGTAGTGCCCCCCAAGGAAAATTTAAAAAGAAATAAAAGTAAATTAAAAATACAAAAATACAAATAAAAATATTTTTTTAAAAAGCAAAACAAACAAAGAACACTTTGCTCCTCCATCTTTCCCACCTCTCCATCACCTCTTCATTATGCTCAGTGGCACTGGGAGTTGCAGAGCCTCATGCAGACCACCCTTTTGTCCAAACAGCTTTACTTGCAAATGCTCATTGTGTAATGTGTTGCTGGTCAGGTTCGAGGCCTCTGGCACATCATCAATACTGGATCCTCACCGAAACTCCTCTTGGATATCTTGCTGTTGCTGGAGTCACGGAGCTCCTGATGCTGTGCTTCCCTATGAACAAGCCCTTTACGAGCTCTGGCAGATCATAGATGGGGTAGATATTGGAGTGTGCCAACTCAAAGCCCTGGATGTACGCTTGGGTAGTAGCTGAACTTGTCAGTCCAGCTGCTGGGACCATCCCCCTCAGGTGAAGGGGGGAGACAGCTCTCCCAACCTGTGCTGAAGCTTAGGGGCAGGAATGAGGAGGGGGGCAGCTCTCCCAGGCCAGTGAAGGGTGGGGCTCGCTCAGAACAGCCCCTGGATTTCAACAAGCATGGTTTGCTTTGGCCCGTGTAGTAACATGGAAACAGACATCAGCACAGACATCAGACCTCAGATGCAGCAGGACCACCACAGACCCAGACATCATCCTGACTAACAGCTTGGGCCCCAGGTGGCAGCACATGCCACTCATATCAGCATGGGCCCAATGGTAGCTTGGTCCCTGATTCTAACATAACCCCAGGTGGTGGCCCAGACCCTGGGCATCCATGTGGCCTTCAGTAGCATCATGGGCCATGGACATCAACACAGACTCCAGCTGAGGTAGGACCAGGGACCCAGACATGGTCCTTTGCAGCAGCTGCTTCCAGATGCTAAGACATTAACTGAAGATCAATGGTGTGAAAAAGGGTGGAAGGTGGAGAGTGGGAGATTCACACAGTGAATTCTCAGCATCTGTCTCTTTATAGAGATGATTAGCTCAACAGAAAGTCAGCTTCTGGCAATTTACTTTCTATTTTAATTGAATTATTTGGAAAGTAAACAAACTTGAGATATGATTTTTTAGATAATACTGTGAACACCAGTGAAATCACAAAAATAAGTTTGCTAACAATAGAAAACAAAGATATATAAAGCCATCTCAGCTGAATCATGGTAAAGGGCAATCATCCCATCCAAGGCAATAGAAATCAATCAATAAATCTCTCTCAAAGTTAAAATTAGAAATAAACATGCAAACAGTGATACAATGAAATAAATACCTTTTCTAATGTCGGGTATGGCTTATTGAAGTATTATCCTTGATTTCATTTAGTCCACTGTGGTAATGCAAAATTAAGAAAATATCTTTAGGTATCTAAAGCAATAGAAACCACAGTGTTTCTCTAGTGTATGTAGTAATAACTCACCGAGTTCAATTGCTTTCTAAAATCTAGCAATGAAGCTTGTGACGAGCATTTGTAAGCTCACTTTACTACTTTAGATGTTCATAACAAAATCAGTTTTGTCTTAACATTTCTTGGATTCTATTAAAACTAATAAAAAAGAAGTAATATCTCAGAACTTTTAATGAACATTACTGTCTGATTAACCAAGTGATATAGGACTGTGCGTGTGTGTGTGTGTGTGTGTGTGTGTGTGTGTGTGTGTGTGAGAGAGAGAGAGAGAGAGAGAGAGAGAGAGAGAGAGAGAGAGAGAGAGAGAGAGAGAGAGAAATGGGCTCCACTCTCTTTAGTTATCAACACATACAATCAACAGGAGAACAACATCAACGTTCTAACCATGATAGCTTCAAGCTTCAAAAGGACATTAGTCAAGAGTAAGGATCCGTGAAAAGCTGCCATCTTCTTTGTTAAGGAACAAGTAAGATTCTTTGCAATGAAGTATCCATCCCATTTCCATTTTCTAATTCCACTTATGATTAATTGTCACCTTGTTCTCAATATACATCCACAGTCTGCTCTGATGACCATCTTCTTTAATATTGGTATTGAGATTCACAGTAACAATAATAATCATAACTTCCAATATTGCTAGAGTTCTTTAACTTGCATGATTATTACTATACTCTTTTGTGTCAAATAAAGTTGCATTTATCCTCCCCAAAAATAAACAAATAACTTCATACAGGGTAAAGTACTAACCATGTGCCAGGAATAGCTTCAAATGATAAAGTGCTTTAGTTTGGACCTCACAATTATAGGGGTAGGCATTAATATTAGCCCTTTCATAAGTGAGAAACAAAGCTTCAAAGTAGGTAACACAAGGATTAAAGCCAAGACCTCCTGGAAGGAAAATATATGTTACAAATTTGAGGACATATCCATATACGGACAGCCGTCTGTCATGTAAGTTTCCTGGTGTAGCACACATAGGCTCCAACCTTAATGGGCTATGTACATGAATTTCTAAGAGGTCTTATTAAATAAAGAACATGGAGCCAAATATAGGGGTGAAAGCCTTAGAGATCAGGGAAATAGTGAGAGCCACCTACCTCACCAGCTCTGTAGCTTCCAAAAATGCCATGACTTCCTGTCTACATGCACTTTTATTGCCTTGCTGTTCTGCCCTCTCATTGGCTCTTAGCCCAGCTACTTCACTTCCTGTCTGTACAGACCTCCAGGTCTCCATGGTTGGTACTGGGATTAAAGGCATGTGTCACCACGCTTGGCTCTGTTCCCTAGTGTGACCTTGAACACACAGAGACCCTGCCTATCAAGTGATCGGATTAAGGGCACGTACTGCCTGACTTTTGTGTTTACTTAAAATGGCTTGCTATTTCCTCTGAACTCCAAGCAAACTTTATTAACATACAACACCACATTTCAGCACAAATAAAGTATCACCACAGGTCTATGCTTTGTATCAGCCACTGGACATTGAAGACAAAAATCTTTTAGATGCTGTGACTCAAATCTCTATATGTCAACTGCTCACAGACAATGACCATTTGAATTAATTCTGTTCAAGTCCATAAGAAACAGCAAATTAAACACAGTGGGCATCTGTTGAACGGCAGCTATGACAAACTAGCACTAAAAGAAAACTGGGTTTGATTTCTATTTCAGGAGACTCTAAAGACACATGTTATGTTATGTTATGTTATGTTATGTTATGTTATGTTATGTTATGTTATGTTATGTTATGTTTGTTATGTTGTTATGTTATGTTATGTTATGTTATGTTATGATGTTATGTTATGTTATGATGTTATGTTATGTTATGATGTTATGTTATGTTATGTTATGTTATGTTATGTTATGTTATGTTACGTTACGTTATGTTATGACACAAAGTGATAACGTGTAGTTCAGGCTGTACCCAAACTAATAATCTTCTGATTCCATCTCAGCACTGGAATTATGGACATATGCCACCACACATAGCTTTAAAACCACTTCAGTAAATTTTATTTATTATTCAAATTTGGAAGATGAAATTAAACACTATACACTTAATTGTGGAATTCTCCTCCGTGGCATAATAGCCTTACAAAAACTTAAACTGAATCAAACTTAACTTTAAAGAATACTGTGGGGTGGAACACTGAATAGTGCGAACTGTGTTGTTAACCTCATTTTTGAAGTCGTCAAGAAACTAAAATGATAAGTCAATCTCATGTACAGCTAGCTTCAAGGAAAATAGAAGAGCCAATAAAGTTCCTAAGACAGAATTTAGAACTCCTATCACACAAAACCACCATCAGAAAAGCTTAATGAAGCATTCAGAGCTCTTCCAAAAGGCTTTAATTGCCCCAACTTCAATACGGTTAACATTTTTCCAACTCAGATCGCAGCCATGAATCGTACCTGGTCTGGTTCAATATTCTCACAGAAGATCATTGCTAGTCAGGTTGCACCCTGCTTTCTGATTGCCTGCACCCATTTCCAAATGGAAATCAATGAAACCTATCAGCATGTTCTCTACCGCAAACTTTAATTTTGGATAGCAATGTATTATTAATGCAATCATCCCCCGATGACGAGCCTGGTTCAGCATCAGAAGTAAAGTTGAAGGCTACAGAACAGAGAACTTTAACAAGAACACTTATTACAGTGTATTGAAATCTAAATAATTGAATGCCTCTCTGATGTAAATTTTAAATTGAAATGGATTATAGCCAAGTGGAGGGACAGCAATGGAGAACAGGCATCTTTTATGCCACTGAATGACAGAACACACCTTTATTCATGTATCACTACACTCCTGACATGAAGCCCAGATCACTTACTTTTACACCTGAAGATGACTTCATCTTTTAAAAATGTAATGTTAGACTGACTTTTAGATTTTTATGTATATGTGTGTGGTGTGTGTATGAGTGTGTGTGTTGCGATTGCCAATAGGTGGGTACACATACACATGTGTGTGAATGCATCCAACGTAAGTGCATTCCTTGGTCACTTTCCACCTTTTACACTGAGGCAGGATCTCTCAGCTGCACCTAGAGCACATTAATATGCCTAATCAGGCAAGCTAACTTACTCCTAGGATCCATTTCTGCCCACCTAGCACTGAAATGATATAGACAAGCTGATGCACCTTTTACATGGGTGCTAGAAATGTGACCTCTCATCCAAACACTTGCTGCCTGCTCTTTCTTCACTGACCAATTTCCCAGCCTGATACTGAGCTTTACCACAGTGGAAAAAAAACTAAACAAGCAACCCTCTTTTTCTCAATAAAGTGAATATAGCATTACACCTCTACTATACCAACCTCAAAGATGTTTGAATAATGAGATGGTAGGGAGTAATTTTATTTAATAAAAGGTAAAGACATTAAAGAGAAAAAGGTTCTTGAGGGAATTGATACATTCAACTATTGCTGAAAAAAGGGAAATGTTAATGTAGCAAAATTAAGAATTAAAAGAAGACATTTAGTTAATTTCTTCTTTAATTTTTCTCACCAAGAACCTTCTACTATTTTGTGATTAATGTTCACTCTCCCTAGCACTTGCCTTGGTAAATATTAATATGAGGACCTGATCATCATAATTAAATATACATATAGATATATTCATTCCCAATGTACTCTGAGTTGCTTAAGCAAATTCACTTTTTCTATGCTACATGCCAATAATCTAAACTTGTTACTTAAACAAACATCAAAGACTATCAAAGTGAAAATTTTAGGGCAATGGTGTTCATACACCTAAGCAGCTGCTTAGGACTAGAAGCAAGTCAAAGAGTAAATAAAAAAAGTGAGACCATATGACTTCACCTAAATCCTCAGAAATTACAGATACTTTACTGGTCATGGCATTTAAGAAAACTGCCTAGCTTATAATGGGGCAGTACAGGGCTGGGAATAAAGGATGGATGTGATAAAAACAATCTCTTATAGGCGTTACTACAACATTTGCTTTACACTGGGATTGTGCAGTTTTCAACTTCTGGAACGATCTCCAAATAAGCTTCTGGTTTGTATGAGATAAACTATCTTTCCTGTCCCATATGACCATCAGCCACAAAGAATACACTTGAGGGAGGTGGAAGTAGGAAAACACATGGCTGTAGTGCTGGCAAAAGATTATGAAAGTCCAAGCCAGGATGCATGCAGTGAGGATGAAAAGAATGCATAGGGATGCTCTCTTATCTACAAGGGATACATGCCAAGACCTAGAGAGAGAGAGAGAGAGAGAGTGTGTGTGTGTGTGTGTGTGTGTGTAAGAATATGTGTGTGTGTGTGTGTGTGTGTATTACTGTGTCCACCCGGCTCCTGTAGCTACTCAAGGCTGAGTGAAGAGACACTGCCAGCCTCCAGGAGGAGAAGCACGATGATGTAAGATACCGGTAAGCCACAAGCCACACGGCAACTTATAGATTAATAGAAATGGGTTAATTTAAAATATAAGAACAGATAGCAAGAAGCCTGCCATGGCCATACAGCTTATAAGTAATATAAGCCTCTGTGTGTTTATTTGAGTCTGAGTGGCTGCCAGCCCGGGCGGGAATGGAGATAACTCCAGCTACATATATATTCTCTTCTGTACATGTGTATCTATGATAGTTTGACTTATAAATTATACAAAAACACTACTAAGTTGGCCGGGTGGTGGTGGTGCACGCCTTTAATCCCAGCACTCGGGAGGCAGAGCCAGGCGGATCTCTGTGAGTTCGAGGCCAGCCTGGACTACCAAGTGAGTTCCAGGAAAGGCGCAAAGCTACACAGAGAAACCCTGTCTCGAAAAACCAAAAAAAAAAAACAAAAACTACTAAGTGAACCATCATAACAATATGCTATAACGAAAGTTTTGTATGATCTCTCTCTCAAAATATCTATATGAACTTTCATCTTTACCCTTGAAGAAGTACATTATCATTTCGAATGTCAGCATCACCAATCTTGCACCTTGTAGCCAAACAAAACATGGGCTACTTGAACACAAAGACTTTGATACTACAAATGCTGATGCGGCAAGTGACACCCACGAAGTGATTGACAGGTGGTGAATACAGTGCGGGTATGCTAGAAAAGGAACTGTACATATTTCAGGTAAAATAGAACCCAACTATACAAACAACACCATACTACCCAAGACAGAGGGAAAACAACCACTCATTATGTATTTCTTGAATTTTTTTTTCCACATAGCATTTTTTCAAATGAGTCAGCAGAAGGTGACTAAAACCACAGAAATCTGAAGGAAGGGGACACAAATTGTCCTTTATCTTTGTGTATGTGGTATCAAAACTTAAATCTATGGTTTCATACACTCTAGGCAAGGGCCCTATCACTAGGTTACATATCCAGTCCACATACATCTGTTCCTCAATGTAATTATGATGTCAAGTTGACTGGCATTGAAAATCACTTAGACATGCGCACGAGCAACAACTGGGAATGAAATGGTATGTGCAGGGACTAGAGTACAAGGGCACTGAAGCATGGCAGGTTCCTCCTGCTGAGAAAAGGGAAGCAGAAGACATAACTGACGAAGAACACATAAGATTCTTTTAGGGTTTTTTTTTCCCTAGGAGCCACAATTTTTGAAAAATAAAAAAAAAAAATTGAACAAATGCTATTAAATTTCATCAGACCCTGTGTATACAAATACAAGTTCAGCACAGAGCACTAGTCATATTTCAGATACCAAGAAGCTGTTTACCCAGTGCCAATGTGAAGGGAGAGGAAAGCCTTAGAATGGACATATCATATAGAGAGAGGAAGTAGGATATGAAGGAGACACTGAGGAGGGAGAAGACAATAACAACAACAGAAATGACAGGGAAGCAGCTCAGTGTGGATGGAAGAGGGAGTTCCTAAAACTACAGTAACAGGGAGTGGGAGACTTTCTCATACAAGAAATAAATACTAGTGCCATGTATGAGGACGTGTACTTAAGCAAAAACATAAAATACCTATTCTAATAATTCTAACCACAGCAAAAAATAACTTAGTAGTAAACAGTAACCAAAATTAGGAAATGTCAACAACTTGTAGAATCTCAAATTTTAATCAGTTTTAGAGTACTCTTAGAAAGAACATGTTTTTATTGAAAACTTACATAGGCTCCTCCCAGCCAAAGAAAGGCAAGTTTAAGTGTCAGTAGTTACAAACACACACACACACACACACACACACACACACACACACACACACACACACACACACAAATGCCTCCAAACTGGTACAAAAACATGATTTTCAGACAAGTTTTTGCCTCATATTGTTAGCATTTTTTGTCATACTGGTCTTTTGCTTGTATATCACGATTTCTCATTCTGTGTTTTAAATGTGTTCTGTTTATGAGCATGTGTTTTTCATTTGTTTGTTATTCTGGTTTATTTGTTTTGTTTGCCTTTTTGTTTGTCTTCTAATGAGAGAGAGAGGGAAAGGGTGTGTGGAACTGGTTGGGTGGAGAGGCAGGCAGAATCTGGGAGGAAGTGGGGGAGAAGAAATCTTATTCAGAATATATTGCATGAAAAATATTTTCAACAAAAACATGTTTTAAATAAATGTTTAAAAGACAAGAAAAAAACTTCATGGTAAGCATATCTAATTGGACTCTGGCTTTTTTGTTGTTGTTGTTTAAGCCAACAGGAAGTTGGAAGGGAGACACAGTTTCAGGGATCTGGGGGAGAATTGGAAGGGGTGAATATGATCAAAATACATTCTATATATGCACTAAATTCTCAAAAACATAAAAAGATAAGTTTTAATAGGTTAAGATGAATGTTCAGATTGAGTAATAATCAAAAAGTTAGCATGCATTAAAACAGACATAAGTGCAAAAGGATGTAATTATATTGCAATCTCAAAATAAAAGAAAAAAATTAAAGTTAAGTAGGAGCTAGGGAGAAGTCTCAGGAGATAAAAGCAGTGTCTACTCTTCCAGATGATCTGCATTCAAATCCCAGCTCCCATGTGGTAGCTCACAAACATCTGAAAGTCCAGTACCAGGGATCCCATACTTTCTTCTGGCTTCCATAGGCAGCAGACATGGACATGGTACACAGACATACACACATCCAAAGCATCCGCACATAAAATATATAATTAAAATACTAAATTTAAGAGTAAAATGGAAGGGTTAGAGATGGTCATACAGATCAGAGTGAGATAATGGTGTAGTATGTGGTTTATGCTAAAATATCTACAGATTGGACTATCACAGGCTATCACTATCACTGGACTATCACTAAACAGAGAGACTCTAAGAATGCTAAGCTATTCTTCCCAAGCAATTCACAATGCACAAAAAATCGGCAAATAATTTCTTTTAGTGGGACATCAAACCATACATATCTAAAATGTCTGCCAGCCTTTCCCCCACGTTCCTCTAAACCAGTTCAAACCCATGGAACACTATTTTTTATCCTCCTTTTTCTTTTAGTTTTCAGAGCTCTTAAAAAAAATGATGCTCCAAAAATAGTAAATGCAGGCTTACATCATGTACCTCCTTGGCCATGTTTATTCTCAGAATGAAGCTGCATGTTATAATTCTGCATAATTGAGAACTACAGCCAAACAGACATCTACAAATTTTTGAGTAATGCTTTGGGGGGCTTGCATGATAAAATGAATGGAAGACGGAAGATGAGGATTTTTTGCCATTTTAAAAATAAGGCATTCATCTAGAGTGGTCCTGTGCCATATGGGACCACCTGGCTCCTTGGAACAAAATCCTATCACCATGACAACGGAGCTCCAACTTTCCCTAACATCTTCAGGATTCTTATGACATACTCTTTCCTACATTTTTTTCTCCCCCAAATTAGATTATTAAATTATACCTCACAATAGCTATTCTTATGCAGAATAAAGATTGTCCTTTGATGAACTACTGAAGTATCCAACACATAGAAGAAACAGTCCACAAAACTTCCTTGGTAGAATCAAAATAGCGGTGGACTACTGGGAAATTCTGACTGTACTCCAGCAATCTACATGGGGAGGCAAAACCACAGTGCTGCAGAACACTTTAGAATATATGTAGAATATTGCTGTGAATCAACCTATTCATATTAATAATATGTATCATATATAACACACAACACAAAGTATAATGAGAAGAATAAGATCTGAAAGGATCATGGGAGGTAGGAATCATTTCCCCTAACTTGCAAATCATTTCCCCTACGTTTGAAGACAGAGACAACTCAAGATTTGTGATACCATAGCTGATGATCTTCCTTAGAATAATGGATTTCAAGGAAAGAGTGAATCAGGAGCAGGGATGTGACTCAGTGTTCAAGCATTTCCCTGGTATATGTGATGCCCTAGGTTCAATCCTCAGTACCTCAAAAATAAATAAAGGAAAGAAGGAAGGAGAGAGGTATGAGTGATGGAAGGGAGGGAGAGATTTACAATAAAAGAGTAAGAAGAGAACCTCCTGGCTCATTCATTTTTCTTTCAGGTGCCAAACACCAAATTCCAATGACTCTACTGGGTATGTATTTTGCAGGAAATCTCTACGCACATAAATTCTGGGCTGAACACACACACATAGACACACACACACACAAAAAAAAAATGATACTGTTTAGCAGAATGTTTTTCATCTCTGAAGATGGACAACTTTTCAAGGGAAATGTAGGGGCATTATGACTAGATCACACTTGTTTATTTGCCCCTGTTCTCCTCCGTGGGTTTTGTTTTCCTTTTCTAGATTTCTCATTCTTCTCTTAAAATGTTCAGGCATTTGGTCTTCAGAATGTTTCTGCTCATTAACACACTTTCAGAAATCTCAAGGGCATAATTAGCTGGGATAGGAACCTTAACTTTCTCATATACGTTTTTGATTTGACATTCAGTGAACAGTAAAATTATAGCCCCTCCCTTTGTGACATGCAATACCTATATAAGTTTAATGAAGAAAAACATATCACAGTTGGTATAATTTGAGAAAATTATAGTATTCAGTCATCAGAGAAGGCCCCAGACCAAAGCAAAATTAACTCCATTATCATGTACTTTTCAAAGTAAATTAGAAAGAAGGTTGAAATAATAGTTGAAGCAAGACAAGAGAATTGTCACAAGTAAACAATGTAGATGCTACTTATT
This sequence comes from Peromyscus eremicus, assembly GCF_949786415.1. NCBI lineage: Eukaryota > Metazoa > Chordata > Mammalia > Rodentia > Cricetidae > Peromyscus > Peromyscus eremicus. The sequence goes on along the minus strand of NC_081434.1, from coordinate 18,577,687 downwards.
CTTATCCAAATGCCAGACACATCTGAGAACATTCATAATGACAGTAACAAAAGAAAAGGGGAAAACCTTTTTCTTCTAGGGCTGCTTCCCATTTGTTTATGACCAGCTGATATTGGTTGTTGTCTAATGGCCGAATACCTGCAAGGCGTGTGCTTTTACTCCTCCAAAGAGAGGATGTTGGTTCTGTAAGCCATGCTATATTTGAGAAGGTATGGGCATCTCTTCCAGCTGCACTGACCCTTGAGGGCTGTTCACATGTGCTGGGAGTATAAGGACACCACATTGGTGAGGAAATTCTGAGTGGTCTGCTCATTCATTAAAGCAAAAATCAATCAAAGAGCATGGGGAACCACAAAAGATGCCTTACTTTTTAGTGAGATCTAAAATGCTGTTTTTCCACAATGAGAACAGAGCTCTGATGACATAAATTTTTTATTCAGTCTCCAGAACTCTCTACTCTGGATAATAACATAACATCCCATCAGAACATCATCTCATATGGTGCTGCCCAAGTCCTAGGCCTTATCCTCCAAGAAACCATCGAGTTATATCAAATTAATGGACACTGACTAATTCCTGGGATTACTAAAAGCTGTTTGTTTCACTAGGATAAAATAATATTGAAATGCTATCTTCTCTTTTAATTTCATGTTTAGGCTATCTAGATCGACCCATTCAAAGTAATTCTGAGAAGTCCTGGCCTAAGACAGCCCAGGGATCCTTCTGTTGAAGAAGTTTAAGGTCTGAGGACTGATGTCCTTGCTGTGGTAAAGATATGCGAATCCTAGTAGGAGACCTGCTTCAGCAGACACAAAAGGAAGGTGATCAGTGAATGAGTGAATGAATGAATGAATAAATGAATGAATGAATGAGAGAACCAGTAGGTTATTCTTGTTATTCTATTTTTATGACTGATTCTTTTTCTTTGGATATTTCTCTTGGGTTTTCAACTTAGGATTTTGAATTAAAATTTAAAGTAAATACATAACTAATAGTCAGAAACAAAAGGAAACATTTGGTTTGGAAATGATGGTCTCCTCACTAGTGACCATCCTACTGAGGATGAAGCAACAACCCTGGATTGCCAGGATGACATAACCCAGAGCCCCTGAGCATCTCTAGATGAAGAAACAAAGTCACTCCAGTGAGCATAAGCATAGGGACTGTGACTCACAGTAGATGTCTGGTTTGATATTTTTCCAAGAGTCTGTTAAATTTAATACCTGCCACATTAAGGCCTCTTGCCATCCTACTTTCACTGAGGAGTAGAGCACTAGATGTTGTTAGTGGGTCAATGGGAGGTAAACTTTGATTTCACAGTAGTCAGTGAATGGACCCGCCACTCTAGGACACTTCTGCTCATATCTAGCATATACAGCAAACGTTACGATGGAGAGATCTGAAGTGTTTCCAGCAAATGGTGTGGATTTGATTTGGCTCTGTGTGGGAGATCACAGGTAAACTCTCCATCAGGCCATTGACTGAACAACACTTGACAACCCTAACAACTAAATCGAAGTTTCCAGCCAATGTGACAACAGGACTCCATGTCTAAATAAACCAAGTCTTATTATAGATGCAACCGACAGACCTCAGCAGAAAAAGGCTTTGTCAACAGACAGCCCCATACAGGAACCGCTTGTCTCATCGTATGCGTCAAACAATAACAATTACCATTTGCAGAGTCTGCAAAAGACTGAAAATATGGAACCAAGAATCTGGTAGGGAGAAAAAGAGCCGCCTTTAGAGACTGTGTCATTGAGAATGGCCCCGAATGGAACTACAAAGAGATCATAGCGGATCACACTGCTAAGCATCAAGTATCCTTAATTATTCATGAGAAGGCACAGTTCAGAAACTGTGTCAGGCTCCTGAGGAAAATGCCTCGGGACCTGAAATACAGTGAGCTGCCAGGCCTTTAGGATCAGACCGTCTGCATTTTTACTCTCCTTATTGCCGCCTTTGGAAGCTTTGCCGAGCACCGGGCATATTTCCGACTCTCAGTTTCTGCATCTTTAATATGGGGGTAAAGAGAGCATCTAAATTCGCAGATTATCTGGGGACTGGCATCCAAAAATGTACACTCAGCCCCGGGCAGAGGCCAGTGCCTAACACAAACTGTCAGAGTCCATTACTGTTATTACTAATAGCGTTAGACACAGTGCAGTGTAAATGGAAGCTGGGAGGTGGCTATTTTCTGGGTGCCAACAAATTTATTCAAGAACGGTGTGTTAACCATCCATCTACACACAGACTATCTCATCAAGGTGAAAGGTAATCTCCCCCTTCCTGAGAAACAGTAACCATAAAAAAAAAAATACACAAACACAAGCTGACAGAGCTCAGTGACAGAGTATGACAAAGTATGACAAACAGTGTCCTCAGTTTGGGGTCAGGAAGGGGGGAGAAGATATTTAAGCTGATCTCCAAATAATGACAAGGCACTTGCGGGGGGTGGGGGTGAGATCTGGGTCAAGAACTTCTGGAGAAGGGAATATTTAGTTCTGAGACCCTGAGGCACACGGAGCGTGGAGGGCCTGTGGAGCAGTTCCTGTCCCCGAATGATCATAGCAGGAGAGCATGTACCAACAGAAACTGTTTTGTTAATATGCAGCTTGAGTCTCCAGGGAGAGGCATCTGCTTACAGTTATGCACACAGAACTGGAGCCCCAGTTGAGAATTCCCACCAATTAGCTCACTCTTTTTTTTTTTTTTCCTTAGCGAAGAGTACAAAACAAGCTAATGTGTTCATTTCATCCTGAATCTGCAGCAATTGTCTCTCCTCGCCCAAGGTAAATGCTGTCTTTTCTCCTCATGAGTGTCAAACCTACCACACTTGTGCTTGGGAAATTGGTGGACTGGGATTTATCTGAGGAAATTGTTAGGTAAATTAAAGTTTCCCCAAGGTCCATTGGTAGAGATGATTATCAAGGAGATTTTTTTTTTTTTAGGTCAACAGCTGAAGTCAAACTTGTTAAATAATTTTTTTAGAGCAAGTCTCTATCCGGTCTTTGTTTTACAGTTGAAATTAGAACATAAGAAGTGGACTCAGAAGTGTGGCCTCCAGTATGCTGAAGAAGATTCGGGGGTGTAGCCTCCTGTAAATGAAGTGGATTTGGGGGTGTGGCCTCATGTATGCTGAAGATGGTCCAGTAGGTGGGATTACACTCATGCACAGACACACACCTCTAACTGGAGTCTGGATTATAAAGGTGGGGAAGATATGAAATTGGGAAGGGGATGCTAAAAGGGGGTCTGGGAAAAGTTAGGGGGTGGATATAATCAAAATCTATTTTGTATATGTATGAAATTCTCAAATAATAGATAAATCATTTTAAAAGAGAAAGGAAGGAAGTTAGGAAGGAAGGAGGGAAGTTAGGAAGGAAAGAAGGAAGGAAGGAAAAAAGTTAGGAAGGAAATTAGGAAGGAAGGAAGGAAGGAAGGAAGGAAGGAAGGAAGGAAGGAAGGATGGATGGAAGGGACTCCTCTCACACAACGCTATCTGGGCTGTCAACCACATGAATAGTCTTACAGTCTATAGAACTGAACTCCAGAGGAGTCCAATATCAAGGATCCACAGCGAACTCCTGAGACACCCTGAAGAGCCTCTTCCCAGAATAACCACCAAGGAGTTCCACCACTAGGTTCATCAACTCAGAAGACACCAAACATCACATCTTAAAATCTGCATCTCACTGGGGTCCTAAAAGAAGAAAGCAGTATTCTTCTGTGAACAGCTATACTGTAAAACCCAGTGGGACTCACACAACACAGAGAAAGCCACATGCGCACAAAAAAGACCCATATCGCTTCTACAAGAAAGACTGTAGGTGTCATACATGGTGGAGAGAAAACTGCTCATGTGTTTTTCTTTAATAATTTTCCAATAATGTTTTATATAAAGAGTATTTAGAGAATATTATCCCGGTGCATTTTGTCTAACACAGGGACTGAAAAGACTGTATGACAGCTGGTCCTTTGAGATATAGTTTGGTCTTGTTTTTCTACCTCTGTTTATATTTTCTATATGCATAATAAACAGCCTACTATTGTCTCTATTAACAGAGATGAGTCTGTCAAGTTATTTGGAATAAAATTCCATATCTCATCCCTTTTTCTTTTTTCCTTCTGATTGCTCCCACTGAAGTCAGCTCAGAAGCAATGTGGATCTAAGGACCAAAACAGCATGAAGAAAACAAGCAATAGTTATCACATGAGAGAGTAGTAATAACAGCAGCTTTAGGACTAAAAATGCACCAGGAAGCAATATACAAAGTTAAATGAATGTTTGCATGCCTTCATTTTTGCAAAGAAATTGAAAGGAAAACTGTAAGAAATGAATGGTTGCATATCAGATATCTCATTATCAAATGGTGTTTTGTCTCAGATGATTCCAGCTGCATGCATACAAAGAGACCCCATTCAGTGTATTACAGAGAACTGAACAAAACATTGGCTTCATTATTGTCACCGTATTTTTATAAACTTCAGTTAAATTACCTCCTCTGGAGCCCACTTCCAGACCCTGAGATAACTGGACATTATCATAAAGATGAGAGCATCATAAAGTACAGCAAGTTTCCCAAATGTGTGCTGTCATTTCCTCGACTACCTCTGCAGCTTAAGACTACTATCTGAGCATTCAGTTATATCACTATAAAAAATACACCTTTATAAAGAGTGCGCTACTGTCTTAGAGACCTTAGGATAGACCCACTAGAGACATTTACACACAACCTTACTTAATTTCAGTCATTTCTAGAAAAAAAAAATGGACTCGCTGCTCAAAATCACTCATGAATGCCAGGATTTCCAGAAATCCAGAGAAATCGTTATTCTCTCTCTCAAAGAAACAAAAAGTGGTTTTAGATTAAAGACAAAATTAATATACATTCACACATCAATGCATATACTTTTACGATACTATTTCAAGAGATAATAAAGCCCCCAAATACCAATTCAAAATCAATCAGACACGGTTATATTCATAAGATTTATACAGTTTTCATATATTTAATAGAAAAAACTCTAACACATATAAAATGACAATATTAATAGCTAATAGTTATATGACACATATTTAATTAAACCCACAATCTAATTTAGTCCCTTACACATTGCTATTGGGTCAGCAATGTTATATTCACATTCCAGTGGAAGAATTAGAGAATTGGGATTTTGGTTATTTTTCTTAGTTTCATCACCTATAAAATGGAGATGATGATAACAACCTGCAGGGTGGAGTTAGGTGTGCAACAACTCAAAGAATCTTTTGCTAACAGTTACAGCAGGTCCTGACCCTTGGTGACCTACATGGTTGGTCTTATAACTAGCAATAGCACTGTTGTAGTAAATCCCTCAACGCTACACAACTTCTATACACATTACACATTCTCTAAAACTGTAGATGCTGATTACCCTACTGCTCACACTGCCTCTTCCTATAAAAAAAAAAAGAGAGACGTCATCATAGAAAGTGATCGTCAGATGAAATGTTTGCAGAACATTCCCAAATCTGGTAAGAATGGTGGGCCACCATCAATCGCGGTGGCAGCATACAAGGTAGGAGCTAATTTGTGAGGTGAACAAGGGCCAAATTATTTAGAACTTGGTAGACCATAACCAGCTTCCTGAATTGCTTGCACTTGAAGCAAATTGGCAGCAGGGACCAAGGTAGTAAAGAGCCTCCGGATTATGTGCTCCCTGTGGCTCGCTCACTTAGCACTTTAAACCAAGAGTCTGTTCTATATGCTTAGTTTAGAACTCAATAAAACCATGCACCAGGGTGCCAAGCACACACAGAACATTGAAACATTAGACATGTCCGGGAAAAATTAACAAAGGAAAGATGACACTACCCATTCTTTTTGAACACATGGGATCCAGCCAAGGTCCAGGACATTCATAATTATGAAAAGATGTCCCTACCTTCTTACTGCATAGTAGTAATTTCATGTATAGACACAACTCCCTTTAAGACTATCTTAGCCACATAGCCTAGGTCCCTAAAAATAGATAAAGTGGAACGTGGATAGCAAGTTTACCAAACTTCTAACATTTGAACTTCAGTTTTAGTCCTTTGTCAGAAGTTCTTAGTCTTAAACCATGGGCAAAACTCAGATCCAAATGGATAAATGACTTAAACAAATCCCAGAAACCATAACTAGACAGAAATATAAAGGAAAAGCTCCCTGACTTTGGACTTTACATTTCCCAAATATCACACCACAAACTCAGGCAACAAACCAGAAATAAATAAATGGGACTAAAGAAGCACCCCACAGTAAAATCAAAAGCAAACAAAAAAATCAAAAAATATGGCCTACAAATTAGGAGAAACACTTGCAAGTCACATATATGGATAATAACTTGAAATCTGATAAGGATTTAATATATGAAATAATTTACACATCTTAGTAACAAAATTAATTTTGAAAAAATAACTTAAATCAATGAATACCTGAATGGACATTTCCCCAAGTGAGGCATACAAAGGGATATTGGTTACATAAAAACATATTTAACATCACAAATCAATGAAATATAAATCAAAATAATGAGGTATCAGATTACACCTATAAAAATGGCCATTTTTAAAATTGATAAAAGATAAGTGCTGGTGAGTGTGAAGAGAAGGAGGGGCTTTGAACACTATTGGTGGGAATAAAGGGTGGTGTAACAATGATTAAAATGTTATGGATTTACTAAAAAAAAAAAAATCAAAAGTAGAACTACCACATTGCTCAGAAATTCTGAGATAAACTCAAAGGACATCACAGTGCTGCCTTGAAAAGCTATCTGAACTCCAGAGTTCACCGCTGCATCCTTCACAGCACCTAAGACACAGAAGCAGTGGGCAAGAGCACAGCTCAGCAGCAGATTGCTAGCCTGGCATGCAGAAGGCTCTGAGTTCTAGCCCAAGCACTACCAAGTAGCAAAAACTCCCAGGTATGGAAACAACTAAAGTATCCATCAGTGGGTAGAAGAACAAAATCTATGATATGTATTTACAATTGAATGGTTTTCATCTTCCACTGCAGGATAAACTTGGAGGAGTTTATGGTGTGCATCATAAGCCAGACATACCAAGAAAAACACTAAGTAATCTTACTTGCATGCTGAATTGAGAAGTCAGTCAAATACACAGGCCTAGAGAATTTTTTTAAAGTGGCTACCAGAGAAATGAGGGAACAGATGAGTAGGAAATGGAGAGATTTAACTCAAAGAAACAGAAGAATTTGGGGGCGCAGGTAATAAGAAAGAATATGATTTAGAAATTGCATTCAGTAACATGGGACTTTAATCCTAATATCATGAACCCTCGCACAGAAATACCTACCAATCGTGCATCAGTCTTAATGTGACAATTTAAAGTTTTCTAAAATTGTGAAGGATAAACCTAAGGTCAAATTGAACTCTTCCTCTTTTCTCCTAAACAGCAGTCCCCATCTCTAAGGCATTCTCCCAATAGGGGAAAATGTAAACACAATGGTTATAAACCTACAGGTCAGATCTGAGCCCCCCCCCCCCCCGCCTTCCCATCCTCATACAGTTCTTCACACAGCGTAAGGAAAGCATTTACTGAGACTCCAAAGTAAACTAACCCGTCACTACAAAGAGCTTCTCAGGGTCATAAGTGAATAAACAGAAAAGGTGAGGTTGCTCACAAAGTTTAGTTCAACTATGACTCAGTCCAATGCTCTATATCTCAGTAGTTAGAAAGGAATGTCCTACTTAGGTTGTCAATGTCCTACTTGTTTCATGGGTTCTTATGACTGGAGTGGCCAAGTTATTCAATTGCCTTGAGCTTAACAGAGTTGCAGTGCATCTGATTATCCCTGAGGTGCAAAAGCAATAAGGATATGTGTCATTCTGTCATAGTCGGTCTCAGTCAGTCCATCTCTCTCTCTCTCTCTCTCTCTCTCTCTCTCTCTCTCTCTCTCTCTCTCTCTCTCTCTCTCCTTCCCTCCTCCCTTCTCTCCTGCCCCTCTGCATTGCTTTTATTCACCCCGCAGCCTGAGGAATCCAAAGCCTACTTTATGAAATGACTCAAAATAGAAATAAAGAGTGAATAAAAACCATGCAAAGAAAGCGTGGGGGTGGGTCTGCTGGTTCAACGTGACGAATTCCTTTAGTGTGAGAATTAAGTCCTTGGACTCAGTAAGGTAAGGATACTGTCTCACTATGGAACTAGAGCCTAGAGAAATAATTGCTAAAAGCTAACTAGCAAATCGCACCTTCTAGAAAAAGCTGTAACTGTCATCTCAAAGTCAAATATGAGGTTGATTGAGCTTATTAATTCCTAAATTGGAATCTATCTAAACCTAAAATTAAATGAAATGGATATTTAATGAGAAGTCAATAGATGCAAAGAAGCATCTCTGCAGTTACTGTGGTTTTTCCAAAGCATGAAGAGCTTCAGGGATGTCGTGCTGTGTTTTGGAGACAGGTCTCTAGTTTGGCCCTCTTTCCCACAGCTCTTTCAGTTGTCAGGTTGAATTTGCTCGGGAGCAGCATGTGTCCATATTAGGCAATTTGTAAAAACAAACACAAAAAATCAACATAGAGTAAATGCAACAAACACAGTATTATTTTGTGATAACCATGACTATTTGGTAATCCTTAACGAAATCGCTATAGACACAATACATAACTTCCTCATACCACTTCCAGGATACCTGGGTACTTTTAGAGTCCTCTTGCATTTATCCTAGCCTCTGCAGCTCAACCCTAACTACAGGCCATGGGGAGCAAGGAATTACATCACTGCTGGCTATGACACGTAGAATCAATGGCTCAGTTCGTATACTTTCTCTTCCCTGTCTGATCAACTGGATGGAGGGTATGGCTTAAAATTTCAAAGATGGTGGTTGGGGTGCAGAAACATGAGGTGGGGGGATTCTGGAACCCTAAATCACCAAGTGAAGTGGGATAAATCCAGGCAAGGTTCTCATGAGGTGGAAGGATTCGGGAGCCCTAAATTATCAAGTGAAGCAGGATAAATCCAGGCAAGGTTCTCATTTCCTATTTTACTTAGCTATCAATGTTATAACTCATTCTAAGATTCCAAACTTGTCAAAATACAGAGAAGTTATGATGGCTCTAACAATGAAATCTGAAACTCATTAAGCACTGAATGCACACCAGGCACTTCCCTGATGCTTCCTAGAACATTACCATCTACAGCTCTCCCATGAGTCTTCTGGGCCTCAGAATACCCATGGAGAATCTAAAGGTAGGGAAACTCAGCAAGGACCCACAAAGATGAGGCAGAATTTGCTAGGCTACACAGACTCCCAAGAGCAGTGGCTCTCGACCTTCCTAATGCTGTGACCTCTCAATTACAGTTCCTCATACTGTGGTGGCCCCCAACCATGAAATTATTTTTGATGTTGCTTCATAACCGTAATTTTGCTATTGCTGTGAATTGTAATGTGAATATCTGATGTGCAGGGTATTTGATAGGTGTTCCCTGTGAAAGGGTTATTTGACACCCCCCCCCTCAAAGGGTCCATGACATACAGGTTGAGAACCGCTGCCCAAGAGCTCATAGAAAGACAGAATGAAACTCCTATTCAGTACATCCCAGACACTGGGCTAAGTCACTGAGGTACAGAGACTTTGGAGAGGGTCTGACTTCGAGCTACTTACAGTGAAGAGGGGACCGTCATTCAGAGGACTCGGTGAACTACGCGAATGAAGTGCCCTGGCACACGTGGTATGTATGGCAGCTTCCTGGGAAACTGTTACCATTCTCCTTTTGTCTGAAATGACTCGTATCGCGGGCATCACCTGCCCGACCATGGATCCCTTGAACTGGGGAATCAAATTGACTAATATTATTTCCCTACATTCTGGTTCTGTGAAGGATTATTAAGCCATTTATGCAGCCAGGGGGTTAGTCATAAATTACATCACCTCTTGATTAATTGATGCCTGCCAATTTGGTACCATATTGTTGATTTCAAGTAAGCAAAAGCTATTCTCTTTAACCTCTAGGCATGTTTTCTTTTAATATTTTCATTTTGGTTTGCTTTTTTTCTGCCCTATGTATGTCTTCCTTTCCTAAGCACACCAGCCTGTATTTTTCATGGGTCTTACCACTAGATCTTCTCTCCTGGCTGGTCAAGCTACAACCGAGGACTGTGAACCTGCTCTGATTTCCAAGGGATGACTCCTCAATGGCTTGCCACCAATATATCCTCCAACCACTTAATTTTAGATGTTCTAAAAATCAATTCAATAAGTATTTACTGACAACTTTCCAGCCCGTGGGCTAGACGGGCATAAGAATACAACAGTGGACAAAGCCAAATGCATTCCCATCCATTACAAAGCACGCAGTTTGGTTTGGGACGGGCACTGATGGAATGGTAGATAGAAACAAAACTGCAGCGCATGATGGAGAAGAGTTCAAGACATAACAGGAAAGGGAGGAGAGGGAGGGAGTAGAAGGGACAGACAGAGCAGATGGAAGGGAGGGAAGAAGAGGTAACAAGGGTGAGCGCAAGCTAACTAGCTAGGCTTAAGTTGGTGGGAAAGATTATGTGAAGAGTCCAGTTAGTATACGGGGGAAAAAGGAGGGGTGTGTGTGTGTGTGTGTGTGTGTGTGTGTGTGTGTGTGTGTGTGTGTGTGTAAAAGGGCATTTTAAAGCAAGATACACCTGAAAAGCCAAACAAAGGCCAGGACATAGAGATTCATAATTCAGTTAAAGACAGTAAACCATGGCATGTTTTAAGGTGTTCTTTATGCACACCCTGCGGGCAGTTTCTCCTGCAACAGAACCCACCTAATGAGAAAAGTGGCGTGGAATTGCTTTTAGCTGAAACGTCCAGAGAAACCACCTCAGCCCTGGAAGGCATTCAGGTCAGCTTCGGTGCACGGCCCTGGACTTACTCATTTGGGCGCAAGGCACGATACATGCAGATCACAAATACATCCCACCGTGCCTGGGTTGATGCCTTAAAAGAAGCAAAAGGGCTAAGAGAGAAAAGAAGGAGGAAGCCACCAGGTTGGTATGATAAATCCTCATGATGGTAGGGTCAGTCCAGTTCACTGGGCTTGGAGCCCAGCTCCAAGCTGGCTGGGGCTCTGGGGAATGAGGCTAGTCTCATCATGCCACATGGAGTCCTACAGATAAAAGCCTTAATTAAGTAATGTATGAAACAAATTAAACAGATTTGGTCCAGTTTCTGCCAGCCAGATTAATTAGGGTGCCCAAATGGAATAACATGCTCATGGGAAAATCCTCAGTCGCCAGGATGGTATAAAACTGAAGAGGCAGTATGACCAGCAGGTAGTTGTCTATAGGTCCCTGACACTTACACACATTTTGCAATGGAGGAACACATTTGTTTTAAACTTTATTTTTCTGGATTTTGTGACAAAAATAGCCTGAAAATATATACTCTCTCTCTCCTTCCCCACCTCTCTCCTCTATCTATCTATCTATCTATCTATCTATCTATCTATCTATCTATCTCTTCCCTTCCTTCTCTCCCCTTTCTCCCCTCCCTCTCTCCTCTCTTTCCTCTCCCTGGAGGAAATAACAGGTTTATTTACTGTCAAGTATAATAAAGACCATGTTTCTGGCCAAGGCAAAGGTCAGGTGGGTTTCTCTGCAGTGTTATTAGGAGACATTTACTCTCCTTGATGAGGGCTAAGGTTCCCATTCTACACCCTTTCTGCCTTGCCCTGCAGGAATCATGACTCAGAGAATAATGAATGCTCATTTTCCTGCAAATGCCAGTGTTCTGCTCCAGTCCTCTATGTCTGACCCATAAACAGCAAACATGGACTGGGGAAAGCTAGTTTATCAACTATGAATAGGGCAAACTCTCATACTCATCGTATCTCTTGACACCTACAACCCTCCGGGCAAGTGTACTAGTCATCTTTTTCATTGCTGTAACAAAATAACTTACAAAAATCAGCTTCAAGGAGGAAGGGTGTATTTGGTCTCACAGTTTAGAGACATGTTGTCCACCAGGGAGGGGAAGGAATAGAGTCAAGAGCGGCTTTATTCTGTCTTGACCAGTGCCCAGCTGCCTTCTGATTTTCCCATGATCTTGTCTGGGACTCCAGATCTCAGGTGACCACATTCAAGGTCGACTTTCTTACCTCTTCCTTGGAGTCACCCTCACAGACATACCCAAAGCTCCGAGTGTGCATAATCCAAGTTCACAATGGAACTTAACCATTGCTGGTGGGTATTGTGGTGCCCACCATTCAGATGAGTAAATTAAGGCTTTCCCACATACAATCAGTGCACTAAATTACCAATTTACATTTTCAGCCATTATGTTTTTGTGCTGTTGGTCCAGACATAACATTTGGCAATTCCATGCTCTGAATTCCAAATGCTTTTATTCAAATTCGTCTACAGATTCTCATCTTTAAATGCCCCTCATTTCTTTTCTTTTTTGTTGTTGGTTTTTTGTTTGTTTGTTTGTTTGTTTTTAGAGACAGGCTTTCTCTGTGTAGTTTTGGTGCCTGTCCTGGATCTTGCTCTGTAGACCAGGCTGGCCTCCAACTCACAGATATCCACCTAACTCTGCCTCCCGAGTGCTGGGATTAAAGACGTGCAACAACACCACCTGGTGCCCCTCATTTCTTAAAAGATAATTTCTTTGTTGATGCACAGTGACCCTGTAATAAACCATCTACCACGAGATTCTTCAAGACACAGAGATTGGCATGTGGTATAAAAGTTCCTCCAAAGAAACTACACCCCAAGACTCCTGTCCAGCTGTTGAGAAAAGGCATTATTTAAATTTTTTCATAATTTCTGTGGTATAAAATACGTGGCTTAGAGCTGAGCATTCAATTTCCTATAAAGAAAGTATCCTAAAGAAAAAAATAAACCACATGGAAGACTTTGACCAAGGTAGTGACAATAAAACCAAGCCAGGGACAATATAAAACCATGCCCGACGAGAACCTTGTACTGGCCTTTGTTTTATAAGTAAGCAGAAGTTACTCCAGTTTGACCATGCCTCATAAGAGTCTATGTCCTGTGTGAGGACAAGGGATCTGTTGGGAAGTGTTCAGCTCAGAATGGCGCTTCAGCCAGAAAGGAATAAATGTAACTCTCCTGGAAGTAACTTAATTCATCGGAGGGGTCAGTTGTTCTAAGGGTAAGCTTGTCTCGCTTAGTTCTCTCTTCCTCCCAGACTCTTGCCAAATTACTTTGTGGTGAAACATCCAGAAGGTCCTTTCCAAAGGCTGTGTAGATGTCAGGACCATAACCTGGACTTCACAGCCTGTAGATGCACGTGCATGAGCTAAATAAACTGTTCTGTATAAACTGTCTAGCCATGATGGCTCAGCTATTAGCCTCTTGGTGTCAAGACTGACAATCTGAGTTTGATCCCTGGAACCAACCCAGCAGAAGGAGAGAACTGACTCCTCCAGCTTGTCCTCTGACCTCAGCACGTGTGCTCTGCCACTGCCCCCAATCACGGTAAACACCCAAGAAATAAGTATAATTGTAAAGATTTATTTTTAGTTGTCTAGACCATGATATTTTGAGACAGCAACACACAAAACAATCCAAGATACTTCTATTAAACTAACTTTCGATGTATTAATCAACCTTAAGACTTTGAGTTTGCTGATCGGTTATGATTTATCCTAGATTAAAATCCATCTTCAGACTGATGAGTTTGGCTCTCATCTTTTCCAAGATATTTAAAAAGCTGTGACATTTAAAAAATGCAAAGGATAAAAACATGTGAATATCAAGAAAGACTAAACAGTCATTCCTAAGTTTTTACATGTTACAGAATTGATAGTCTTCCTTGGACCTGATCTGTCTGAATAGCTATTGAAAGCTGATAACTAACTACTAAAAACAAAAAACAAAGGGAGAAGATAAAATCACTGAAATTTATCTAAAGCACTTGGCAAGGGCATGGAATAGCATTCTATCTGTGAAAATGCTTATCAGACATCAAGAAGTGGCTATCAAGTTCCTGCAGGAAAAATCTGAAAGTTAATTTAAACTGATAAGAGCACAATGTGTTTGAAGAATTTCAAACAGAGAAATGTTTACAGAGGGTATAGTTTTAGTATGAATCTGGAGATGTGGGTATTGAGGGTTCTGGTCATAAAGAGCACCATGACTTGGTCTATAGGCTAATCAGTATCATCTTTATTCTACAAATCAGTTGCTTTAATTAGGAATATACAGACTATGTGTGTGTAATATGAGCATGCTGTGACTATGATTTTATATGGCATGTGTATGGAAGGGAGACAAACACAGGGTGAGGACCTATAACTATGTTTTAAATCTGATCCTTTAGTGAAAAAAGAAAAGATTTATAAAATCTACTAGGGATATCTGTGGGAAGATAGCTCTTCGGTATGCTCAGGGGAGGTGAGCCTGACTTCTGAACATGTATGCACTGCCCAGATGGTGTTTAATGTCATTCCCTAAGGATTGTGTAAGGAAAGAACTCTGAAAACATGCACTTACATGTTACTCAGGAACAGAACACAGGCTCAAAAAAGAAAAAAACAAGAAAAAATGCCATTTTTGCTATCATCATATGTAACTATAATGATTTTATGAATGTTCGAATTTTAAATTGTCTAGGACACACTTAAGAAGAGCTGTATCCTATACACAGGTAGTTTATCGGCAAGTCTCTAGGTCCCCTTCAACGAATATGAAATGGAGACTGGTTTTACTTGACGTTTTGCTAATTATCTTTCAGTCTGCAGATGGTTGTTAAGAATTTCCAGGGAGTAAGACACTCATCTCAGAAATCAACTGCAACAAGATCTCACTCAGATGGTAATATGAATGGGAAGAAATAGAAGCAAATGTTCTTAGCCAAAACATTACCACAATATTTTATGGTAATGTTTCAGAAACTACTGATAGTGATAAAAGAAGAGAGTTTGGAATTACCAGAAATGAGGAAAAATAAAACCTGAAAAGAGGAAGAATATCAGAAAATACCAAATTTGAAGGGTAGTTGCTTTAAGAAGTTATATTTAAAATTTTCTGAAACAGACACTGCGGGACATTTTTGGAAGACTTTTTACTGTTTGGTTTATAAAACCCAGCTACAATTTTTAGATACATTGTTCACACCGGTGTTTATAAAGATAACCTGACCTCACGGAGACCTGTAAACTTCCTAAAACCCAGAAAAGTCTGAAACCACTGGAGTTCCCACACAAACCTGCACACTGCTAATACAGGAAAGCTCGTTCATCTCACCCGCAAAAGCAAACCATTGTCAAAAGTAAAACTTTCTACAGTGAAAAGTATCCAGCAGTCTGAACACTAAAGTGTAGAATGCTGGTGTAGTCGTTCTCCCTTCCCCCACACACTCATCTTGAAGCTTGAGTGTCAAAAAGAAAATTTAAGAAGAAAGTTATGAAAGTAATAACGCTTCAGAAACCAGAAGATCCACAGTAAACATTTTTAAGGTTTATATCCCCCTGATTCAAAAGACTTCAAAATACTAGTACTACAAAGTACTGATGACTAAAGCTCATGGGAAAATGTCCAGTTCTACAGACATTTCTTAGTCAGAAGTAATAAAGACGGCATACACGGGGAGAAGGAAATGCATATTTCTATATCTACCTATGAGCTTTTCCCTATGACACAGAAAAGCCGCTGAGAAGAGAAAAGTGGGAAACCACGTGTGAAAATCTACTCCAGAGCTGTGTGATGAGCTGTGTGAACTGGACATAACGTAGGCAACAAAACTGTCTATCACAACAAGGAGGGTCCTAATGTAAATGTGTCCTGGGCATCTAAATGAGGATGATTTTCAGCTAGGGACATCAGTAAGAATGTATGGTGATGATTAGCAGTAGCAACAAGACCACCACACCCTCTGCACTTTGGAGAGGAGTGAGAGAACCATGAACAAGAGTAACAACTGCGAGAAGCACAGATAAAGAATCCCTGTGTGTTTCACAACCGTTTTTGGACCCTAACACACTTTAAAGCACATAATCCTCTCCATCCGGTCCAGTTACCTTCTGATAGGCAGGTAAGTCTTTGAAGTGCATTGAAATAACTACCCGGGGTTTATCTTACAAAACTCCAGCAGGGTTAGGAGGGCATGGAGTTTTCACCTACCAACGGGGCATGTTTGACTCTGTGTGGCTAGAATCACAGCTTTTAACATTCATGAGACTGTTGATTTTAAGATTAACCATGTAACACAGCCAGAAGGTAAATTAAATTGTTTTTCCCAAAATTAACCATTTATAAGTCAGGCATGGGTTTATCTTTGAGTAAGGGTTATTTAGCCTTTAAACAATCAAATAGAAAAATTAGCTTAGATAAGGCAAGGAATTTAGCTCAATGGTAGCACATTAGCCCAAAATTCAAGGCCCTAAGTTCAATCTTCTGTACTAAGGAAAAAAAATCCTTAACTAGATTAAGAATTAGCAGCCAATAAAGTCAAGATTAAATAATAAGGTAAAGGAAAGCATTACTTTTGCTATTGCTGGTTAAACAGACTGCTAAACACATGAAGTAAATTTTTCCAACACAATTTTTATCTTGCAGTGAGGAGAAGCAGCCCAGTATATCTTATGGGAGCCCACCACAGCTAGCATAAGCTACCTCCCAGATTCATGTGTGGCTATCAACACTAAATATAAATTCTGGAACAAAGCCCAGAACCTCTTATAAACTAAAAACCAAGCATCCACCTTAAAGGGGAAGATATGCTTCTCCTCAGAGCATGCACATGCTCCTTCTCAAGCCTTGAACATCCTTCGAATCTTCATTTCTCTGGCCCAGCTGTAATATCAGTTCGCAAACATGATGTGTACTTAACATAATGGGTACACCACCTTCAAAAGCACGTTGAAGAAAATCAAGTCAAACAGAATTCATTTTCATTTTGAACAACTACTTGATAGACAGCATCATAAAGAGAAGTTCATAAAACTACATGACATAGCATAAAAAGTCAAACGTAGTGCCCAAGGAGCTATGTTTGCAAGAGTGACTATCACCAGACTGTTTCAGCACTAACCATATTCTAGCTTTTAGGAAAGTGATTTGGTGCACACACCACATATTACATAACTCTGTCAAGGGAGTTAGTGCTTCATGCTATAATCAAACACACGTGCATTCCTAAAGTGAAACATAAGTTTCCTGGAAAGGGGACTGCAAATAGCTATGTACCGGATCAGTTAGGTGGTTAGGTTAAGTGAGATGTAAACAGAAATTCCTGTTACCCAGAAAACGTCTCCGGAGTTGGATGTGAACGATGCTGAAGAAAACAGAGTCGAAGAAAGTGAGACTTAAAAAATGAAGATGTGGCTGAGCATGGTGGCCCATGCAATTTATCCCACTACTCAGAAGATAGACACAGGAAGATCTCTATGTGCTTGGGGCCAGCCTGGTCTGCATAAAAAAATTCAGGAATACACACACACACACACACACACACACACACACACACACTCGCATGTGCACACACACATACACATGCATATATGCAAATTCACACACATGAAGTAAGGGAGGGAGGAAAGAAAGGTAGACAGATATTTGAGCAAAAGATAGACAGATATTTGAAATAATTTAGAAGAAAAAGGACGGGCTGAAAGAAAGCAAAAGACAGTTTTGAGCTTGAGTGGTGTAGACAAAGAAACATTTGATGTCACAGTCCAACATATCCAATACACAAACCAAGAGAAAAAAGTCCCACAACCAACTCAGGAGGAAAACACAGAGGACCAGTTCTTAGGTTGATTTGCATTGCCATCTTGAAAGGCAGAGTAACAGGTGATACCCACACCACAGTCCCCCGGGTCTGTGAATATGCTGCCTAGCCATGAGACCTCTGAAGGTACTGTTAAGACTAAACACTTTATAATGGGATGTTTTCCTCCATTGTACAGGACATATTATCATTGAAGCCTTTCAAAATAGAGAGATTTCTCTGGCTCATGTCAGACACACTGAAGAAAAGGAAAATACAAAGAGACATGAATCTGTGATCCACTCTGTTGCTGATGAGGACATGAGTCATGGTAAGGAAAGAAAGGTCAGAAGAAAGATTGTCTGGATTGACAAACAGAGAGGGGAGACTGACCTCCTGTAGTTGCAAGGTAATTAATTCAACACCAGTAAGGATAAGTTTGGAAACGGATCCACTCTCACATTTTCTAGGAAAAACATAACCGCCAAACACCCAGATTTCAGCCATTAGAACAATTGCAGCCAACCCATTCTAGACCTGATTTTCTGTCCACAGAATTCAGAGGTGATATACAGGAGTTGTTTGGGGTCATTAAATCCATGTTAATAGCCTCACCTCTGGTGAGTGGTTGGCTATAGTCAGAGAGATATTGCAAATGTGAACCAGAATGAAGTGAAATGGGTAAAAGGTGTGATTTTTCCTGGCAATTAGAATAGACTGAAACACATTTATTGAGCATCTAATTTGTGTTGGGAGAAAGTGTGTTGAAATCGTTAGTCAGGCTCATAGATACACCTTGCCCCTTCCGGCAGTGTTGCTATCAACAGGAATAGAAACCAGGATTCTTTTACACAAATAGATTATAAAACTGAACACAGTAGAAGAAAGCTGTGCCTTCCTGCTTCGAAAGCATTATGCATCAAAGATACATGTAGCCAGTTTAAGGGCAGAGACCTTCATCTAAACTGGCTTACATTATTTTTAATAATTTCTTATTTTTTTGAGCTTTTAGCATCATTTCTCCCTTCTCTTTCCTTCTTCCAAACCCTCCCATTTACCCCTTTTCTCTCTTTCAGATCCATGGCTTCTTTTTTCAATGATTATTGATACATGCAGATATATATATAAATATATATATTTATATATTTATATATATATAAATATATATATATATATCCTGCTAAATCTGTAGGGTTGGCTTTTCACATCCACTTTAGCAAGTATATTGTTGTTGTCCTTGTTCTGCCCATGTTTAGGCAGTGCACTGGATAGTTTTATATCAACCTGACACAAGCCAAAGCCATCTAAGAGGAGGGAACCTCTGTTAAAGGAAATACCTCCATAATATCAGGTTGTAGGCAATCCTGTAAGGTATTTTCTTACTTAGCAATTGGAGGAGGACCCTGCCCATTTTGGGTAGTGTCATCCCTGGACTGGTAGCCCCGGGTTCTATAAGAATGTAGGCTGAGCAAGCCATGGGAAGCAAGCCAGTAAGCAGCACCCTCCATGGCCTCTGCATCAGCTCCTGCCTCCAGGTTCCTGCCCTGCTTGAGTTCCTGTCCTGACTTCCTTCAATGATGGACCATGAAGCGAAGTGTAAGGAAAATGAACCCATTCCTCCTCAATTTGCCTTCTGGTCATGGTTTATTCACAGCAATAGTAACCCTAACTAAGACAGAGAGTCATGTTGGTGAGACTTTATGGGTGTAGCTTCTAACATACTTGGAGATACAGTCCCACAGCGAACTCCCTGGTCTTCTTACTCTTATAATACTTCTGCCTCTTTTTTCCACAATGAATGATTCCTGTACTCCAACATCACTTACCAAATGGTTACAGAAGACAATCTTATTATATGTGATATAAAATGTCACATCTGAGAAGTTGAAAATGTGGAACTTTATAGCGAACCTACCTGTCTCAGCAGACAAGAATTTCCAGAAATTGGACTTTTCATTTAATCAATCTTATAAAAAGCTCTCTCTATATAAAAGGACTACATATTCATAGATTAAAAAATGCAGTATGGCCCCTATGAATCATCTCATCATAGTTTACATAACAATACTAACACAGTTTGAGTTCACTATCTCCTAGCATTCCAGAGTTTAGACCCAAAGCCAAAGTCAAAAAGGACATATATAGTACACACTCTTAACCATAAATTAAGCAAGAATGGTGTATTTTATAAATGGGGACTACATTCAAGCTCAAGGTTCAGATACGAACATCCAGTGAAAATTGCTTGAAGTCTTATGCCTCCCTCATTTTTCAGTGCTGTGTACCAGGAAATTTTCTAAATTTGATAAAGTTAAGGAAGTCATTAGCCAAGCACACCATTATTTATTAATACTGACCAGAGTGATACTGATGGCTCTTTTACTGTTTGCACACCATACCTCACACCCTAACATTCAGACAAGACTCCTCAGCAGGACACTGACAATGTTATCAAAATGATCACAGGCAACACACTATATAGACAGAGCAGGCTGTATTCATATATTTAGGAGTGTGTGTGTGTGTGTGTGTGTGTGTGTGTGTGTGTGTGTGTGTGTGAGAGAGAGAGAGAGAGAGAGAGAGAGAGAGAGAGAGAGAGAGAGAGAGAGAGTAGGAAGATGAGTGAGAGAGAGAGAGAAAGAAAGAAAGAAAGAAAGAAAGAAAGAAAGAAAGAAAGAAAGAAAGAAAGAAAGAAAGAAAGAGAGAAAGGAAGGAAGGAAGGAAGTAAGTTTTTTTTAATTCAACATTTGAATTAAAAAAAAACCTTGTATTTGAGAGAAGCTAGGTAGTACATAAGGGATTTTGGAGGGAGGAAAGAGAAGGTAAGAGATGATGTTATCATATTTTAAATTTCAAAAATAAATTATTATTTAACATGATGATAAGCCACCTGATCATTTTTAAGGCTTTGCCTGGTTATTTTGCTATGTTTGGTGATAATTCTTCTTACATCTAATCTATCTTTCCACATCAAGCTTCACCCTTTCTAACCACACTAAGAACAACAACCCTCTTCTCAAAGCGGGCTATACAGTGCGTGCATCGCCCTCCTTAAGTCTGGCAAATAATTACAGACCTATAAATTTCTAACCGGCTACACTTGCTTTATATCTAAACCATTAACTTAAATTTATTGAACTAGAAAATTGGAAAATAAAAATAGACAGCTGACGACACAAGATTTAAACTTAACCATAAAATGCTGGGTATGTGCATTAATAAGTATGCCATATTTCATAATGAGAGCTATCTTATCAGTGGAAGCCCTCAATCATCAGCATATATTGTCTGAGTAACTACAAACATGAATTTAACAAGAAAAAATTATGACACAATTCAGGAAGCATCCTTATTCTGACACCTGGATTTACATTTAACTCTCCATTGTCTCATAGTTATTGTTTGTTTAGTATTTACTATGTTTTCCTGAATTGGTGCAGAGAGACCACAAAATCCCACCATGTGACTTTCTAACTCATTTTTCAACTGCATTTTTTGTTTTCTTGAATAAAGCTTCAACCAAAGGTTTAAACATTTTCCTAAATAATTGGCCATAATCTTTTCTCTCACGATTCTGGAGGCACACTGCAACACACTAAATTTAGGTTTACATCCTTCTGAAAAATGAGAATTGGCACAGAGGATGAACCTGGCCAGGTTCACAGGAGAGTTGCAGGAATGCAAGAATATTAATAAAAGATGATTTCCTTAGCTATGGGGCTAATGAATATGCCTTGGGACAGAGCTGCTCTCTGCCATATGATTTTGAAAAATAAAATTTTTGCAGACTGACCTTTTTCCAGGCTAGAATTAGAATGATTTTGAAATAATCTATAAGGCTTGATATTTTCTTGGTCCTTGAGGTAGTTTACAGCTCTAACAAACGAACACTTTTGCTCAGAGTAAAAAAAGCCTGTCCCAGATTTTTGAACACCTACAGGTTTGGGATTTGGAGAAGTCCTCCTTGCGTCAATCACATTATTTCCAGATTCGGCACTGAAATGGTCACTGCTTAGGCACAATGACACACAGATGCTGGAATCCAGCACCTTGCCAGACACCCTGGCCTCTCCCGAAATCTGATACTCAATTCTCTGCTACAGCAAGGCACCCCCACTGTTCCTGTGTAACGCTTCATGTGCCTTAGCTGGCCATATATGTAACAGCACAGAAGAGAAGGGCCTGCTTCCGTTCGCATGGCATCCCAAGAAAGAAAACAAGCATCATGGGAGTGAGAAGAAGCTGGGAAAAGCACACGGACAGGGTGATTCCCAAGGCAGCCAATGCCCCATTCTAAATTCCACCACGTGGGTACAGCTCAAAGACCTGAACACAGCTGAAAGTTAAAAAAATGAGGCTGAGGACGTGAAACTATTCAAAACTCAGAACGGGAAGATACATCCAAGAGTCCCACGACCCCCCCCCCCCAACAGCATTCACATCTCATCACAGTAACCAAATGTTCCCTCATGCTTTGGAGAGCATTGCTCACTTCAACACAAGCTGTTCTGGTGTAAACTGGCTTGACTGACAGGCATAGGTAGTCCAATGGTGGCCTCTCAGCTCTGCTGGGTGTAACAGGAGGCCTCCCAAAACATTACCAAAAGAAACTATCACTTGGTATGTGATCTCATTATCTTGGCAAATCAGTTCTTACTACCTCCCTTGCCTAGTAATGATGTGTCTGCAATCAGTCCCTTTCTAGATCCAACCCACCTCTCCCCTGCAAGATGCTGCAGAAAACATTGAGATGATCTTATAGCGTCCTATGTAACCAAGGTAACAGTTCCAAAGAACATGAAAATTAATTTTACAGATAACCATTTCTGACCAATTTTCAGTGGGCACAGCCACTTCTCCATAAACAACAAATTCAGTATCTAATATTTTTGGTGGTGGAGGGGGGGAGCTCCTAATCCCTTAGACTATGAAATTATTTTGTTGCTACTTCATAACTGTAATTTTGCTACTGTTATGAATCATAATGTAAACATCTGATATGCAAGATTTATGACATGTGACCCCTGTGAAAGAGTTGTTGGACCACCAAGGGGGCCCACAACCCACAGACTGAGAACCACTGATTTAGACAGCCATTTGTGATCTTCTTTAATCTGTTCTAGGGTTTCACAGCCTCAGGACTACTGACACCTGGGACCAGGTAATTGTTAGTTGTTCAGCGAACAATTGTGTTGTACAATCTTTAGAAATGGCACAGTCTTTATTACCTATATGCAATATCATCACCTCACATCCTCTAGTGATAGCAAAACCAAAGTATCTCTAGACACTGCTCCTTGTAGTAAGAGGAGGGGTATAACATGATCCCCAACTAAAAGACACTGATTTAGCCCCAGACCTTTCCACAAACCTTAATAGCCACAATCTCTTATGTAAAACTTCTCACCAACAAAACTTTGTTGCTCATTTGGAGTCCTGACTCTCGTTTCAACATTGTTTTCATTTCATTCCACTCCATCCTCATTGTCTTTAGGATCCACCTGAGGTTCCAAATCCTACTGTCTTTCTGAACATGCCAGTTGAGATCCTACAGTTTGTTTATAGGTCTTGATTTTGTCCACAGTACTCAGTTTAGCAGTTCTGGCCACATACAAGTCTCAGAGTCTGTAGGCTGTTTCTCTCTGTTTAGTGACAATGATAAAATCCTATCCATGTTACTGGTAACAGTGAAAGGCCAATAGGGTGGCACACATGAATGTACATATAACCAAATATGAGTTATTATTAATAAACTGTAGAGCATAACGGTTACATCACAGTTGTGTTATTTAGGTGTTATGGGTGGGGAGCTGGAAAGGATCTGAAAGGAGATGAGAGAGGAAAACTTATGATCAGAATATACTGTATAAAGAATGTATTTTCAATAAAAAAAGAAAGACATAAAAATTCCTAGCTACTAACTATAAAAAAAACTCTTGCTATGAAAGTTATACCTTCACATCACCAAATCTTTATTACTACATTATTATTATTTTACTTTTATTTTATTATTTTTTTAATTATTATTATTTATTCATAATTGCTGTTTTATTTTGTGTATTGATGTGTTGTTAATTTGTTATTAAAATATAGCTTATATTAATCTGTTTTATTTTAATATTTTATTAATTATTGTTAATAATCTATATTGTTATTGTTGTGTGTGTATGTGTGTCTGTCTCTGTGTGGGTGTCTGTCTGTCTGTCTCTGTGTGTGTCTGTATGTGTGTGTGTGTGTGTGTCTGTGTGACAGTGTAACTATGTGGGTATGAGCATAAACGGATGTATGTGTACATCACTGGACTTTCAGAAGTCAGTTGTCTCTTTCTACCTTGAGTTCCCGGCACTGAGCTCTGTTCTTCAGCACAGCAAGGGCCTCTATCTGCCGAGTCACCTCTCCTGACTTCCCCCAAACCTTAAGGCTTGTTGCAAGCAGGTAAAATTCCCCCAGAATCTCTGCTAGAACATTTTTCAACGAGAACCTGGTCAACTTCTTAATAAACCAACAAAACAACTGAAGAGAAATTTAGCTGCTTAATGATCCCATTGCAAGAAAATAAAATTTCACTTTACATTTCCCTGTGTTCTTGAAGTCACTGACTGCCCATTCATAAAAGTTACTTATCTTACAAATTATATAGATGACCACTTCAGATATTTTATTGGGAGATTTGAAACCAAGTCTAAGAACTGAAGAAAGAGTAAGGTAGTTGAAATCCCGGGGAACCATTCAAAGGTAAAATACTAGTACAGTTTCCAAGGCCCTGGTTTTGGATCCCAGGTATTCAAAGACGAAAACCGTATTTGAAGGAAGAGAGTTGAAACCAATAACAACTATAGTAAGCACATACCAAGTCAGTGTCTTCTACCTGTGCTCACTAATAGCTTCCTTTGGCAACATAAACAATGTCTGCTATTTCTAAACTCCCCATGTCAGCACTAAACATGTTTCCAAAGCACTGTGCAGAATCTATATCCATCTTCATTATGAGAAGATGGATATAATTTGGGTTACAGCCAACTCTCTCCATCAAAGGTTAGTACATTCGGGTATCAGTCAATTCAGGTAAAAATAAACCCTTAGCAAGGGTTTAATTCTATTAAAGTTAGCCTATGGAACCCAACATGTCTACTGCAGAGAAAGAAAAAATGTTTCAGGTGGCATGACAGTTACTGACAGTGGCTGCGGTCTCTCACACAGCAGTGACTGTAAAGCAATATTCATTTGGGGTGTTACCGGCTTGACGGCTCAAATTTTCAAAAAGTCATTATAAAGCTGGAGGCTCCTATGGGGAAAAGCAATTAGCTCTAATCAGCACTTCTCAAGTAGAAATCAAATGGCATGGACTCCAGCCTATGGTGTTCTGTGTTTCACGTAATGAGTTTGGTGTTTGAATGAATTCTACTTTCATTTAAGGATCTGCAGATCTGATTTAATTAATGCTTTTGAAAGAATTTTTAATAAGCACTGTCTTAGAACAAAGA
Source organism: Peromyscus eremicus (assembly GCF_949786415.1). Classification (NCBI taxonomy): domain Eukaryota; kingdom Metazoa; phylum Chordata; class Mammalia; order Rodentia; family Cricetidae; genus Peromyscus; species Peromyscus eremicus. The sequence continues at coordinate 18,552,506 of NC_081434.1, read as the reverse complement.
CCCTTTCTTCAAAATTTGGATTACACGTAATCTGTAAATCCCAATGAGTTGATTTACTCAAAACAGGATAACCAATACAGATTAATACAAGTAAGCCAGGCAGATTTATGTAAAAAACCTTCTCAGTCTCTAAGGTTGAAATGTAGTTTTCAAAAACCAAAACAGGCTTTCAATATGGAGCCTCTTCTTGCTTGCATTAAGCCATGAATACTCATGGGTGGCATGTTTAAAAAGCAGCAGACATACTTTACTACAATCGTGCTCCCACAGTGCACTGGCAAAGGCTGAGGGACTGTATGAGTTACAGCTCAAGTCTGCATATAAATACACAGAGATACTCTTGTGGTTTATAAGTTCTGTCCAGGATGAGAACCTTTTTAAAAAATCAATATGCTCCCTAATTGATCCACTACAAGCTTCATTTTGACAGTGAGGAGTAGAGTCAGAAATAGATGTGGTTGATTTAATTCAGCACTTTACAACAGTGGGCTGTGATTCACATGTGGTTAGAAGGAAATCTATGGAGACTTGGAGCTGGATTCTTCTAGAGGCTCTATGATTCCTAAAGCAGCAAACTTGACAGTTAATTGATAACTTGGAATTGTAGATGAGTTGTGAAGTTAGGCCGATTTCCCAGGAGTGAAAGAGAAAGGCCTTACACACTCCAGTTCCCATAATGGATCTGAATAAATACATTTGAAAAAAAAATATTAGAACCAAGTCACTTAAGCCAAAATAAAATTTAATCTTTCAATTTATCAGATCTGTGTTTCAAATATCTTCCTAGTGAATATCAAAACATCATACTTTTCTATAGTGTATGCGTCAATGTTTAATGATGAAATCAAAAGAATACTTCTAAAGTATCTAAATATTAAAAATTAGATAAACAATAGCCAAAAATACTTAACAAGCAAAATAATGAGTTAGAATGTTTTCACACACAATATTTTAGCTAAAGGGGAAAAAAATTAAATTCCCCATTTTATTGAAAACATACAATTTTATACTCTACATTGGTCACATACTGAGATTACTGAAGGTCACGTTGGTCCGTTAAAGACAAGCTACCAAACAGTGCTGAGGAAACACGATGAACATAAAGAGCATGTGCCTGTATTTCTGTCTGTATCTTCTAGACATAAAGATTACTGTTTGCCCTGATAGTTAAATCTCTAAGGAAAAAGGCTATGATGATGGGGGAAATTCAAGGTCAAGGGAGATACAGCCAACGCAAAGGCTCACAAACTAGTCTAAAGAAAATCATCAGCTGCATTACTAGACAGCTTGACAAACTCTTAAGTAGTTGTGTGGTTCTGAAAGTAAATGATGATCACAAATACATATTCAAAGGATCTAATCACTAATAAAGGCTACCACCAATGTGTCAGTCTCCTTTCGAAGTTATTTACCCCCAAGTAACTCTCAAGGGCAGGTGAATACCGTCTCAGCCTCTAAGGCCACAAAGCAAAACACGCTCTTAGCCATGACTATAACTGCTTATGTTTAGACAAGTATCGCCTCATGCAACCAAGGTCTGAGCCTTTCCTAATAATTACAGAAAAGGTTTACATCTAGAAGACATAGCGCTGAACACTCTATTTACCACAATGTACCCTAGTAAATCATCAGTTATTTTCAAATTAAATACAAGGTAATAATAATATGGAAAAGTAGGAGTGTGAAATGAGGTATACAGCAAGAATATGCTGAACACCCGCTAATGGACTAGTACTACTATCCTTGTCAGGCAATAAAAAAGAAGACAAAACATTCTATTTGTTCAATGGACATCAGCAAGGTTTCTTCCCAGTATCTTGTTGTATTCAAGAAGAAACAAGTAAGGAGTAAGTTCCTAGGTAATGGAGTGCAAATAATTACAGTCCAAATGGTAACTACTCTAAGGATTCAAGCTCGTACCTTGAGAAAGAGCAAATCTGTCAAAGTTTACATTGGCTTATTCACAGTGAAAGTCTCCCACATAAACTCAACACGATGTTTAAACTTTTACTTCAGAGGTTACATGCATGGTTCAGTCTAACATGATGGATTTAATCCTGGGTTTAATCCCGTACTGAGAGGAGAGGTGGAGAGAGGGAGAAAGAGAGGAAAGTAACTTGTAGGAATTACGAAGAACCTTCTACATGTATTCTGAGTGTGTGTTAATTTAAGATTTGAGCTAATGGTGGTTATTTTTCTGAATTCTCTGGCTTACCTCCTCCAACCAAAAGGACCAGATGGAATGTGCAAAAAATAATATTTAATTTTAATAAGTTCTCTCTTTCTCTAAGGAGTCTACCAGGAACTGGAGGAGGTGGTGAAAACAGACTGCCTTTTTTTCCCCTCACAGACCGCTGAGATTTTTGCTATGAACCAGGGAAATCTCAGTTTGTGCCTGAAATATTCGCCTCCCCATTGAGGACTCAAGCCAGACACCTACTTATCATCTATTTCTATCTTCTTTAACACCACCCACCCCTTATCTCCTGGATCCAGAGAAACATAAACTTATGGATCAAATCCCTATCATGGGAGTCTGCAAGGTACTCTCATGCCCAAGGTTGAATATAGAAATACAAGTGGCTAGCCAGGTGGTGGTGGCACATGCCTTTAATCCCAGCACTTGGGAGGCAGAGCCAGGCGGATCTCTGTGAGTTCGAGGCCAGCCTGGCCTAACAAGTGAGTTCCAGGAAAGGCGTAAAGCTACACAGAGAAACCCTGTCTCGAAAAACGGAAAAAAAAATACAAGTGTCCAGGGAATTTCCATATTTCTGCAACTATTATTGTTAATCTTTGGAGTAGATCTAGCTCTGTGCACGTCTCATTTTCTTTAACAACCAAAATTTAAATCTTTGTATGAAAACTCAATTACCAATTCAGGATCTCCAGATTGCATTATCAGACTTACAAAATTTAGGAAATTATTGTAAAATTTTTAAATGGCTAACTCCTTTGAGACCTATTCTCCACTTTTAGTGATGACACCAACCAATGTGGAATAATTGCATTACTGTCCGAGACGTGTGTGAGGTAAAACACCTCAGCATTCACTTGTGGCTCATTTATCACAAGCATTACTAGTTAATTGTGAGAGAAAAGCAAAGATGTCTGAACCCACTTCTAAGCACTCAGAGTATCTCTATAGTTGAATACTGCTAGCATGTGAGTGACAAGATCATTTTGTCAGTTGAAACCCTTGCCCTCAAAAAAGACAGGCTGTCATCATGAATATCTGGCACTTAATAATGAAGGCTCTTTCTCCTGCACTACAGTAGGGTCATTTCCCAAAAGAGTTTTCTGCAGGAGAAAATTTTAAAAGGCGCTCCATTTTATAATATGGCTTCTCATGTTATTTTTTTTTTCTGGTACTGAATAAACAAGCACCTTGTTGATGACGGCAGTGTCCATGATAAAAAGCTACCACTCAGATATGCTTCATCTGTGACAGTCTGGCATTGTCCTAAGCATGTGCTACACATTAACTCATGTTAACTTTACTACAGCCGCACAAAGAGAGATGCTGTCGTGATCCTCATTTTATTGAGGAAGATGCTGAGGCACAAAGACAAATGGAAAGGCAGTTGTAGAACCAGAATCTTACCCCAGGCAATGTTGAACCCTACAGTGCCTCAACCACTCCCTAAATTCCATTCCATTGTGTATATGTACCACATTTTCTTAATTCATTCTTCAGTTGACAGGCATCTAGGTTGTTTCCAGGTTCTGGCTATTACGAATAGTGTTGCTATGAACATAGTTGAGCATGTATCTTTGTGGTATGATTGAGCATTCCTTGGGTGTATGCCCAAGAGTGGTATGGCTGGGTCTTGAGGTAGATCAATCCCTAATTTTCTGAGAAACCACCATACTGTTTTCCACAGTGGTTGTACAAGTTTGCACTCCCACCAACAGTGGAGGAGTGTTCCCTTTGCTCTGCATCCTCTCCAACATAGACTGTCATCAGTGTTTTTGATCATAGCCATTCTGACATGTGTAAGGTGGTATCTCAGAGTCATTTTGATTTGAATTTCTCTGATGACTAAGGATGTTGAGCATTTCTTTAAATGTTTTTCAGCCATTTGAGATTCTTCTTTTGAGAATTCTCTGTTTAGCGCTTTAGCCCATTTTTAAATTGGATTGTTCAGTATTTTGATGTCTAATTTCTTGAGTTCTTTATATACTTTATATACTTTGGAGTACCACTCAGCAGAGAAAAACAATGACAGCATGAAATTTGCAGGTAAATGGATGGAGCTAGAAAACATCATCCTGAATAGGGTAACCCAAACCCAGAAGAACAAACATGGTATGTACTCACTCATAAGTGGATACTAGATATAAAGCAAAGAACAATCAGACTGCAACCCACAGAACCAGGGAGGCTACATAGCAAGGGAGACCCTAGGATGACTGTGGCTTATAAGTTTTGGTTTTACTCAATCACTGGGCAAGCCTCCATGAAACATTTCATTATTAGGATAAGAATTTGTACTGCATCAAGCTGATAATAGAAAAAATAAATAAATAAACTTTTAAAAAAAGGTTAAAAAAATTCCATTCCATTGCTACATGAAATGACTTAGTAACACAGGAGAGCCTATTATAGGACAGACTCAAACTTCCTTTATAACAACAACTATTATAATTTGCCTGTCCATCCTTCCTGAACACCTATCTTCTACAAAGCTATTTGGAAGCATTTCTATAATAAAGTAAAAGATTAAATAAGGTAGTACAAGATACTATTTTTTATAACATAATCAAGGACTTTATTCATGTAAAGCCATGTGGCAATAAAACATATTTTGTGTTCATATAAATACTTTTACCCCTACCAAATTGGTGGTAAAGTCAGTGGGTAATGACATCCAAAACACTGAGTTACTATGTCCAAAACACTGGGTTCCTGAACCAATACATGCTGTTGAAGGGTCTTGGTCAATACAGACAAATCAAAGCATGTATCAAGAACAGACCACGGTGAACATCTCACTTATGAATTTTAATGTAGCAATTAAATTCTACTAAACAACTATGGTTCATCAGGAACATTTCCTAGAAAGCGTGTAAGAATGGGTCATCCTATTCCAACTATGAGAATTCCAGTATATTCTGATTGAGTGTCTTTTTATAGACCCCCCAACACCACACACTGTGGAATAGATTAACTGACCATAACAATAGTTATCACATTAGCCAAGTGTGTTGGTGCATGACTTTAATCTCAGCACTGGGAGGCAGAGACAGGAAGATCTCTGAGTTTGAGGCCAGCCTGATCTACAGAGTGAGCTCCACATCAGCCAGCGCTACACAGAGAAATCTTGTTGAAAAAAAGAAAGGAAGGAAGGAAGGAAGGGAGGGAGGGAGGGAGGGAGGGAGGGAGGGAGGAAAATCACACTGTACATAGAAGAGAACAGTGGATATAATGTTCCAACCACAAGGGCCAGACACCACATCCATTAACGCTACATTATCTCATAGAAATCTAACAAATGAAGAACAGAAAGAAATACTGGATTTTTTTTTGTTGTTGTTGTTGTTTTGTGTTTTTGTTTTTGTTTGTTTGTTTGTTTTTTCCGAGACAAGGTTTCTCTGTGTAGCTTTGTGCCTTTCCAGGAACTCACTTTGTAGACCAGGATGGCCTCGAACTCACAGAGATCCACCTGCCTCTGCCTCCTGAGTGCTGGGATTAAAGGCGTGCACCACCACCACCTGGCGAAATGCTGGATTTTGAGTGATACACTCACAGCAACAAAGACTTGAGGAAACCAATTTTGGATTTCTCTTTTACCCCTGGACTGCTTAGAAAATGAGGAAAAAAACAAGTCAAATAAGAATTGAAATAGCCTTGCTAGTGCATATCTGGAAAAATTTGGAGAAAGGGAGGGAAATATAATACCTACACAGACTGAATTCAGTCATTCAGTCCAAATCCCCGCTTTAAACATTACTCTCATCCCATATGGCTCTGTCATTAACCCTTGATTTATTTTTTGTCTCATTCAGACCCTGTATTTTGAAAAACTTTGCTACAATCACAACCCAAATCAAAGGATATTATTAGTAGAACATGTACAGGCACCAATAAATTTGTTTTTTCTTGGAGGGCCTGTAAGATGAAAATTCTTTTACACATTCCATTAGTTGTCAAATTCAGGCTGCAGAGCCAAGCACCATCCGAGCATAAATCTCATCCCATTTGTGATTACCTGTCAGACATATATCTAAAACAAGCTTCTGACCCTTCCGATAGACTCTTGCATGCAAAATGGGTGTGCTCACAGCACCTACCACTGAGTTATCACACGGAATGAGAAAATACTTGATAAACATGGCACCTGTCAAGGCTTCCACAAACAGTAACTGCTGTTCGCAACACAAGAGATTTCTTGAGGTCTCCAAGCTGATGACAAATGAAACCATCACACTGATATCATCGTTAAAAAAAAAAAATCCAAAAACAGTTGCCAAACAAGCAATCAGATGAATATCCCTTCCTAATAATTTAGTGTGAAACCAACATTCAGCGAGTTAACACATTAACAACCGTCTCACACTGACACTCAATTTTTACTCCGTTTACAGTTTTCACTGTTTCTTCATCATTTCAATGGGGCAACATATGTCTTTAGAGTGTTACTCTGCATCTCATTATAAGGCACGCCCTGGACTATCTGAGTGACAGAAGGTCCTTCCATCAGAGCTGAGAATGTAGATGTCGATACTTACATAGTCTGCCTCTCAATTACATACACATTCTCAGTGGTTCTTCACCTTCCTAACGCCACGATCCTTTAATACAGTTCTTCATGTAGGGGTGACCCCCAACCATAAAATTATTTTCATTGCTACTTTGTAACTGTAATTTTGCTACTGTTATGAATCGTAATGTAAATATCTGCTATTTCTGATGGTCTTAAAGGAGTCACGACCCACAGGTTGAGAAACACTGCTCCACAGCCACGGCTACTGCTACAGTAGCAAAAACGTATGAGTGTGTAATTATTTCTCTTTCCTTGGAAATCTTTTAGGTTTTTAATTTAACCTTCCTGAATATCATCTCTGGGGAGAGAAGAGATCAAAAATGAAATGAATGTGCACACTTAAAATCTTGAAAGTCTTCAAATCTTTGGAATCTTAAGCCCCATATTTCATTTGAGGGATGATCAATACTTAAAATTCTGTGGCATAGGAAATCATTCCAAGGACCAAAGATGAGTAACTTATCACTTAAATTTTACCATATGCACCAGAGAAGGAGGCTTGGATTTGGAATTGGAAGCCCCGGATCTGGATTCTGATTATACTCTGTAAGAACTCCTTTCTAAGATGCCAATCCTACCCACACTCCTGGATTTGAAAAGGACCCCATGCTGCTCCCCTGCTGAAGTGTAGCCATGATTCTGACAAACGAATGGTTAATCTTTATGCCAAAGAACTTCAACCAGCTAGTCCCTAATGTGCAAGGCCTGATGCCATATGGCACAAATGTACTTCATTTCTAAGCTTTCAATGTCTATGAGACTGCATTGTAATATGTAGTTTTTACTTAAAGAGAGACTGGGAGCTATTTTTCTTCTTCTTCTCCTCCTCCTCCTCCTCCTCCTCCTCCTCCTCCTCTTCCTCCTCCTCCTTCTACTACTACTACAATTTGCAGTTTAAAAAAAAAAGATTCAAACACATGAGCTTTACTGAATTGCTCTCAGACCTGAGTATCCTAAGCTGCAGAGTGGATTAAATTATCTTCATATGGTTGCTATGAAATTCCAGCAATGTGAAGAGGCAAAAAATACCTTTGAATGATCAATTTTATAAGAAATTTCAGAGAAACAATTCTAATCATCCCTCATAAATAGTCTAAATTCTCAGGCAAGGAAATTATAGTCAGTGATCCAAGTTTTAACAGTTATATCTGCCATGTTTATTTTTGGCATTTTGAGTTGTAGGACTGGAATATTTAAATGTTATATTAAAATACCACATAGGACTAAGAAATCATTTTATCCCATATAGAAATGTAAAAGATGTTAGATAGTAATAGTGAATTTTAACTGACCCTTTGGGTTTTTTTTTTTTCCAGACAGGATTTCACTATGCAGAGGAGGCTGGCCTTCAATTTGGGATCTTCCTAGCTCAATTCCAAGTGCTCTGATCACAGGCTCCAGCCACCATGCCAGGCTACTGTTAATTTTTATTTTTAAGATTTATTTATTATGTATAGTGTTCTGCCTGCATGTATGCCTGCAGGCCAGAAGAGGGCACCAGATCTCATTACAGATGGTTGTGAGCCACCATGTGGTTGCTGCAAATTGAACTCAGGACCTCCAGAAGAGCAGCCAGTGCTCTTAACTGCTGAGCCATGTCTCCAGCTCCGCCACTGTTAATTTTTGTTTGTTAGAATTATACAGCTCTTCTTTGCAAGTGCACACTACTGAAAAGCATTGATTCTTCTGAAAAGCCCAATGTGCTTAAAGATCATTTCCTGGAGCAGCAATGCACGCAATTCAATTCTAGAACTGACAGCAAGTCATGTTTGAGGATGGTGAACTGGTTTCGGAAATGCCTTTTTGAAGCCTAAGTGGTTTTTATATACAGTCTCTTTTTGTATGCATTACGAAGAACAATGTTTACTTGGTATCTATTTAACTCTGTGAACATGATGTATAATAACCACCATCTCTACGCAGGTGGTATTTTCTTTACAGAAAAACATTAATTTTCTTTCACAACAATGTAAAGAAACTAGGGACACATTGAAATAAAGTCAATATAAGCTAATCTATGACAGAGCTTCCAAAAGCAATGTAACAATGTTAACTGCTCAATAACCTATGAATCTTATTTGATATGTAATCCTTTCCTGGTACTTTCTTTTCCCTGACCTGTCTTGGCTCATTATCTACTGCTGTAACACAATACCTAAGGCTGCATACTTTATGAAACATTGGTCTTGAAATCCTAGCAGTTGAAAGGTACAAACAGCATGAAACCAATACCATCCCCAAGAGACTCCCCGGCTAGGTCACAATACAACAGAGAAGTGCAAATGCTATCAGCCCCATAAGGCAGGGAACAACATATAGGGCAGCATTGCTTTGTAATACTCTACTCTCCAGTAAGTTTATCTGGTCATGAGACATGATCTATTCCCATGAATCAGCATTAATCTCTTTGCAAGGGTAGAACCTCCATGATCTAACTATACCCCACCCCTAAAGCACTGCCAGACTGGGAACAGGCTACGAGAGTGAACCATTGGTGGGCAAACTCTATCTAAGCCAGAGCACGGGTCCAAATATTGCTTTGCTGAGAATAGTTTTCAATTTTAAATAATTCTCTTATATCATCTTTTTGTCAACTCAAATTTGTAGACTTAAGGTCGGTTCCACAAAGGCCATTTTTAATGAAACACCTTACACTTGCAGATATCGCCAAGTGGTCTTTTTCCTGTGCGTCTGCAAATTGCTTGATGGTACAAAAATGGCTAAAATGTCTCCCTCCGAATGGAAGCCTAGCACAGCAGCATCAGCAAATTGCAGTTTAATGATTAAAGTAGCAGGGTTTCCAGCCTGAGCCTGATGTGATGCAGTCTCAGCTACGCAGGGGCTAATACATAAAAAGCACACACAGCCTTCCTCTGTGCCACTTGCTCACACTTTCCGTGTCAATTACCGCGTAGAGTCTTCCGTTTTCTTTCATACTAAAATGTTTATATCATTAGAATTTTATCTCAGGAGTTGACCTAAGAAAACTTAACCAGTACACTACAGTCAAATGGAAGGCACTGAGTACCGAGGATCATTTTGAAGAAACTAAAAAACGTCCTAGACTCAGAGTCCAAATTTAAATTTATACCATGAACACAAAATTTAGAAGTAAATAAACAACTAATTACTACTTCTGTGAACACCCTTGAGAATCACTCTACTTATAAAGATAGGAGGCAGTTACATAACTCACTAGTCTATTTTAAACCAACATAAAGTTGTGGGCATTGGCATTGCTAAGATATTGGAACTTCTAAATCAGAGATTAACAAAATGGCCACTGGATCCCAGGTGGTCTATGAACACCTACCAGGTGCCTTTTAAACAGACTTTTTTTTTTTTTTTTTTTTTTTTTTTTTGGTTTTTCGAGACAGGGTTTCTCTGTGTAGCTTTGCGCCCTTCCTGGAACTCTCTTTGGAGACCAGGCTGGCCTCGAACTCACAGAGATCTGCTTGGCTCTGCCTCCCGAGTGCTGGGATTAAAGGCGTGCACCACCATCGCCCGGCATATTGTGATTTTCCCATGCTAGTAATATAGTAACATTGTAACTACTGATGTAACATTAAGGGAAGAAAAGCATTGTCCATTTACAATGAGAAGTTTAGTTTCTGCCTCTCTCTCTCTCTCTCTCTCTCTCTCTCTCTCTCTCTCTCTCTCTCGCCCTCTCTCATCTCAACTAAGTAGAGGGCACTTGGGTTTTCATCTTGTCAGATGCCTGTTTAAAAAGTCAAATGCCAGGTGTCCTTCAATAAAAGTTAAACTGTCTTTGGACAGAGAGGGCAAGCAAACACTTGTTCCTTTGGTCAGTCATGGCAACTCCCAAAGGAGCCACCACCAGTAAAACAGCAGGTAAACTTTGCTCAATTTCAGGAAAAGAACAAAAACCTTATCTGTGGTCAGTGTTTTATTTCTAACAGACAAACACTAGTAGCCAAGAAAAGATCTGTCCAATGGAAATTTCTACGATGAAAAAAAAAAACTTTATTTTATCCTCTCCATTGTATAGACTAGCCTTACATGGCTAAGAGGTTTCCACATGGCTAGGGCCACCGAGGAGCTAAAATGTTAGTCTTAATTTTATCTCATTCCAATAGGCAGATATCTGGTAGCTACCTCATGTATTGTGAATATCTTTGATCTTCATCCTAGGACAAAGGATATGTCAACAAGAGACACGGGCAGGTCTATAGGACAAAGGATATGTCAACAAGAGACACGGGCAGGTCTATAGGACAAAGGATATGTCAACAAGAGACATGGGCAGATCTATAAGACAAAAAGCAGGTCTATAAGAAAAGCATAAGGAAGAGAGGAGCTGGAACGAAGCTAGGCTAGCTACCTCACTCCCTCATCACTGTACACCAAAGGAAGATATCATAGTTTCAGCCACTTTAATGAATGAGAAAAAAATAACACTTATACTATTATATTAAATATTGCAGGCAGGTGGTATATTGGCTTAATGATTTTCAATAGTAAAGTAACATCTGTAGGTATTCTCAAGGCCAGCCACCTGAGCCAGAAAAAGCCTAGTGGAATTGACCATTACAGTTCTGTGCCTTCAAGTGGGCAGGATGGATAGGAGCACATGGGGTTGCCCTTTATAAAAGGTGCCTTTACCAGGTCTGGTCCTGCTAGAGTGGGACACCTATTGCCTTGACTAATTTTAATACTTACGATGTGCATATGCATTAAATCCATGAAAACTGGAAATAATTTCAAGCCCATAAAGTGGCTTAGCTGCCAAGGTGTCTTCACATTTATTTTTTTAATGGTAGATCTGAGAACTAATTAACTGCTTTATATTATTTAATAAGAAGCAATAATTCAAGGAAAGGGGAGACTCTTATTACTATTAACATGGATGAACTTGTACTAGAGCTCAGAAACTTAGGTATAATTAAGAGGAAAAAATATATGTTGGAGGATAATTAATAATTTTAAACATAAGAACACAGGAAAATCATCTTTGTGTACAGTTGGTTAGTTATTGATTAAATAAGGCTGGGCATCATGGCCAGTGTTTGTGATCCCAGCCTTAGGAGGTAGAGGCAGATGGTCCACAAGTTTAAGGACAGCCTTAGCAATAGGGCAAACTATCTCACAACAAAGATAGATGATGCTAAGTACCTAAAATGGCCTTTGTTAAGGTAAGACCATGGCCTGCTTTAAGCTGCTCTATATTATGTGGAACTCTAGCCCTCAGGGTGGGCCTTCTCCTGGGTACTACATTTTGTAAGCATCATCTGACTCCACTTTGAGCACGAATGAACAGGCAAGATGACTCTGTCTCATTTTGCACATACCATTATCTTTCCAGCATCTCCTATGAAATGCAGTCTGACAGACAACTTACTCCTAAAAACAAAAAGAACTACCACATAAGCTTCTCAAACCACACTGAAAACCCATGAGCACACGGCATATTAAAACTATCTGAAAAAGATAGGCCCAAAACTTAACACACAGGGTCAAGAAAGGATGTTAAATATAAGGCATAGAACTCTCATCCAGTGACTGATGGAAGCAGATGTAGAGATCCACAGCCAAGCCCAAGGTGGAGCTCCAGGAGTCCAATTGGCGAGAGAGAGGAGGGATTATATGAGCAAGAGATATTGAGACCATGATTGGAAAAAGCACAGGGACAAATAGCCAAACTAGTAGAAACACATGAACTATGAACCAATAGCTGAGGAGCCCCCATGGAACTGTATCAGGCCCTCTGGATAGGTGAGACTGGGACCTGTCCTTAGTGCATGAGATGGCTTTTTGGAACCTAGGGCCTATGATAAGACACTTTGCTCAGCCTTGATGTAGGGAGGAGGTGACTGGACCTCCCTCAACTGAATCTACCAGGCTGGGCTGACTCCCCAGGGGAGTCCTTGCCTTGGAGGAGGTGCAAATGGGGAGTGGATTGAGGGGAGGGGAGGGGGTGGGAGGAGGGAGGACAGGGGAATCCATGGCTGATATGTAAAATTAAATTAATTATAAAATTTTAAAAAAAGAAAAGATGTTAAAACATCACCTGAACCCCATTAGGAGGAATAGCTTACCCCCATCATCCCTTCTCTGGACTTGCTAGTATGTGCCAAGTGACCAACAGGAAGAGAACTCCAGACTCTCCTGTGGCTTCAGCTCACATCAGTCTCTGCTGTTGCTGTGTCTTACTCAAATGTCATTGGTCAATCAAGACTTGGTATTGCATCTCACCTCTGTAGCTCAACTCAACGATGAGGCCCAGATCAACCCAAACATCTTCCATCACGGCCCTGTGAGCACCTCCAGCAAATCTCCAACCAGGTTCATCCGTGTCTCATCAAAGAACAGCAGTGGGCTGCCACATCTTTCTATCTTTCTCTCCCTCTCTCTTTCTTAGAGATGGAGTCTCACTGTACAGCCCTGGTTGTCCGGGAACTCACTGTATAGACCCAGGGTGACCTTGAACTCAGGTTCCATCTGCAGCTTCCAGCGAAAAGCTGGAATCAAGGGTATGCATCACCACCACACCCAGCCTAAGCCACTACTTCTTTATCAGTTTTCTGCTTCTGCTCTAGCATCACCTAGGAAGCATAGTCCAACAATTTATTCCTAAAAAATAAATGGTACCAACACGTCAGTTTATCAAACTATACTGAAACCATGTGAGCAAGTAGACATATTAAAACTGCATCAGAGACATAATTGCCATCTGGCATGTAGTATGTGGCCTGAGTTTATAGTAGTAATTAATATTGGAACGAAAGAACTAACAATGGCCTCTACCTGCTATCAAGGGAAATCAGAAGTCCTTAGCAAATCACAGCCAAAGAAATGTACGAAGCTTATCCATTTATTTTTCACTCAATAAATTCTAACAATGGAGAAAGACACAAACATGTCCATCTAGTTCCTACCATGGTACACTCATGATATTCATGACTTCTTTTTATAACAAAAGAGAAGTTATTCATTTCATGTCTGGGGTACGTTGTGTTTGAACTTTTAACTGGAATTTATGTTACAGCACTTTTCAGTAATAAATGGGTAACCACATTTAATTGTTAAAATACTGTATAGTCATTGTCAGAAATGAACAAATACTTCAAAGAAAGGATAGATCGACAGATACATAGATAGATACATAGATATATAGATAGACACATAGATGGATGGATAGACAGATAGATAGATAGATAGATAGATAGATAGATAGATAGATAGATAGATAGATAGATAGATGGTAAGTCTGGGCCCTTATGACCTTGAAACTTTTGAATCTTAGGTAGGAAAAATGGATTGAATATGGGAATGTCATAGGTCCCAAGGCAGCATAATTTTCACAGAAAACTCAAAATCATGCATGTAAACACTCTGTTGTTAAGCATATTAAAACAAGAAAAATGAGAAAAGCCAGGAGTTATTTTAAATCCTAATGAACAATAAATCAGTATTTTTCCCTATTAGAATTTTCACTCGGTTACATATGTTTGTTCCAGCCTCACTGTGATTACTGCTTCTCCTTTACATCTCTACGTGTAAGTCTCTGAATAATAAACGAGACAGCAATACTGATTCCAGCCGTGAAAGGTGCCATCTCCTATAAAGTTTACACCATAGAATAAGCACAATGCTGGGTGATTTTTTTTTTTTTTATCTATTTTCTCTCCTTCATACAACAATACAATGCAGACAGGTATCATCCCATTTACAGACAATGAAATACCAGGACTAAAGAGACAGAATAGCCTGTCCATGGTCATTCAGCTAGTCCCGGAAGAGCCGAAAATCCAATCAAAGTTAGCTTAAAGCTTTCACCACAGACAAGCTGTCCTTTGGGCGGAACGGGAGGGATGAGGGAAAGGATGAGCTGGGAGCACATCTCCTCTCCTCTGCGCCGCCCTCCTCCTAATGCTAATGTCTCTGTCAGCAGCATTCCCTTTAACAACCCTGGCATGGCAGCAGCAGTCAGCAGCCAACACTGCTATCACTTCCAGGGTGCTTGTCAACAACCAAAGTAACAAAATCCACAAGAAGCTGTGACCTTGTGTGAGACACACAGGAGGCCCAGTTAAACCAATGATATGACACCTGCTTTTCAAAACAAAGCCTCAGAGGTAATTCAGGCGCTCTCCATCTGTTTTACAAAAATTAGTCAAACCAAACAGAGAATAAGACATTTTTTTTTCTTATGGGACTGGGGATCAAACCTGATGAATACAAAAGGCAAGTACTTTACCTCTGAAATGTATCCTCTGCCGCTCTACTTTTTCTATTTTGAAACGAGGTTGCTAAATTGCTCAAGGTGGCCCTGGAGCTTACTGTATAACTTAGACAGGCTTTGAACTTGAGACATTGCAGCCTCAGTTTGGGAAATCACTCACATTACAGGCATGTCTCACCACAGTCAGCCCAGATGACTTAAGACACAGAACTCTTGGAAGCATGTTCTTCCTAAAATAATTTAAACAAGGTATAAAACTCTGTAATTTGTGCTTTATAAAAGAAGCTGATGAGTTTGCACTGGAACCTGAGAGTATTAACTCTGCAGTTGGATGCATGCAGTACATTTCCTCTAGGTGTCTGTCCAACACTAACACACACAAGGGTTACACCATTCCAAGGAGCCAAATGGTCCTTGGGTTTGACTAACGCCCACAGTGCCCACTCACACTACTTGAGAACACAAGTCACCATTGTTCACACCATGATTCTGTATTTCCTTCCCTTAATATTTTTTTTTCCAGAAGAAGTTTCTCCTGAGGTACCTCTCTGGCTCCATGTTTCAAATGTTCTAATCAGCTACCCAAACATAAGTAAGTTAGTAGGATTTTTTCACTGAAAGAATTACAGTAATGATACCTGGATATCAATATCATAAACCATCAAATTAAAATGTTAATGTGCTGAACTTAGTGCTAAAAATTTCTCCTTTCAAATACACTAACACAAAATAAAGAGTTAATCTGTACATGATAAGCAATTATTTTATTAGTCATACTTGATAAAGGATATATCTAAGATATACAAAAATTCCTCAGTTTAAGAGTGGACAAACAGATATTTTGCCAAGAAGTGGTAACAATAGCTAATAAGTAAGCAAAATCATAACTGATTATAAAATTTAAATTAGATATTAACACATACCTACCATAATGGATTGAAACAAAAAAAAAAACCCAACATTTTCCAGATTACCTATAAATTTCTGGTTTACAAAAAAAATGGTTTCACACATCCACTGTCCTAGTTTGTTCCTCTGTTGCAGTGATAAAACACTGACCAAAAGCAGCGGGTTTATCTGGATTACAGCCCATCATCGAGAAAAGCCAAGACAGGCACCTGAAGGCAGGAACCGAAGCCAAGACATAACCATGGAGGAACACTGCTTAGCAGCTTGGCCCTTGCATGCTCCGCTGCTTTTCTTATACAGCCTAGGTCATCTGTCCAGGAGTGACAGAGTCCACAGTGGGCAGGGCCTGCCTACGTCGAACTGTAATCAACAAATGCCCCAACCATATGCCCATAGGCCAATCTAATGGTGGCATTTTCTCAACTGAGATGCCTTCATCACAGGTGTATCAAGGTGACAAGACTGAGCCATCACAGCCACTTTGGGGGAAAAGAAAAAAAAAAAAGATTTGCAGGGTTTGTTTCATGTATGTATATATTTCTTAAAACGGGGTCTCACTAGCTTCAAACTCACAATCTTCTTATTTCCAGTTCCCAAGTGCTGTAAACACACATGTGCCCACAAGCCTGGCTTGGTGATTTCACATAAAATAAACCCAGGCATATCATGGGACCCAAAAATTTCACTCCTAGGAATTACACTTTCATCTTCACAGGAATAAAAAAAAAAATATGTTCATATAAACTCTTATACTCTTATACATAAATGGTTATGGCAGCATTGTTCACAATAGTCTAAAACTGGAAACAAGCTCATGTCCACAAACAGGCAAATATAGTACATCCATACAATCAAACACTTCTCATGAATGAAAAAGGAGTAGAGAGCTGGGGAAATATGCTTAGTAAGTAAAGTGCATGCTATACCACGTGAGGATCCTGTGTTGACTAGTTTTATGTCCACTTGACACTAGTTAAAGTCATCTGAGAGGAGGGAACCTCAATTAAGAAAATGCCGTCATAAGATAGGCTGTGAGTAAGCCAGTAAGCAGTGCTGTTCCATGGCTTCTGCATCAGCTCCTGCCTCAGGGTTCCTGCCGGGTTTCAGTTCCTTCCTTGGCTTCCCTCAGTGGGTTATGATTCAGAATATATAAGCCAAATTAAAGGTTTTCCTTCCCAAGCTGCTTTGGGCATGATGTTTTACCATAACAATAGTAACCCTAACTAAGACATCCCCAGAACCCATTTTTAAGGTGGAGGGTTGTCAAGTATGCTGACACATATTTGTAACCCCAGCAGTGAGGAGGCAGAGATTAGAGGATCCCTGAAGTTCCTTGGCCAGACAGTCTATCTGAATCAACGAACTTCAGGCTCAGTGAGAGACACCGTATCTAAAAATAAACGTGGTGAGTGACACCAGAGTGACCTCTGGCCTTCACATATACATGTCCATATGCACACGTCCATACTAACAAGCACAGTACACACACACACACACACACACACACACACACACACACACACACGGACAATCTATAAGCAGGTCCTAATACACAACGAACCTCAAAAACATGCTAAGTGAAAGAAACTAGGCACAAAGAAATGGAGAGATTGCTTATTGGTTAAAAGCGGCTACTGCTCTTGCAGAGAACCAGGTTTGGGTTCCCAGCTCTTACATACAGGCTCATAGATGCCTGTACCTCCAGTTCCAGAGGGCCTGATACCCTCTCCTGACTTCCACAGGCTCTGCATGCATGTGGTGCACAGACAGACATGCAGTCACACACACATAAAATAAATAAGAATCTAGGTACACAATGAGGTGGGTAGAAAGGTAGAGAAAATTATGAAGTCATGGGGAGGAAAGGATCCCTCCACCGAGGAACCAGGGCTGAGAGACTTACAAGCTATGAATCAAGAACCCCAACTAGTTGACAGCATTTTCTTAACACCTTTCTTCTCTCCCAGCCACAAACCTGTATTTCCTAGGCATCTCATCAGAATCGCCATGTACAGAAAATGTCCTATCCTAAAACCCTTTTGCAAGCCTAATGGTTTTAACTCTTAATCATTTAACCTTTCTAGTGTCACTTTATCAGATCATAATACCATCATCCAAGGCCCTTCTGGACACGTCTTATGATTTCATATATCAAAGAAAGAGAGAAAAGAAAAAACAACAACCTTTCTTAGCAACCCATGCAGCCATGAGAGAACCACCCAAGCAGGGCATATGGCTACTGATAAAGATGCTTAATTTCCACCCATCCTGAGGAAGCCAGTCTTTCCTAGAACATTTCTTTAAAAAAAAAAAAAAAGAAAGTAAAAACCCCCAACCCTCCTTCATGGCCCATCTTAAATGTGTTTTCTGCTCTGAAGCCGAAGATTTGGGTTGTCTCCAGTTGACATCCTTAAAGTACCACATGAATGTCTGAGGCTGCTGAGAGACTATGCCTCCACCCCAGCTGCTACTGAACAAAAGACTACAATGTCTTCTGCTTCTCTGCCTAAAAATAAACAAGAAGTATCTAGAGAGCGCAAATTTATAAATACAGAGAGAACAGCAGTAATTGCCTATACTGAGAGTGTCTACAAAAACACAGACACTGGGAATGGATGGAAATTTTATAAAACTGAATTGTACAGACTGGAACCAAACTCTGTGAAGTTAATTTCAGGATACTGTTTGCTGTTGTGATAAAAAAAAAAAAAAAAAAGACTGACCAAAAAGCAACTTAGGAAAGAGAAAAGGGCTTATTGGGCTTATCATTTACATCCCATCATCCAGGAAGCCCAAAGCAGCAACTCAAGGCAGAAACCTGGAGCTGGGACCTGCAGCCGAGACCATCAGGGGAATTCTGTTTTACTGACTTGCTTCCTGTGGGATGCTCAGCTACCTTTCCTATACAACCCAAACCCACCTGCCCAGGGATAACACAACCCACAGTGGTCTGGACCTGCCTACTTCAATTGGCAATCAAGACATGTCCCACAAACATGTCCACAGGCCAAGCTGATGGAGACAAGTCTTTTACTGAGGTTCCCTCTTCCCAGATGTGTCAAATGACAACCAAGATTAGCCATCACTGAGAGGCAGAAAAAAATACCTTGAAATTTTAATCGTGTCTTTTGTGTTCGTACTCATTTTCAAACTGGGAAAAATACGTAAGACCAAAATGTGCAGAAGCTATCAAGACAGCCACCCAGAAATAAAAAAGTGGTGCTATGCGTTTTATTTTCCAACTAGTTTCACCACCTTCATTCATCCTCATTTACTTGAATTACGGAAAGCAAGTCAGCCTGTTTTGCAAATATTTCATAAGAAGGATCACGCAGAAATTCGTAGAAATAATTAAATTCAAATGTAACTATAATTCAATTGGCCAAAACCAGAACACTATTTTTATAAAGTTTTAAATTGCCTTTGTTCCCAGCTCTTCAAGATTTATCACATTTAAAATTACCAAGTCAAATTGCATTTATTTTTTCCCAAAATTCACAGGTTAATTCCACAGCAATTGAAAGTTGTTGGAAAGATCATTGCCTCTGACAATGTGGGTGTTGTCAGTCAGAATCTCAGATACTTCCCTCTTGGAGGTAAATATTTGCGCCACTTTTGAAAATAAGATGTACCCACTACGTTCCTGTTTCTTTCCTCATGTGAAAGAGAGAGAGAAATGTGACTTTCCTCCTTTGCAGGGTTCTGACAGGTATCACAGGCAAATTATACTCATCCTGTAAACCTGAAACTTAAGGTTAAAGTTATAATTAATCATACACATAACTTCACTGGACATTGAAAAGCCCCTTAAGTGACAAAGGATGCTATTGAAATGGAACTCCATGAGTCAGTCAGTGGCCTAGGTAAGATGATGTCACTGTCAACAAGGATATTATGGTCTGGAAGGGAAAGCACACCATTCTCCACGGAATATGTTTACCCTCTTAATCTTCTAACTGCTAAATACATTTATAGGCCACATAAGAAGACTCTTTGGAGTAGCAAAATTTCTATACAGTAAATTGTTTCAGTCCTATTAAACTGAACGGCCATGTTACATTTTGGTAGATTTACATAGTCACTGCCCCATCACAATGATTTTGGTGTGCTTAAGGACATTCTGTACCCAGCAGACAAATCAAAGGGTCCCCCCAAAGCTATACTTGAATTGCTGGCCTGATGACAAGCTGCCTTGGGTGGAAATGAACTACATCTACAAACTGAAGATCTGCAACTTCAAAAAAAAATCATAGTTTAATTGAGTGTATTAAAATTGGAACCACTGGTTCTAGGGAAAGGCGGCTTGGGGTTGGAAGCAAATGCATTTCCACAATGGCTCCAATTAAGGGCAAATAACTTATGTCAACAAAAGCCTTTGCATCTGACCTCAGTGAGGACAAGAGTGTCTGCGGGCTTTTGCTTGGGGCTGAAACAAAGACAGTCCTTGCTCCTAGAGACCAGATGCACACTTTGATGTACTTCCTTATTATACCCTCAACTCTGCCTTCTTTCCCCACTTTCTGTAATCTGTAAAAATGTTCCATTTAGGCACAACAGCTTGAACACTGGCCAACAATATGAAATTTTATAAAGATGAGTTGCATCTCCATTTATCAGCAAGATATTCAGAACATCTGCCAGTTGAGCTCAGTGGAAGAGACTGCTGGCTGGCCAGTGGAGAGGGATGTTTACAGCCATGTCTCAGAGTACCCTGCTGCCCGTAACCCTAGTTATTCCTAATAAACTTAAAAGAATACACAGTTCTTGGCCTCTCTCTTTACAGGCAGGAGCCTGAAGACGATAAACAACACCATCCACTATTGTACTTCTGTGCCGCTAAAGTATGTTAGCCTTCCATTTCTAAAACTGCGTCATTCCTGATACAAAATACAGAGATATCGCAAACCTCTATATTTATTATGCAAACAAAGAAACAAAAATACCCTCCCCCATGGGCTGGATGACTCAAAGGAAACCTTGTAAACTAAAAGACGTTGGTCAAGTGCTGAACTTCTTAACATCTGAAGAACGCTAGAACTTTCTGCTGTCTCTGGTCTCCACAGAGCCCCACTGTGGTCTGTGTGGATCTAGACATCGGGAACATTTCACTCAGTCAGCTCTGTGCCCAGCGCGTAGAATGTGCTAGGCATTAGTAGAGGAAAGGCAAAACAAACGTCACCAAGGGTTGGTCGGTGTTTAATAGTAACAATACTCTCGAAACTCAAAACAGATGCAAATCCTGTGATTTTTTGAGTCTGGAACTTTGGGGAAGTATGACTGTGAGACTTACGAATCAAAAACATTAATATCAGTCCTGGATTGTTGTTTTAACCATGGTTAAAAAATCTCATGCCACCTCCTCTTTTGAGAAGCATGGAGGCAGTGGGTTCTTGCTTGAATTTGGAAAGTGACCATAAAACTGAGATTAAACAGTCACATAAAAGACAGTATGTGATACTTGGGGGTTTCAGTCTCTGGAAAGCTATGGGACATTATGACTTCTATTTCCTTACCTTGGGACAGTAAATATGTTTCAGAGTCTCCACAATGCCTCATATTCACCATAACTTTGCAACTCCAAGAAGTGTGACCAATAATCATGATAAAGCGATTCCTTCCGTGGGTTCTAGAACCTTCTCAGGCCCACATCCAATTGAACCCAGGTCGGGTCAGGCTGCACATGGGACCACTTCCTTCTCTGCATGTGGCTTCTAGTACTGTGAAGATGGAAAGGGCAGGAAAGGTAATAGAACATGCCATACAAAAGCAGAAAGAGGAATTCTGTTGGTGGAAGGACATGAGGAAAGGGACAGGAAAAGTGAGGGGAAGAGCCACGAAGAGGAAGCCGAAATGAAGTATGTATGGAAACGCCAAAAGGACACCTGCTGCTCTGGACGCTAATTTAGAAATATAAAAGTAACAGGAAAGAGCAGTCTTCACCTGTCTCGTCTTCGTTTTTGTTTTCTACAATTCACACAGTGAAGACGGGCTCGGGTAATTTTCCAGCCCTAAGCTGCTTGCGAGCGAACACTTAATTCATTGTAGGTTTTTCCCCAGTATACTTCAGCACACTGCTCCCGCTTCCTCGAGCTGATATGTAATCATTAATGTGGTATTGTTCGAAAAACTACACAGGATGGACACGTTCAAGACCCAGAATAACATCAGTGCATTGCACAGTCTAACCGCAGCAGGATGGGGTAAAAAAAAAAAAATCCCTAAGGGATCCCAGGCAGAATTTAATGCTGACTGTTAGGATGACTATCATGTCTTAAATATGGTGATTAAAAACTGTATTAATGAAAGTGAAGCTAACGTGCTATCTCGCTTTGTTTCCAGAGAATGTCACTTACTTTTAGCTAGATTTCAAAGTCACTAAGTCTACTGAATAAACAATGAATTGATTCCAATCGGTATGTTTTTACAGCCATGATGAGAGAAACTTGAGAAGGACAGCTATATCAATATGAGATGTTTGCTAAGTTCCTAAGGACCAGGAGTTATCACAGCAACTAACGCATTAGTGCCCCTGCGCAGTTGCTTTTAAAATAAGATCATACAGTGCCACAAGTTCACAGGGCTTTCCAAAGAACGGAGTTGGTTGAGATAACACACACACACACAAAAAAAAAAAAAAAATAGATACACATGTTCAAGTAAGTTTAGGGAAAGCTATAAACTCCTGATCTATATTTTTAAATCCAAGAACATATTCAAAGCTTGCAGTGAAAAGCTCAGCTTAATTACTGAATCTAGCATGTTGAGGTGTATATGTGTGAAGTGTGTGCGATGGTACGTGTGGAGTATGTGTTGGGAGTGTATAACTATTATGTGTGCGATGTGTGTGTGTGTGTGCATGTGAATTATACACATGTGGATGTGTATAATGTGTATGTGTATATGTATGTGGTGTGTGTGTGTGTGTGAGAATGAATTATACACATGTGAATGTGTATAATGTGTATGTGTATATGCACGTGGTGTGTGTGTGTGTGTGTGTGTGTGTGTGTATGGTTCATGAATGTGAATGTCCATGTTCACAGGCAAGCAAAGGACAAAGCAGAATATCCATCATCTTTCTTGATGCCTCCCGGTACTTTATCGCCCAAGGCAGAGTATCTCATTAAATTGAGGACCTCCTAGTTTGTCTCGGCTGGCTGGCCAGGAAGCTCTCTGGGAGCTCTATCTCTCTGACTGCCTCCATTCCCCAAGGCTGGGATTCCAGAAGCCCATACCCAGCTTTTCACATAAGTACCAAGGATTCAAACACAGGTTCTCCTGCTTGAACAGCAAGCGCTGTTTCCCACTGAGCCAACTCCCCACCCCAGTTTGCTGAATGACTTACTAGCCACAGAAGACCTTTCCTCATTTCATGCTTTCCTCCTGTGACTTCAGTCTGTGACACTGAGGTGTCTAAAACACACTAATTGTGCTGTTGTATCAGTCCGTGACATTTCTTCATTATTTTTACAGCCATGACGACATAGGCAGAAGACTACTCATCCCACTTAGGCACATCCCACTGCCCATAGTTTATGGTTGAAGCACATAAAAGATAGCTTTCTCCTAATCTCCAGGTTGTATAGCACAATTACCTCAGTGCGTTGTTCACTTTCCAAACTTGAAGGAATCAATGTTTTGATCTAGGAATTCAATAGTGTGTTCTGACATTTTTATCCAAACAATTTAAAATGTTTAAATATATAAAGTCTATCATCAAAATCTATTAACAAGTTATTTTTGTGGAAGGTCTAGACTTTTTTTTCTTTCGGTGATAATAAATATATGTGTGTGTGTGTGTGTGTGTGTGTGTGTGTGCGTGTAAATATAACCAGGCAACAATACACAGAGATCTAAGGGATATTTATAACTATGATTTAATCTCACATATCAAACATTTATTAAAAACAAAATAAGCAATAAAAAAATTAAATGTTAATGGCCTTAATATTTATTCCATATATTCATAGTGAATGACCAGAAAGTATCTTAGTTTGTTCCACAGAATCTGTCCTGAGAAGAATATGTATTTTAGGTTTCCTGTCTGGATTCCTGTTTTTGCAGCAAAGGACTCCCTTCTTTTCAAATGGGGATGATCAGTTAAACCCATCGGAATCCTGGGAAGATAAGAAGTCCTTACAGAGTCAGAATTTACAAACCTTCAACAGTAATCTAGATGCAATGTCCTGGTACGCCACTAGTGAGCACAACCTTTATGGACCAATGCTACCCAGTGAAGAACAGAAGCCTTACATTAGCTCAGTAGGTAAAATACTTGATGCACAATTATGAGGACATGAGTTCAGTTCCCTAGCATCCACATAAAAGCCAGGCACAGGGGCATGTACATATAACGTATGGCTCAGGGAACTCTGTGCAAAAGCAGATAGAGAGATTCTAAGAGTCAAAAGCCCAGGAAGTCATCTGTGAGACTGTTTCTCCCATAAATGACAGGGAAGGTACATTCACGATGCCTCAACAATATAGCTACCTAAACAAGACTTGAACAGCAACAACATCAATAGACATACTAACACAAAGATGGGAAACCTCACGGGGTCCCACCCTAGATGAAACATTACAAGCAACTAATAACCGCTGAGAGAGGAGGAATTAGCCTCCCCAAGGATGAGACCCCTACTTAGTCATCCAACACAAAGTGTTCAACCCTGAAATAATATACCCTCAAGCCACACTAAACAAACTCAGCAGGTTTTATTTATAGACGTATGCATTTGCATGATATAGAGAGATACATAATTTTTTAAAGGCTGTCAATTTGAGATGGAGTGATAAGGGAGGGACATGGGAGGAACTGGAGGGAAGAAAGGAACCAGGACAACGTATATAGTCATATATTATTTAAAATTCTAAGTAAAACAATAACACCCCCCCAAAAAAAAAATAATTGAGATCAAGAACAAGAATAAGACACTAACGCTGACTCTGGCCCCTACGTGTACACACACAGACAGGCACTCAGTCATAAACCACAAATACACATACACATTTTAATTTTTTTTCAGTATTCTAGATACCTCTCATTATTCATTAACGAGGATGCATATCTTCAGTCTGGGGCACCATAGTGAAAACACAGTAATGATAATCAAACATGATGGCAAGCTAACCAGTTAATGCCCCAGCATTATAATGACCGGACCACTCGGGCTTAAAAATCTAGGATTCTTGTAATAAATTGCTTTGTTCAAAAGCCAGGAAATCCAAGTCTGCTTCTCTAATAGCACTACAATTGAAAATAATATAATCCACGCTGCCAACACCCTTGAAGTCTCACGCTGCTGTTGGCTCTTCAGGATATTACCACTTCAGACAAACTGAGGACTGTCTGAGCAGGGAGGAATCTTCAGTCTTTAATGCTCTGCATCAGACAGGGGAAGGATACAGACGGCCTCCTCTGCAAAACTCAAGCTGGAAGCCCGGGAACAATGCCAAGAAGACATGGGCATTAATGAGTTATGTCCTATTGTTTCTCATTCTATGCCAGTGCCTTATAATTATGCAAACTACTAAAGGGACAATTTAAAATCTAATCAGGATTAGGAAAAATCCTTACATTATCTCGTTTTTTATAACCCACTTTTGTTTTAGAATCTACTTTAACTAAGCCCATGTGGAACCAGCTCCGCCCGCCAGAAATCAATTGGGGTCTACTTTGTCTTTTGTGCTTCTTTATAAGATCCAAATAAAGTGAGTGAGAAACTGACCTCCCCCTAAAGATTAAGTCAGACTTAATTAGTTTATGTGAAATTGATGAGGTGGCCAAATCAATGCTACCCTTTAAGGCTGTAGTTTTCATGTGCACTTTCTTCATATGAATGGGTACATGATACTAAATTGTGTTGATAGGAAAATGCTTGTTTCTAAAGTAGAATACTAGATTCTTCAATGAATAAGTGCCAGAAAACCAACAGCTTCCAAAAACAATTTTACACGCTGCATCAAATTCAACATAGTATGCAGGCCTTTGAATTGATTTTGTAGCACGTACCTGGCAAAATTTCAAATTTATAGCACCATAAGCTTTGAGCCCATATTCCAAATTGTTTCTTCCATCCAAAAGTTAGAAAATTCATATACAAGGTAATACATCCCATAACATAAATATTGACACACATGCCTTGGGAAAGGAATACTTGCTCATAATAAAAATTACAAATTATATTGAGGAGAAAAAAAATTTAAATCCTTTACTCTTTAAGAACCCATTTTTGTTTCCAGGTAACTAATTGCATATTTTTTATACATTTTACCAAGATGAAAAGCATTACGCACATTTGTTTTCTACTTAATATGTGTTAAGACATTTTCCCGATAGATATCTTTGTCAGCCTTCCTAATTCCTATACATTTCCTAGTATGAATTTGTCATCATTTAATCACTAATACTAACTTATGAGTATTTCAGTTATCTGCTATTGTAGAATATTATTTTAACTAGGCAAAGATGTGTTACATTTGTTAATGCTGCAGAACATTACTTTAACTTTGTAAAGGTGTGCTACTTTTATGATGCATTTGTTTAATTATGAAACGACATGTTGCATTTGTTTCACCTTGCCTGCCTAACACACCTGGTTGGTCTGTTAAGGAGCTGAACAGCCAACAGCTAGGCAGAGAAAGGATAGGTGGGGCTAGCAGATAGCAGAGAGAATAAATAGGAGAAATCTAGGCTCAAAAAAGAGAGAGAAGAGGAAGAAGAATGTGATAAGAAGGAAGGAAAACAAGGCAGAAGCCAGGAAGCTGACAGAGAAGCAGTGAAAGTAAGATATACAGAAGGAAAGAAAAGTGAAAAGCCCTGAGGCAAAAGGTAGATAAAGAGAAACAGAATAATTTAAGTTAAAAGAACTAGCCTGAAATGAGCCTAAGCTAAGACCAAGCATTCAAAACTAATAAGAAGTCTCTGTGTCATGATCTGGGAGCTGGTTGGTGGCCCTAAAGCAGTAGCTTGGCAGATTTTAGCTCATGCAGACAAAAAAAAGGCTAGAGATACAGAGTTAAGCAGGTCCAGATGGGGAGGAAAAAAAACTCTAAACAGGTCACAGTGTGTTTAACAATGTGTGTAGGCTTAAGAAAGAAAAAAAAGGGTATAGACAGCCAGAAAAAAAATAGTTTATAAATAGTAAAGTCTTTAAAGTCAGAAGTAAAATAATAAGAAAAGAATAAGCCACATAGAGATGGGAAATACACAGGGAGTCTGGATCCTGTGTGTTATTGTGTTGTTTTGAATTTTTTGATTGCTGATAAGCAAATGACAGCTGTTGGGAGACATGGGATTGTGAAAGGAACAGATGAAATAAACCAACCTAGATATTTTAGTGATGCCTTAACATTAAAATGCAACTCAAGCCGGGTGGTGCTGTTGCATACCTTTAATTCCAGCACTTAGAAGGCAGAGGCAGGCGGATCTCTGTGAGTTCAAAACCAGCCTGGGCTGCAGAGTAAGTTCCAGGAAAGGCACAAAGCTACACAAAGAAACCCTATCTCAAAAAACCAAAATAAAATAAAATGCAACTCAAAAAGTGCATTGCTTTGGGGAAGATGTTACGTACACAGGAAAGAACAGGCTGATTGGGGAAGATTCCCTGAAAATCCTGGCTACAGACATAAAGAAATAAACCTAGAAAAACTACAAGACAGGGCAACATATATTCTACCTGCTCGAACATAAAACAAAAAAGTCAGCTTTGGTTGGCTTGTGTGCAACCCACAGTCCATGCTTGTATTAATGCAGCTATATTTGTTACCTTTGAAAGAATGTGTTTTTTCAGAGCAAGGAGACCAGAAATGAAAATGGATGGCTGAGATAATCCAGCCTCTCAGAGTGCCTCTGTTGCAGTTTCCTCAGAGTTCTGCATCCAGCTGGTTGCTGGCTCAAAAGAAAAAGCCTGGTACACCTGCTGCTTGGTGTACTGAGCACCTTATTCTTACACCCTAGGACTTTAAACTTTGACTGATAAGGACATGAATGGCCATACTGCTGATCCAAGGCTGACCAAGTGTCATCTGCAAGGCTTGGGATTTCTGCTTCTAGCAATACCAGTTTGTGAAACTCATGTCCCTAAACTTTTTTTTAATCATGAAGAATTACTTATCTTTTGGTCCAACTTAGTGTCAGCATTTAAAACACATTATTTCATTTACTGCTCTCAACACAATCCTACACACTTACTGCCATTATATCAAAAGATGAGGAATGGGTTTAGCAAAGCTGAACCAAGGAAAAAGTAAGATCAAACTTTAGGGAATCGCATTCCTCCATTTCTACTGCTCCTAGTATAATAGTCAGTACATATGTTAACACATTCTGGGCTCGTAGCTAAGCTTCTAAAAGCTATGCTGCCAGCTACATTAGGATGTTGCCCTGACTAAGCCAAGGAGGGCTAAGAAATAGTCTACAGATATCTGCTTAACAGTTATGTAAAATAGATACCCTATTGTCTTTACTATGTAAGTGAAGAGTCTGAAGAGATGACCCAGCAGTTAAGAGCACTTGTTGCTCTTTGAAAGGACATGAGTTTGGTTCCCAGCACCTTTGTCAGCAGCTCACAACTAAAGGAACTCCAGCTCCAGAGAATCTGACACCTTATCCTGACCTCCGCAGGGCACCTGCATGGAATGAAATGAATCTCTTTTTAATGGTAAGAAAGCAGAAACAGCCACATGGGGAGATAGCAGACAGAGAAGCTCATATTGCTGTCCAGATTTTTTTTTTTTTTTTTTTTTTTTGAGACAGGGTTTCTCTGTGTAGCTTTGCGCCTTTCCTGGAACTCACTTGGTAACCCAGGCTGGCCTCGAACTCACAGAGATCCGCCTGGCTCTGCCTCCCGAGTGCTGGGATTAAAGGCGTGCACCACCACCGCCCGGCCAGATTCTTTAAAATGTTTGAACCTCTACTCTTGGAAGAGGAGCTCCACTAAAGCACTTGGCCTTGGCATTCCTGCATTAGGAGACCCTCTTAGCCTCCACCCTCTGCAAGCTGTGATGATGGAACTCATGAGAGCAGCCTTGGCTGGCAACCCTAGACTTGTTTTGCTGTTCAAGGACAAGATCTTCCGGATGCTGGAAATCACTAAGAGTTAACCACATTTGATACATCAATTTATTAAACACAGGATTAAGCAAAACATTATTGGCTTCTTCAGCTTCTTTCCTGAAGGACTCATCAGAATCTTCAGGACGTTTGCATGTCCTGAATCCCTAAGACAAAGCAGTCCACATTTCCCCAGGTGTTTTAGGCATCAAAATTCTCTCCTTACTCAATGATAACCACATCTCAGAGAACAATGTTTTGTGAGATTGGTTCCAGTGCATGGAATCGCTCCCTAATGATTTGAGGCATCTTGCTTTTTCAATCACTTGAGAATCAAACTGATGATTAAGTACTAATTGAAATTAACCTGTCTTATATTCATTACCATGACCCTGAATAGGTCAGCAAATTATAATTTGTGAGAAGTTATTTATACTATAATTTCATACTCGATCTGTTAGCAGCAGAATGATTCCTTTGGCATTTAAATATAATGCCATGAAATATGATTTCAAAACAAACACAGTGATGTGATACAAACAGTATTGTAGTGTCTTAACACATTACTATTTACAATTTTATTATAAGGCTAATTTGGAGCACAATTTATATAGCATATTTGCAGCACTAAAATCTCTCTTTCTCAGATGCAATCCAAAGAGAAATATTACAGCTCTGCTGAACACAGAGTTGCTAATTAGGCTGAGATCTCTTTTATTCTACAAAATTATTCTTCCATAATTTGTAAGAAATTAGACTTACATATAAGCTTCAATATATCTGTGCAAGTTCTTAAGCAAATCTTTCTCCATGTGTGAAAGGATCTAAGAACTAAATAGGATGACAAAAGGATCTTAGATTAACCACTGAACACACTGTACCAATCACTGTTTTTAGCTAGAAAACCCCAAATGCATGCTACTCCTCCAAAACCAAAGGTTAAATCCACATTAAAATATCTAAGTAAATTTTTGTAGCTCAACAAACTTAATAATCTTTTGATATTTTATCTGTGAGAAAGTGATTAATTGCTTAATTAATTAACAAGTTCATTATTGTTACAATGTTTACAAAATGGTAACATTTTATTTCATATCACTAACACCTGGAACTTACTTAGTATGCAACAAAAATTTTTTTTACAAGTATACAGGTTTCTTATAGATAAAACCACACTGTAATAATAATCAGCATGCGGTTCTGATAGAAAGATTAGAAAATGTATAGACTCTAAAGACAAAATAAACATACAGAGTTCCTGAACAGGACCATGATAGCATAAGATTTATGCCAACAGTCAATAAATGGAACCACATAAAAGTGAAAGGCCTCTGTATAAGGAGGAACGCCAACATCTGAGCAAAGAGGAAATGTGCAGAATAGGAAAAAAAAATATTTACTAATTATACATCTGAAGCTTAGGATCTAGAACTAACAAAAATCTCACATAACTGAACATCAAGAAAACAACACAATTAAAAATGGGGTATAGAACCAAACAGAAATTTCTCAAAAGGCAATACACAAATGAACTGAGAAACACTGGGAAAAAAAAGTTCAATGTCCTTTGCCCTCAGGGAAATGCAATTTAAAACTACTTTGAAATTTTGTGTTATCCATAGACCTCCAACCACCACAAGTTACTGCCAATGATATCGGTTATCCTCCACAACTTGACAGTAAGGCCCTATTGCTGAAGATATAGTCGTGTCACCAAACATGAAACCATCTAGCCGTTACTTAACTGGAAGCATCCCTCGACTGAATACTGTTGAAGTGCTAGAAGATGCCATATACACAACTGGAGTAGAAAAGTAATAATCATCAGTCTCACTCAGCTATGAAGCCTGTAATCTACAACAGTGAATTGCCTGCAATTATATCTCCACCGATACAATGGTGGTGTGAATCTTTGGCTGGTTATTATTGTTTTATTGGACTTAAGGCCCACGCCATGAGAATGAAGTTAACACTTCATACTGTTAATGATGCCAAGATTCTAAGTCTATATAGATCATGGGCTGGGGGGGAAACCTAGTATTACTATTATTTTGCTAAATGAACATAGCAGTAAAACAACTCCTAATGACATATTGCTGTACCCATCCATCAACCCTCAGCAAAGAAGCTTATTCTTGTGGTAGATGGTAATTAACACAGAGACCCACAGCTAGACAACATGAAAGCAAGAGACGCTGGAATGTTCAGCCCAGAACGGGATACTGTCTTTATCACAGTTCTCCCCTCAAGGCTAATGGATCAACCCAGAAAAGGGGGTGTATTGACTGTTTCAAGGAAATTTCAAGGAAACAGCATTTTCTAGACATAACAGGGCTGAGGAACTCACAGAGACTGTGACATCATGTGCAAGACATGCACAATGTCCAACCAGACAAATTCCCAGTACAAAGGAAGGGAAGGTGGGCACAAATTCCCAGCCCTCGCCAAGAAGTCGATCATAAATACAGGCTTCTGGGAGAAGGAAGATGAGTTTTCTTCAATGGAGTGACACTGGATATATCAACCATACTCCAAGGCAAGCCCCACGCTCAGAAATTGTTGGCCAACGTAAATCGAACTCCATGTGTTTTTAGTGGCTTTTTCTTTTGTATTTGTTTTTGATTATTTTTTAAGAGAAAGAAAGAACATGAAGTGGGTGGGTAGAGGATCTGAGAGGAGTTGGAGAATGGGAAAGAATATGATAAAATATATTTTATGAAGATCTCAAAGAAGAAATACAAAAGAAATAAAAAATACTTATAATCCTCACCAATTAAATTTCATGTCCATTTGAACTTGGGTGCATATAGTATCAGAAAATAATTTTTGTGGTAAGCATGATATCATACTGCAGAACACATTTCCCCAAGTCTAGAGCTATTGGTTAAAAATACAAAGCTTCATTATCAATAACTACACAGGCAATCATAGTCTGAGTACAGGAAATTTGAGATGATTACTACTTAAATCTTAAGTTATTTAATCTCCTCCACTCCTACAGATCATCTTCTATCAAGCCTGGAAAGAAATATTCTTTTGCTAAATCTTTGTTCATAACACTCTTTCTTTTGGTAACACATTTAAAAGGACATATACATTTTGAAAGCCTTTTTAGGTAGACACAATGGTGCAATCCTGTGATCCCAGCACTCAGAAGGCTAGGGTAAGAGGATCCCAAGTTCAAGGCCAGTCTCTGCTACATACCAAGATCCTGTCTCAAAAAAATTATATAAAAAGTCTCATGTGATTGATATATTGTGCACCCCAATAAACTTATCTGGAGGTCAGAGACAGAACAACCACTATATTAAACATAGCTTTAGGCAGTGATAGCACACGCCTTTAATCCTATCATTCTGGAGGCAGAGAGCTGTCTGGATCTCTGTGAGTTCAAAGCCACACTGGAAATAGGCAGACATGGTGACACACACCTTTAATCCCATGAAGTGATGGCAGGAAGCAGAAAGTGTATAAGGCGTGAGGACCAGGAACTAGAACCTTTGTTAAGCTTTTAGGCTTTTAGCAGCAGTTCAGCTGAGATCCATTCGGATGAGGATACAGAGGCTTCCTGTTTGAGGAAACAAGATCAGCTGAGGAGCTGGCATGTGAGGTTAGCTGTGGCTTGTTCTGCTTCTCTGATCTTCCAGCGTTCACCCCAGGACCTGGCTCCGGGTTTGTTTTTTTACTAATAAGACCTTTTAAGATTCACCGTATAGTCTCGGTTAAAGATTCCCAAACAACCCTTCAGAAAACTAGAACCTCTTGTACCTCACACCACATAGAACCAAAGAACGGTCTTTTAGCTAAAAGTCAGGGGCTGTGACTCAGGCATACTTTTTTCATGGCTTTCTACTTCCACATCCACAAGGGGCACCATTAAATAACAATGGGGCTATGAAAGCCACTATACTATATGGGGCTTTAAAAAGCTAACCTTTCCTCCAGGAAACCAACCTTATAAAGCAACTATAAAACAAAGACTTGTTCTTAAGCACACCAGAGGTGCAAAAATCTCAGAGCTTAAAACAGAGGAAATAACAAGAATGTGAAAACCTCAGAGAGGAAAGTGTGAGCTCTATCAGGTTTAAATGGGAGGGCTTTACTTCTATGCCAATGAGCGCACTAAGCTTATAACTCATTCATCTCAGAAGAAGGTAAGGACTAAAGATGGGAAGCCATGTTCTCCAAAGTAAATGGAGCCCACATGGCCATATCTGGGTAATGTTCTCAGCAAAAAAAAAAAAAGAAGAAGAAGAAGATATTCCCAATTAAGAATCTATGAAAAATTAGAAAGTGATAAATTTAAAAGCAGTCACAACACACATTGACAGGCAACACAAATCCCAGCACAAGAAACACAAAGGTCATCATACAACCTCTAAGTCACAGAAGTGGAACAGAAGCAGGTCAGCAGAAATGGCGGCTCCTTAGCATGCCC
The DNA here is from genome assembly GCF_949786415.1 of Peromyscus eremicus. Taxonomy (NCBI): domain Eukaryota; kingdom Metazoa; phylum Chordata; class Mammalia; order Rodentia; family Cricetidae; genus Peromyscus; species Peromyscus eremicus. Next base: position 18,519,138 of record NC_081434.1, on the reverse strand, counting down.
CAGACTTCCATCCACTCACAAGTCTCCGTTGGCCTTCTATCCCAGTCATCCTCCAACAAATTTACCTTAGCTTCTTCCCTGCCTCCTCCTCCAACTGTGCGATGCCCACAGTTATGTTCTGATTTATGTGATCGTTCTAAGAAGTCCAGACGAGGCCACACTAGTTAGAAATGCAGCCATTAGCTAAGTAGGAAGCCCCCAAGGTCTGCAGAAGAAATCGAAGAAGAATGTGATGAACTCAGAAACGGGGATTCACTGGGAAGTCGATGGGGTTAGCCGGCTTGAGCCCAGATGAGAGGAGGAAGACGGATAGTTTTCTCCTGGCTTGCCATGGTTTTTAGGCTGACTTATCTTTCCTACCACAGAGAACCATGATCTCTGCCTGTAAGAGATGCATGCACCCGAAGAGTGCATGGGAACACTATTCCCTGAGGCCTGGTCACTGAACACCCATTTATTGGAGGACACCGGTAGAATGACATCTGCAGGGATATACGAGTGTTCCATCCCACAACACTGGGAGACACTATGGACAAGTAAGAAAGTAGAGAAACTGATGTGCTGTACCCTTTATCCAAACATAAGCACAGGGTCAAAAGCTGAATTTTCACCTACATGATGTAGAAAACATCCACAGTGGGAGATTTATGAAGAACTTTTCAGAGTATATCACTTTGTTTTGTTTTCCTTTCACTAAATTGGGCTTTTATTAGAAAAAAGAAATTGCATCCCTTCTCGTCTTGATTCAAATCCTCGGCCATCTGGTTATAATCAGGAGTCATATTGCTGAGGACATCAAAAATCAATGAGAACCCTGAACATTACAGGGTGGGGTTCACTCGATGCCCACACCGACCTTAACTCCTTTTCCGTGTTCAAAATAAACATAAAACGACAATGTTTATAACACTCTTGTTCCCGTGGTTAGACCTGTTGTCATGGCAGGTGACCTCAGTTCTACTGTTTGAGTGTTCCCTCAGCCCCTCACCTGCATCTCATCCCCGGCCGACTTAGAAGAGAAAAACAACAGTTGCTTTTGATCCCACGATGGGCTGTTTAGTTTGACCTAACGGGATGTCGACTTCATATAGCTCAAGGCAACGACACAACTTTCCGGTATCTTGTCTTAACTTTGCTTTCTAAAATGATTTTTTTTTAAAAAAACAAAGATATCAAGGTGCATTCTGTGTTGGTGTTAAGATAGATATCTTGATATTATACATGGTTGAAATTTTTACAATCATAACTGGCAACACTGAGTGAAACAAAAGTTTATGAGAAAAAGGTATGGTTTAATCCCCACCCCTTAAAAATGCTGACATCTGATTATGAAGCGGACTTAGAGTTTGCTGACTGAGGGGACACTCAACGCTCCACTTTGTAGGTGGAGCTTCATACTAGATACATGTTCTCCTTTATTTTTTGAATGGCAAAAGCAGATTTTTCAGTTGGTTTTTCCAGAACAGCCTTGTTTTGCCTTCTACTTTCCAATCATACAGTCCAGAAAGACACTAGGTTAAAATCTTCACTGTAAATACAGTCTCCTCTTCCATGTTATAATATGAATAAATGAATGAATTAATTCAGGAAGTAAATGCTGAGCACTTCTGAATCTGGCACAAGCCTGGAAAGTAGAGGACCTATAGACAAAATCAGGCAAGTTATCTCTGTAGTATGCATGATTTTCATTCCCTGGACTACATGCTGACTGACAAGTCACATAGTTCCCATCTTGAACTAATCACCAAATCCATGCCAAAAACTACAAACTATAATCCCACCTTCGAAAAAGCTATCATTAACACATTCTTTCCTGCCAACTTTATTGCTGTTTTGGCTTCATTCAAAATGGAGTCAAGGAAGTTTCAGATTCCAGTTAGTCTAACTAACAAGGTATATACACATAATCAGTGTACAGAATGTCAAGAATCTTTCACTCATTTTTACAGTATTTCCACCTTGTAGCCATAAACAAAACTTCCCTGGGACCTGTGATAATGTTGATAAATGTGACTCTGCTCAGAGCAGGGAAGTTCTGAGGGATCACCTGAATCTTTAAATTCTGTCAATGCCTCCTTCTACATCCCTTACCCCCACAACCCTGCACCTCACGTTCCATCTACAGACTGAACCTTTGTTTGCCCATTTGCATTTATGTGAAATGATATCTTTGAGTTGAGTTGCCTCTCCTGATAAGGCCACGTGTATTTTCTTTGATTCTTACGTAGAAGGTACATTAAAAGGTAAGCCTCAATAAGATTACAGATACGAAGTTATTCAAAAGAGACTTCATTTAATTAGATGTCAGGACTTTGAAAAAAAAAAAAAGGTACATTTAGCCTGATGAGATGAAAAGGCTCTAAGTAAAGTTGCACACAATCACGTTTATAAAGGTTTACCAGGTGGATCAGAATTAAGTCATCTCTGCTTGTGCTACCAGGGAATTGGAACATGGAAGACGATCATGCATACAAGACAAAATGAACAAACGACACAGGGGCAAAACGGGAATGCGTTATATAGGAAAAGAATAAATCAGATTAAAGCACACTGGTATGAATTGACGATTTTTTATTGTTATTATCAAATGCTTAAACATCTGAAAAAGTAGAGGTGATTTCTCAGAAATGTTCACTAACCAAGTGGCCAGTAACACAAAAGCCTGTTACACTTTTAAATGGCACATGAGAGACAATAATAATCTTTTATAGTAATATGTTACCTTGTGAATGTGCAATATATCACTAATTATATCATAAAAGGAAATGTATAAATGTACTTATGTATACACTCCCTTCATCATAAACACATACCTTTGTATCATGAAACTGCTAGGCTCTGGGATGCTGGGTCTAAACACACATGTTCACTCACACACACACACACACACAAAAAAAAAAATCTAACTACAGATAACTATCCTAGAAGCACAAACAATGTGCAATCATGGTACAATGATGTTGGCTTGCAGATGTGAACATGTCTTCATTAAAAGAGTTATTCCTCAAATGAGCCCAACAACACCAATTACTTTCTATTCCTGATTCCCCCAAGTACACAATATGAGGGATCAGGACTTGAAACAGTGCCATAGTATAAAAAAAAAAATGGCAAAGAAGAAATGGGCTTTGGATTAATGAGCTGGCATATACACTATAGCCTTAATGGGTAGCGCTGACAGGGTTCAATTATAGAAGAGTGTGCAGCCTCATTACTGCCAATGGCTGTCACTTAGGGCGCTGATGCAGAGGGGAATCCAATGTCTGCAGACAAAGGGGAGAGAAACATGAAAACAAAAGCCATTTACAGAGCATCCTGAGGAGCAAAGATCCTAACACCCCTGAAATAACATACACACACAAATATACACATACACACAAACATACATATACAACACAACACACACACACAATGCACATTGAGTACGCGTGCGCGCGCGCGCGCACGCACACACACACACACACACACACACACACACACACACACACAGAGGCTCTTTGTATTTACACCAGGTGAAGTTTCTTTGGCCTGGCTTGCTAATTGATTATTACTACACCTAGGGCTTTTAGTCAGTAATATAATTGAATTAAGGGCTAGTGTCAAGGCAGCATTTTTAAAGGGGACTTTAATTACTATTCTCCTAAAATAAATAGATCCCCATTAATACTGTTCCTCTTTTTACTGAACACTGACTGTTAATCTTGGCATTTCACTATTCTGAATCATCTTATGAATAATTATCACCCTTTACTACATAATTTCTATTACAAAGTTTGACAGGGCTTTAAAAGAAGTGTTTTAGTTCCATGAATCGGTACATGTAAATTTCTAGGCTACTGAAATTATCTTCATGTTCTGAAGTATAAATGAAAGGGCAAATACACTAAGTGGAGATTTAGGAAGGCCTGGCTTCCTAAAATAAAAGTTTTAACAGTATGAGATAAAGCCTTGCCACAGAATATCCATTCCTAAAACATCTTCTGTTGATTTACAGATGAAGGACAAATGCTATCTCTTTCTCATGAAAGGAGCTTCCTCCGTTTCTACTGGGACAAACACACTTTCACCAACTGATTCTAAAGCAGTGAATTCATATGAACAAAAATAATCAGTTAAGAGATGATATGTGCATTTAAACCATTTAGCTGTAAATATTTAATGCAACATAGTTAGCATTATTTGATAAGCAGTATAATGTTTCAGTAGTTACTTGAACAGCAAATTATAATGCTGACTTTTTTTTTCCTCCTGGAAAAACATCGGTAGGTAACTCTAATGACCTATCTTTAAATAATAATTGGATTACTTTTCAATAATATATGAATGGCAGAAACAAAATCAATCTTAGCAGAGATAATTCAGGAAATGCTTTTGTGGTTTTTAAAAAGAAAGAAACAATAGAAAATTTTGGATTACTCAGAAGAAAGTTTCCATCCCCTTCCTGAAACCATAATAAGAGTGTACAGCTGAGACTGATTTAAGCCAGGAGTTCAGTCCCCAAGGCAGAGGGAGATTGAGCCATAAATGCATGGTACCCAGATTGCTGGGTCAAGTGAAGCTAAAATAAGAAGAGACATGTAGAAAAGAAATGCCTCAAATGAACAGGCAATTTCTATACTGAGCAAACCATAAAAAAGACAACATACATTCACATTTTTAAAGGGGGAGGGTTAAAAAAAAAAGCCATTTTATAGAAGGGACTCAAAGAACTTTTCTAATAAAGATAGATGCCAGGAACCAGGCATAATGATGATTGCATTTTAGAAAACACACTGAAAACAAAAAAATATATATATAAGCATTTCCATTTGTGTCTATATTTTTAGATATATCCTCATTCTAACACTTACGGGTAATTCAAATGGAAACAAATTAACTTACAGCAGATGGTTATACTCTGGTGATTCAGTTCCAACTTGAAATACCTACTTAGACCAGTGGGTCTCAACCTCCCTACTGCTGAGACCCTTTAAGACATTTCCCCACGTTGTGGTGACCGCCAACCATAAAATGATTCCACTAGTACTTCATAACTGTAATGTTGCTACTGTTATGGATTGTAATCTAAATAACTGATAGGAGGGATATCCGGTATGCGACCCCTGTGGGGTCTCGATCCACAGGTTGAGAACCACTGACGTAGACCAAAGGTGCCCTCATCATCCTAGAATGCTGTTGGTTCAGGATCTTCAGGTGTCAAGTTCTATCCTTGCATCTGTCACCATCACCAGTAGATACCTACCTAATCATCAAGTGCCTAGTTACAATAGCTCCTGCAAAAGCTAACCTTCCAGGTTAGTCTGGGATGTGTTAACCGTGCTTCCTGACTCCCTACAATTATTTCCAACCCAGATTCACGTTCCCTCAGTGACCTTGGTCACTGAGCCGAAGTGTCAAGATCTACCACGGAAACTCAGAAAATCACCACTGAGCTTGAGAGTTGACTACGTGACCACCAATGTGTGTGAGAGAGCTAAAGAGCAAAGCTGTGCAGGACACTCCAGTCGGCACCCAACAGCCCCGTGAACGTGAAGGAAGACAAGCCATTCAGCCTGGAAGCTCATAGGTGGAGAACTTAATGCAATTTTCGTAGGCTAAAAATACACAAATAATAAAGTGTACATGATGCACTGAAGTGCAAAACCCTTAGCTATTGGAAAAGGTAGATTTCCCCCTCCACCACCACCACCTCCCTTTACTGTAATGCATGACTTCATTACATCCTCAGACCCAAAGTACTTTGCGGTTTATGCTCCTTCTCACGTTTGCCAAGTTAAGCCACAGAGTGTAGGATGAAGACTGCCGCAGCTAAATGCTGTGCAACCACTAAAAATATATTTCATATATACCTCTGATCTCACTGGCATAATTGGCGGGGACCAAAATACACTGGGGACCATCTCATCATTTCCTGCCGACAGTGTTAAAAAAGTTCAAAGAGCAAGTTTTTTTTTTCCCTTTTAGTAAAGTCTTAAAAGACCCTCTACATTTTTATTCAGTATATTTGTGACTAAAACATGCTTTCTTCTCTTCTGAAGGTATCAAATGACTAATCTTTTATTCTTAAGATATGGAAAGCTATGTGCAAAGCCATAGCATGGCTACCAGCTGGAAAGAAAAGATGGCAAACGTGGGAAGAAATATGTGTGAAGAAATGGACTAAATGCTAAATATCTCACACCAGAGTACAGAATGGTTGGTATATTTATGGTACAGCCTTTTGACTTCTCATATAATAGGCACATTTCTATTTGTAAAGGAAACATTAAATTAAAAAGTATTGTGGATGGTAAAACTATTACATTTTAAATTTAAAAATTACTGGCATTTTTTTTTCCAAATGTAAGATGGAGGATTTTAGTAGATTGTGTGTTTAACCGTTCCTCAAGTCTCCTTTTAATGAGGTTTCCATCTTCAGGTTTGAGAGCCACTGGCCACTGGCATCTAGATGAGAGCACTCACCCACAACAGTTACTCAGAAAACTTGGGAGGTGAGCACAGGTAAGCTAGGTATGCCAGACTACCCTCAATAAACTGCCTTTTCTCCGGAGAGTAAGACTTTGTTGGTTTTTGACCTTCAGACCACAACATTCACTTTTCCCACACTTGACTCAGCTCACGTGTCCCACTCTCACTAAAATCCCAAGCCTCTGATCATTCGCAGTATCTCATAGCTGCCAGAATCTACCATCAGCCAGTGTCTGCTCCACTCATAACCTTAAACAAGATCGTCCATGATCTCCATATAATGCCAAACAACAATGGTGCTTCTAACTGGGACAAATCATTGAAAACAACAGCTATACTTCCTCTTACCCAGCATGTTCCCAGTACTTAAACTAAAACTCATATATCTTCCCTTGATTCTACCACCTCTGTTCATCATATTGATTGCTCTAATTTCTTTGTCAGTTTTCATTATTACCCCTATTTCATCTTAGAAACTGGAGATTGGTGAGCCTCAAACTTTAATGTGCATACCACAACCTCACAAGGTGTTTTAAATGTAGACTTTCAAACAAGTTCTCAGTAGCGCCTCGGATGTTATGTTTCCAAGCAGCTCCCAAGTGCTGCCCATTCTGTAGCACTTTGCTAATTTGAATACCACAACTCTGTGTCCCTTCTGGTTTCCTAGAGCTTGTCATCCCCACTTGTTATGCTTCATGTATCGTATGGACATTCTTTTCTTTTTTGAGACAGGGTTTCTCTGTGTAGCCCTGGCTGTCCTGGAACACACTCTGTAGAACAGGCTGGCCTTGAGATCTGCCTGCCTCTACCTCCAGAGTGCTGAGATTAAAGGTGTGTGCCACCAGCACCCAGCTAGTATGGACATTCTTATTTTAAGTGTCAAGTACCCTAAGCTATTCCCATACGGTTGCAACAAACGTACGCCCATGATGACAAAACACCGCAACTGTAAGTAAAGTGAACTCAGTTATTTCCAGTCATAAAGCCCATAAACCTATTTTCCCAATTATCATAGATACATGATTGATAAATAGATAGATAGAGAGAGAGAGAGAGAGAGAGAGAGAGAGGGAGGGAGAGAGAGGGAGATAGACAGGTAGACAGGCAGAGTATTAAATTCCAAATCCATTTAAATTAAAATAACATATTAGATGTAACAACTGAGAGAGTCCAGGTCAGATTCTGATACTATGATTTAATCCTTGTCAACCTCAGCTCCCACACTGACATTACTGAAGTCCATAGGCATGCCCAAGGTTTACTGTAATGTCTAAGGATTAAATAACAGCATAACGCCTGATTTTACTCCATAGGAATCAGATCTACATTACTTTCTATTTTCTGCATCTTCCTCCAACAACTGCACAGGTTATATAATAAAATAATCCATGTGTGAGCAAATGACTTTCCTCTTTCACTAGTCTCTGAGGACTCTTTTGCATGAACATAAAAAAATCAGCCCTTTTCAAAGGATTTCAGGGAAGGCGTGTCAAGCAATGTTTAACACCACAGTTAGAAACTCAGACTGCTCTGAGCCTCTGGGCACACATAAATAAAGCTAGATTTCATTATGGGCCTGACAGCATTATATAGCCCTAAATTTTTTATTTTATTTCAACCCTAGACAAAGGCACAGAGAACGAATAGACACTTCAAAGAATACACTGTAAAATATCATTGTAAGAAATAAAGAGAGAAAAGGAACGTGATGAATCAAGAAATGCCTTCCATGTATTTCCCAATGCTTTCTCAGAAATTCAAATATCCCTCATGCTCTCTACACTTATTTAAGCCCTTGATTTGATCCATATTTTCAGTGCTCAAAGTGTAATTATTTTTCTTAATGTATCTTGTCCAATAATGTCTTTGGCAATGAGTTCTCTTTATGACTCTCCTATGTCATCAAATTTAATTCCCTTTTCACAGTTTCCATTTCTCAGGACGCCGGTGCCCCTTTCTAGTTAAAAGCACCTTGTTGTACAGTACTTGCTCTTTGCTACAATACCTTCACATAGCCAACATACCATGTTGCACAGTCTCACTCCAGGGGTATATTCCAAAACAACCAAATCAAACCAGTAAGATGGCTCAGCAGGTAGACTCCTGTCACCATGCCCGATGACCTAAAGTTCTACCCAAGAGACCCAGACAGTAGAAGGAGGTTTAACTCTCAAAGTTTTCCTCTGACTTCCATGTGTGTGTTTGGTAAATAGCCATAAGTCTACATACACAGACACACGTAAGTAAAGGTCATGAGAAATAAGACAATCAAATCTAAGCACCTCAGATTTGCTTCTAATAAATTCATACACGATACCTTTTCATAATAAGGAATACATGTGACACCATAATTAAAACATGGGCAGATTGACCACTTCATTGACAAATAAAAAAAAAATTTCCAATTTTACCAAGACTCAAAGTCCTGACAGTATGTGGACATTAACTATGCTTTTGATATTTAGAGAATTTGCAAACTTTCTTAGACATCCCTTACAGATTTTTGTCCTTCATTCTCAACACAAAATTATTGAAATATATGATGTATCTCTTACTATTTAAAAAAATAGAGAGTATTTAGTATCCTTTCAACTCTTGCTTGGAAACTTATAAAACTCTATTTAAAACCAGGACTTATTCATCTTCATAGAAAATAATTTTCAACTCCTGCTAACTTTTGCTCATGGATCATACTTCCCAAACTATTAGTCATGTTACAAATGTTTCTCGTATAGAATACTGAGGAAGACTTGCCATGCTACATTCCTCTTTAAACATTCCTATTTCATTTTTAAGTCTAAAACTATTTTTTGAAGATTCATATATTATGATCATAGTTTTTATACTCTAGTAGTTTTGGGAAAGCAGAAATTTCAACTGAGGTTAATTTTTCTTGAGTAGTGTGAATAGGTTATGAAAGATGTGTTTCTCAGAAATGGTACCAATTAGATTGAGTCAAGTGAAACTATTCTTTTTAAGGATTAAAACATTTGGGATTCTGAATACAAATAATGAAAAGAAAAATAATAATCCAAATCCATAATGTACATAGTGCTGTGAAGGAGGCTGAATACTGTGAATTATATAATCATGACTTCTTTCAGGCTTTTTAGCCCAAAAGGAAATTCCCACATTTCTAATCCATAATTTTAAACATTTTTAATCACCATTCTGTAAACACTCAAACTTAATGTAAATAAGGTATTTATTATCCTAATTGCAATAAACTGATTTTTTTCTTTCTAAAAATGATCACATTTGCCTTTTTGTTTTTCTAAATCAGAAAGGATGACAAACTCAGTTGAATAAAGTTATAAAATCAGATGTCTCTTGACGAGGACAGATTGAGTGGGGTAATGCTAACAATCTCTTCCTAAATGTGTTCTTGCTTTATGAATCAAGGCCATGAGTGCCAGCAGGCATATTCCACCTGGGATCTCAAAACACTGCTGGGCTTTTCTTACCCATAACATTTCCATAATCATATAAGTTCTGCAATCATAATTTACATCCCTGACAGACCCAAAGATAATGTAAAATTCCAGCATTTTCTTTAGATTTGAATTGCCCTTTTTATGCTAAAAGCAATGCATGCATTTTTTTTTTCCTGTAAGGGACACAGATATGATTAAGGTACTGTGGTTGATGGCTAATTCCGTCCAATTGTGTCATTTACACATACTCTTCTTTCTGGGCTTCATGCTTTACTCTTAACCCAATCTTGCATTTTCTCCAGACAAACAGCTCTCCTTTTTATCTTCAGTTCTATACAGAAATACTATCTACTTTAAGTTACCTGGGATTGTATCTCTTCTCTTGGCTGTATTTTCTTTAACATTCTGATGAAAATACCAAGGTTGTATTAAATGGCAGCTGGGAATCAAGCCCATGCCTGTGTCAGCTCAAGCAGTGACAGTACATCAATATCTCTTCCGTGTTATTAATTCTCTTTTCCTACAATGCTATAGGTAAATTGGGGAATCTACCACGGTCTTTGTAGTAGAGTAATTGGAATATCTCAATCTTAAGAAGCTATCCATTCCAATGTGAAAATAAATTCATTTTACAAGCGACAGAAACAATTCTAATTTTCTAAAGAAACTAGAGTAGTTGCAAACAGAGCTATAGCTAAGGACACTGTATGTTGTGATCCACTTGGAAACTTTAACTATTGGCACTTCTTAAGTTAGAGATGTGAAAGCAGCATCTGAGATAGGAAACACACGTGCCTAAAGTCACAGAGATGCCGAACCAATCTCATTTCCACTTATGCCTTTTCCTCCTAGGATAAGGACTGAAGCCTGGGTGTGGTAGCCCAACCAAAGGAAACGTGTAGAATTGGATTAGGTGCAGGTGGAAGGCCCTCCTTTAAAATGAAAGCTTCGCAGACCCACAGAATTTCAATGGAATCCTTCACAGAAGATGCAAGAACTGCAATACCTCCAGAGGAATTTCCTCAGCTTCTTAAATGCACCCTGAAACTAGTGCCAATCTTCTAGGAAGGCTTAAATAGGGTACCATGTTCCGAGAATCTGTTTATAGAACAAAAGATGAATTCAGGGGTATTCTGAGATGTTCCTCCAAATGGAAATGTTGGAAGATGCCTGCTTCTTCCAATCATCCCTTTGCAGTAGCTTCCTCTGTAGCTGACCCCTCTTGGAAATGTATGAAGAGCAGAGTCCTCACACGCCATTTGTATTCCAAACCAGTGGGTCTGTAGTATTGTGTGCTGGCTCCCTTCTGATCATCACGCTTTTGCAAACTGAGAGGCAAGCTATAATTTAGAAATGGCTACTGTTATGTTTGTTTGGTTGTGCGTTCCCCTTTGGTTTTGTTTTAACGACACTAGCACCCTGCAAAAACACTTTGTGTATTGTAGATACTTTATAAAGCATTCATTAAAGAATAAACTAAATGTTCCATTCTTTGTCTGATTAAAAGCCTTTTCTGATGGCATCTGCATTGACTCTGTTAATGTGTTCCTAAAGATTATCCCAAACAAAACTTGGAAGCATTGAAAGAGAAAACGGAGACCCTACATAGTTACGATAAGAAAGCAACAATACTTGGAATCAAATACTAGAACGGCAATGGGGGCAGAGCGACTCCCCTCCCTGGAGCTCATTACAGTGAAACTCATGGGAGGAAAGAAACAGCTACATAGATTCTGAGAGTCACTTTAGACAAGGATTTGGCAGAGTCCCATCCTCTGGCCTCCATGCTTATGCATGGTCTGTGTCCACAGACTGATGACGTACAGGGTTTCAGCTAGACTCAAAAGGGAATGTGCCATTTAAAATATTTTCATATGATTAATTGGAATTTTTAGACTGTGAGGCTTCGGAATATTATAAAACAAGTATTCTAAGAATGTCTTCTGGTAACAGAATATTGGACATGGGAGGCAGTAAGCAAGTGAACACTCACACTGATACATCACAAATTCTTCTTAAATCCATGGCTACAAATCTAAGCTTCACATCCCACAGCTTCACAAACCCTTCCCCGAATCATTTTCTTGATAACAGCCAATTCTTTGACACACATTTTTCAACTACTTTATCGCATACAAAATTATTTCTACTTTCAAAATAAATCAATTTTTTCCCATTACCAGAACTACCCACCGCCTAGTACAAAGCCTCACACACAATTTACATGTAATTTATACACACAATATTGAAACTGAGTTTCCATCCCTATCAGCTTATATCAATGTACATCTCTCTTTGTTCAATTTCTTTATCTAGTGGCACACCGCTAATATTAAAGAAAATCACATCATTACCAGCAACGAAAGTTGTATAATTAGAAGAAATTGTGATATCCAACTGTGGAACTGCGTGGATGGCAGGAACACAGAACCACCTCTGTATCAAAAATCTTGAAATGTATTTTGTTTGTCACTATATAAAAGTGGTTGTCTGGGAGACCTGACTTAAGATGTATAAGGAAGACTTGTATCTAAAACTATCTCTCCCATCTGCTGAAAATTCTCCATTTTACTTCAGCTCAATCCAAGAAATCTATTCCTCCAAGTTACAGAAATTTAACAAAATACAAATGCTAAAAGGAAGATATTAGCCAACCCTATAAAGCCTTTCCAGTTTTAAATACATTAAATTGATTGCACGACCCGACTAAGAATTAGCTGAGATCTAATGCATATGGGACTCCTTATGAAGTCAGGACTTATGGGGAAATGCTTTTGTTATAAAGAGTAAAGGAGGAATGATTTTGAAGCTTTGGAAAGGGAACATTGAGAGACATGAGGAATTAATGGGGAAAAAAGAGTAATCATAAAGATAAATGTCATTTGCCTCATAACTTTGACATAATCTGATCTTTCCTTCATCATGGCCAAGAAGAGCAAAAGCAAGTCTTTGACTTCCTGGATAATCTGATCTTTCCTTCACCGTGGCCAAGAAGAGCAAAAGCAAGTCTTTGACTTCCTGGAGAGTGCCATGATCCTTGATGCTTCCAAGTCACTGAGCACTTCAAAAGCAGCTTTGATTCTAAACATTTACACAGACCTGGGGCGTTTTAGTAATTACTTCAACCTGAGAAAATGGAACTTTTCAGTACAAGGAGGCAAAAAATTGAGCAGTGAGAATAAATGGTAGTGAGAAAGAAAGAAAGAAAGAAATTAGAAATCAGAAAGTCAGTCAATAGTTGAAGGCAGAGAAATAACATAGAAAGCTTTACACCAGTGCTTCTCATCTAGGATAATTTTGTGTACCACAGATCATTTGGCAAATCTGCAGGTATCTTTGATTGTGGAGGAATGGGGGAGAATACACCTGACGTTCAGAGAATGGGGCCAGTCATCTTACTTAGCATTCTACAATGCACAGCCTCCCATAATAAAATCTCAGTGTCAGCAATTCTGAAGTTGAGACTAATCTTATACAGAAGGTAAAACAAAATTGCAGGAGCAACCCAGAAGTGATCCTGTTTTGATCTGCACAGCCACGATGCAGAGCTATGCTGAACCAAAAATTTACTAAGACACACCCACCTGTAGATGCCAGGGGGGAGTCTAGTTGCTATTAAAAGCTTCGGCCCAATGTGAACAAGGCCCAATTATGCAAAGCTGGGGTCACCATTAAAGAGACAACGACATCCTGACTTAGAAATAAACACCAGCTCTTCTAAGAGCTTCAGAGTTTGACACCATCCTGTGAAGGGTGTCAAAGGGTAAGTGGATGTGGATGGTGATGGTGATGATGGTGGTGATGAAGACGGAGGTAGGAGCAACAGAACATTGCACTAATTTAAGACAGCCTCTATTTTTAAAAACCATGCTAAACACTTATATGTCAAATAGCATGTAGTCATTGCCAACTATGCATTTTATATTAAAAAAAAACAAAAGGAATAAAATAATCAGTCATCAAGAAGAGCCAAATTTAGGGTCAAGCCTAGATGTATCTGGATGAAAAAAATCTTGTTTTGAACAGCACATCATGCTTACATAATGATACAAGATATTGATCTCAGAGAAATAAAGGAGGAGAAAAAAACATTCATCTTCTTGTCCCTCTGTCATGAACCTCAGTAATTTGAGTATCTCCCATCAGCTCAGGACACAACCATGATAGGCAGGTGCTTTTATCTTACAGAAGAAACCATTTAGTGAGACAGGGAATGTTCAGATGGGAATCTATTATCATACTCCAGTCAACTCCTGCAGTCCACAAGGCCAAGAGAAAAAGAGACAGGTCCTCCTAGGTACAAGGCAACTGCACTTTAATCATTTGTTGAATCCTCATCTCTGTTAAGAGTCAAAAGGTAGATTCCCTCTCCCATCTCCCTGTTTCTCCAATCTCACTCTCTGCCTCTCTGTTTCTGTCTGTCTCGTTCTGTCTCTGTGTGTCTCTGTCTCTCTGTCTCTCTGTCTCTCTGTCTCTCTCTCTCTCTCTCTCTCTCTCTCTCTCTCTCTCTCTCTCTCTCTCTCTCTCTCCTCTCTCTCTCCCTTCTCTATCTCCCCCTCCTATGTGAAAGCTGGATAAATAGAGTGAGGGACTTTGGGACAAGAATTTGAGGCCCTCAGATCCCAAACTTGAATTCACCAAGAATCATGAGGGGAACCGAAAGATCTCGAAACCCTCAGCAGGCTGGGGAAGCAGTAGGCTGCTGAGAAAGCTGCCATGCGTACATGAAACATCCCTGTGTGCAAAGAACACAATGGAGCAGGGAAATCGCTGGATTTGGACACAAGGGACTGCGTTACCATTCACAGCTTTATCACTTACCAACTGTGATCCTGAGCAAGTGAAATAACCCTCTCACAATCTCCATTTCCTCACCTGCTGAATGAGAAGGAGAGCTTCCCCTGCCTACCTCACAGTACTGCGGTAGATAATGCACTAGAGGACGCTGTAAGTTGCCAAGATCAGCCTTTGTGTTTGGTCTCTGACGTTATCCACCTGTACTTGTTAGAGGTCAAATATTCTGCAAGAAATGTGGGTGGTTGCTGTGGGATGTTCTGTATGTCACATGTGTTGCTGATTAGTCAATAAAGAAAACACTGATTGGCCGTTGGCTAGGCAGGAAGTATAGGCGGGGCAAGGAGGAGAATAAAGCTGGGAAGTGGAAGGCTGAGTCAGAGAGACACTGCCAGCCGCCACCATGACAAGCTGCATGTGAAGATCCTGGTAAGCCACGAGCCATGTGGCAAGGGATAGGTTTATGGAAATGAATTAATTTAAACTGTAAGAACAGTTAGCAAGAAGCCTGCTACGGCCATACAGTTTGTAACCAATATAAGTCTCTGTGTTTACTTGGTCGGGTCTGAGTGGCTGTGGGACTGGCAGGTGAGAGAGATTTGCCCTGACTGTGGGCCAGGCAGGAAAACTCAAGCTACAGGTGGTTAGTAGAAAGACACCACACCATGCCTTTTCCAAGCCTGTCACCAAGTGCCACCCACAAAACTACAGGCAGTGATGAGTCAAAACCCGAAGGCTATGATCTCTGTAAAGATGAGGTTAGATTTTCCTCATGTTCCACTTCCATATTTATTATCATCTTATAAACACAGAACCAAATGGCGAGTTTGTAGTCAGACCCTGACATGTTTCATACTTAAGTACACTTCACTTAGGAATATTACACATATGTCCCTACTCCCACCCCAGCTTGTATGTGGGGACTTTTTACTTTGTTTTATTTATGAGTCCTGTCTGTAGCCTGTAAAGTGGAAGGGGCCATTCTGCCTTCCCTATGATAACCACTTAAATGGTGGTAAAAATTCTGGTGGAAAATGTACCTGATATTCACCACTACTGAAATCCTCAGAGTAAATGTTAACCAAATGATGTGATGGATAATACATTTATGTGGCTAAGTGCAAAGACTTGGCTTTTTACATCTGACTTAGAAACTATGCAAGTACCACTGCCTTCACATTGATGGGTGGCCACTTCCCCCAAACAAGCTGAGAATAGCCATCACAAAGTCTGAAGCTAACTACATCAATTACGCGGTAGTGTTTCCAAGTATGGACTCTGAATCATGCCATCATGTGGACTTGAACAAGGTATTTATGTGATCTCACAGAAACCACTTTTTTTACATTCTCTATTGCTTGATGTTAAAATGTTATATTTTAAATGTTAAAATGTTATATATTAAAAAATATACAGCCAGTATAGAGATGGAATGAGATCAGTCCAGTCTGTAACACTGTACTTGACATTATACGTGTTCAGGTATTCCAGGTACTTTCTTATTCTAACTGGGTGGTCTAATTCTGCACTATTCACTTAGTTCTAATTATGGCGCACAGAGTGAAAGAGTAAACTCGGAATGATGCTCCAGAAGCATGGCGGCCTCTTACATGTGACCAAACCAGCAGCTGCATGTGAAGGGTGAGCAATCTGTTCAGAAATCAAGCCGTGAGGTAGCCACTAGAGGGAAGGCAAAGTTTGAGCGTCATTGTGCACGGAACTGAATTCTCAACTGAATTCAAGTTATTGCGGAAAAGGGCACAGAAGGGATGATGGAAAGGCAGAGGCAAGGTCCAGGCTGCAGATGACCGAGAGGGCAGCTCTCAAGGGCAACAAAGGTCCGAACAGATATTAGGATCATGGTAAAAATTTCCACTGGGGTGCAAAGATTCAGAAGGCAGATGCTATCAAAGCACCGAGTGTGGCCAAATGGACTGGAGAGAGGCTTAAAGAAATCATAGTGACCCTTTAAGATGAAAAGGGATTTCTTCAATCCTGGAGACAGGAATAGAAACTTTATCCTGGAGTCACTCCAACTCCACACTCCCACTTTCCACGTGACCTTACAACAGTCCAATATGTTGCTAATGCTGCTATAGCACGTTATGAATTATCCCCCACCTGATTCTTGCATTAGAAAACAACTTCAGCATTATCAAATATCCCACTTGTTGAGACGCAAACTCATCTTTAAGAAACACCTAGGTGAACAAAGAAAACTGCACCCTGCTGGACCACACCACCTCAGAGCTCCAAAATACAAAGGCACAAGCACCTAGTTCAGCATCCACCATACTTGACCGCATCTGCATTACGAGCCAGACCCATTGGCAATTACTGTTACAATCTTCACTCGATTTAGATCGCTCCCCACCCCCACCCCACCACCAAACTCTTCACCATAATCCCCAGGCTAGACTCTCCTTGAAGTCAAGTCCCTCTTCAGACCTTTTGCAAGTTAATGCTGCACATTCAATGTTGTAATTGCACACTCCTTCATCTTTCGTCATGCACCTGTGTTGCCATGGTTATTAGGGTCCTACCCTTCCCCTCCCCACCTCAGTCATCACTGGCAAACTTTTTAATGTTTTACCATTAAAATTCTCTTTCCAGTATATCATGGTTTTATTTTATTATTGTGCCATTTTCTCCTGTGCAATGCTGCAATTGTGTTTTTTTTTTTTTTAGGAATGCAGCCAGAAAACTGACTATACCTTGTACTGTTGCATGCACACTCTTTTAATTTTTTTATTACATTTATTTTTATTAGCATACAAATAAAAACAGGTTTATTTTTATTTGTTTATTTATTTATTTATTTGTCTAGGTTTCATTATGGCATCTGCATGCACACATCCATGCCATCATACTTTATTTTTGTTCATCCACCCAACCCACTGCTCTCCCACACCCTCCCTCCTCCATCTAGCTGGTCCCTGCTTCCTTCAGGATAAGGATTCCACTGCTATCTCCATAGCTTGCTCCTACATATGAGGGGAAAAAAGCTGCAGTATTTGTTTCTCAGTCTGGCTTATTTCTCTTAACATAGTGATCTCAAATTCTATTTTTCCCAAAAATGTCATGATCTCATTTTTCTTTAAGTCAAACAAAGCCCCACTGTGTTTATGTTCCATATCTTCTTTACCCATTAGCTGCTGGATGGACATCGATACTAATTTGATTTCTTAAATATAATGAATAGTTTTACAATAAATATGGGGGTGCTGATATCTCTTTAGTATGTTGGCTTAGGGCTCTTTTGACATATACCTAGGAAGTAGCATAGATGACAATCTGTAGTTCTATATAATCAAATAAAATTGTCCCCATTAGCTAGAGTTATGCTTTGCCTGTTAAGCTTGTGTCCAGCCTCTTCCTCAAGTTACATCCTACTTTGTCTTACTTCTAGCTTATTCGGAACTACCCTTGAGTCCTCACAGAACCACCATATAGGACTTTCCCGCCACACTTAGCCCACTGGACAGAAATGATGCTTTCAGAATAAAGTTATCGCCACCTCAAAAGCAATAGCCCGTTGTAGATGTGAGGATACCTCAGCAATAGCACAGGGCAGGTATCTAGTAAGTACTAAGAACACTGGAACAGGCAAAGGAATTCTCAACAACCTATTTATAGCCTCACAACTCAGCAACATGGATGAAAGGAGAGAAAAAATAAAGGGAGAAGGAATGGAGGGAAACTATCATAGAAAGAGAGCTGAGTGTGTTCAGATGAAGAAAATACATGCAAAATCTAGGGCCTCAAAGTCCCCAACAACAAGGGGGGGGTCATATGAATACTTAAGAGTAAAGTATCTGAAAATACATTTTTAATAACTATATTTCATATATCAAGAAGACGACTGTGTTATACCTACAAAATAACTTACTGCCAACATTTTCAGGAGAAAGTGCTACATAATGTTCTCCCCTTGCTAACCATTTTCTTTTTAAGTAATATTTCCTAGATCTGTTATGGGAAAGGTAGCACATGGAAGGCTTATTGACATTTGACTTGCTCAAGCCAACCAAAGGGCAGATTTCCAAGCATCCCTAAATGCAGACCAAAATGAGACATAATAAGAAGCTCCTTTTAGTTTGGACAACTTACATCATGAGTCAGGCTGGCATTCAAAGTTTACCATACATTTAGAAACCACATATATCAAAACACTCAGAAAAGAATCTAAGTGAGAGACGTGAACGAACTTTTATAGGGATGGAATTCACAGTCAAATATCACCAAATTCGGGGGGGGGGGTAGCTTATTGTGCAAGCTCCAGCCTAGCATGCCCAAGGCCCTGGGTTTAAAACCAAGCATTAAAAATAATTCACCAAATAAAAAATTGTTTTTATCATTGCTTTTTAATGCTGCATGCTGCATGCAAGGCAATGATTATCCTTGAGGCTCGGATGTACTCTCTACTAGTGTGCAAACTCAAGGTGAAGACCAAATAGGAATTAAATTAAATCTATTAATTCTTTCATTTTACTGATGAAAAGGAATCATCCTCCAGCTGGTAACAAATAAGACAGGGAAAAATTAAAAGGAAAAAAATCACAAAACTACTATATAAATAAAGGGAGCGCCTCAGTTCACAAAACTAAAGTAAGCTCGGGCCAACAGAAAAAAAAGGCAAGCCTGGTAGGTAACATCAAGTAAATAAATACATCCCATAAAGGAATATGAAAAGCCAAACACCTTTACTTATAAAACATGGCTGAGACTCAGCAGGGCTGCCACAGGCAACAGCCAGACTGTAAAATAACAGGTGTAATTTTAATGAACTTGTGTGATTATTAACTGTTACAAGCAAGTAAAGTATTTCAGGAAGGGAAGATTCTCCCTGGGATATGAATTGGAAAAAAATAGGTGAAAACAGAACAGAAATTGCTATCGGCCAGGTTTTCTTGATTTCTATATTCAGGACTCTCAGCCAACCACTCTTCAGTGGCTTTGCAGACCTTAATCACGCCTGTGTCTATCATTCCCTTTGATGCCACGAAACTCAGAATTGTCCATGTTTTAGTGATTTCTCCATTTTTAAGCACTTTTTCTTTTTTGTTTTAACTTTTTATTGATTCTTTGTGCTTTTCCCATCATGTATCCTGATCCCACTCATCTCCATGTCCCCTCACTTCCACCTTCCACCCTTGTAACCTCTCCCCAAAGCAAAATTTAAAAGTAAAACAATAAAAAAAAAAACACAAACACAAACAAAATCTCATCGTGGAAGCATTCTGATTCCACTTATCCCCCATCCCTTCACATCTGCCTTCTCTCTTTTCAACCTTCCCCTGAAAAGAAAACCAAACTTAAAAGAAAAACCCAAAACAAAACAGAGAGAGAGAAAGAGAGGAAGAAGAGGAGGAGGAGAAAGAAGAAGAGGAAGAAGAGGAAGAGGAAGAGGAGGAAGAAGAGGAGGAGGAGGAGGAGGAGGAGGAGGAGGAGGAGGAGGAGGAGGAGGAGGAGAAGAAGAAGAAGAAGAAGAAGAAGAAGAAGAAGAAGAAGAAGAAGAAGAAGAAGAAGAAGAAGAATCTTGTCACACACTTTACTCTTTAGTCCATCATTCATCTTGTAAGTGTTCATTGCCGTGAGTCATTGGTCTGGTTCGAGGCCTCTGGGTTCTGCTACTTGGCCCTCACTGAGACTCCTCTTAGATATCCTGTTGTTATCCTGTGTCATGGAGATCCTGTATCTTTGGATCTGCTGGTCCTGACCCTACACATACTCCAGCAGTTCATAGATGAGGTATATGTTGGGGTGTGCTACCTCACAGCCCTGCTTCTGGGCCTGGGTGGTAGTTGGGTTGGTGAGCCCATCAGCTTTCCTTCATCTTCACCACCCAGGAAGCTCTCCAGTACTGCCCTAGCTAGCTCACCCATGGGCCAGTTTTTCTGCTCTCACAATCTTGGGTCCAGCTCACCCACACTCATACCACCAGGGCCAGCTCTACTGTTTTGCCCAGGCCAGTGAGCAGGGCCCTCTCTCCCAATTGCTACAGTTGGTGAGGGGCAGGGGCAGCTCTTCCATTCTCATGCCCCTGAGTCCAGCTCTCCACCTCCTGCAGTTGGCAAGGAGTTGGGGTCAGGGGGAGGGCATATTTACCTCACCCATGCCACCATATGGCATGTAAGAGAGGGGGTATGGGCCACTCTCCTCCTTTCACATCCACAGGACCAACTCACCTGTGCAGATGAGGGGGTGGTGGGGTCCATGCCAGCTTCATATTGGGATACAGGCCTTCACAATAATGAGAAAGAAATATGCATTCAAAAGAAACTACGTGCCCAATTTTGAATTTTGACCCTTTGTATGTCAGCAATATTCAGTAAGATGCTCCCATAGCACGCTGAGACACATAGGAAGCCCCCATCAGCCCAGAGAGCATGAGAGAAAATAACTGATTCCTCACAGACATGCCCTTTTGACACCATGGCACAGCACTGTCATCCACGAGTTCACCCTGGAGAACCATACAACTGCATTACAAACAAAAACGCAGAAACATGCCCCAGTGTTTTAAATAATGTCAAGCTCTTTTGTTGGGCTCCAATCATAGTTGCTCCTAGATATCTCTGTCAGGGTGATGCTGTGTCATTAAGTTATCATACTTGCTTAGTTATGTACATGATATGCATTTTCATCTCATGATACTTTTAACTCAAACTGAATGTATCAACATATATCACAACATAAGCCGAGTAACATCTGTAAATAGTTTGATTCTTAGAGCAAATAATTAATTCTCCCCCTACCTGACAAGGGAGAAAACTGAAGCACAAAGATGATGAAAAATTCACCAAAGTTACATAGAACCTAGATTGGAATCCAGATATTCTGGATCTCCAGCAACCCTAACTATCCCTAGAAATCAACAGATTATATTTATCTAAGAGCATCCCTCTCCAAGAGTATATTTGAAAAATCTGTTTCACAAGTGATATGCACAACCAAGATCCATGCTTGCAATGTGAGTCCTTTTGGGTGAGTATGGTCCAAAGGAGGGTGTGCAGCCAAAACAACATTTGCAGTTAATCAGCAATAACCAAGGGACTGCATCCAAGAGACTCACCCCAATTTGCTCAAGGGCTACAGAGTGCCACTCACCAGCTAGGAGAGAACAAAACGTACACAACTCCTAGGACCAGTTCCAAAAAGGGGAAACAGCATGCTTTATCATTTCTCCAGAGACAACACTTTCCCCCGCTTTGGAAAACTGCTGACCAGTGTTCCTGTTTCTGCCCCTGAGTAATTTATGGAACAACTTGTCAATAGCCAGAGCTAGCTGGACAGTGTGTTACCTCACCTTAATAGCACAAATTCTAGAATAGTGCTGGTGGCAATTGGTTTTGCCAAATGCTGGGGGCAATTCTTTTCCTCTGATACACAAGAAAAAAAGAAAGGTAGGTACCCAGTATGACAAGGCCTCTGAAATACGATCCCACGTTCCAAGAAGAGTTATTTGGAGGTTCAGGGTGCTACAGATGCCATCCCAAAATCAGAAAGGAAAAATTTCATTTTTTTTTTCTAACTAGGAAAGTATACTGGAGTTAACAGCGTATTTGGAAAGCCAGTATTAAAGCGAAATATCCGTATTGGAAAGCAGAGAAGTGTTTGTTTGTTTGTTTTGACTACTCCCACATATGTGCCCCACTATCATTAGCATCTGAAATCCCTAGTGCTTCTAACAGAGGTTCTCAATCTGTGGGTCATGACCCCCACAGGGATCCTGCATCAGATATCCTGCATATCAGATGTTTACGTTACGATTCATCACAGTAACTAAATTACGAAGCAGCAACGAAATAATGTTATGGTTGGAGGTCACCACAACATGAAGAACTGTATTAAAGGGTCAGAGAATTAGGAGGTTGAGAACCACTGCACTCATTCCTGCTCAACCACAGTTACTGTAGGTGCCCTTGAAAAGCATTCCAGTCAGCCCTGTCATGGCACATCTCACCGCAGAGTGTGAAATGCAATTCTCTACCTACTGATCACAGCATCACAGGGCTGTGTAAAAGCTTACACTTTTTATATTTTTTTTGCATTAAATAGTATAGACCAAAGTAGCTACCAGTTAAAAAACACAAAGCCAACATTTGGGGAGAGAGGAAATGCTGGTGACTGGACTCAGTGCCTTCTATCTAGTTGGCTTGCACCACTGCGATGTGCCACCAATCCAAATAGTCACTTGAAGTCCAAAGATAACATGACCTAGATTAGAACCCGATCCTAAGGAACCTATAACATCTAAAATTAATCCTAAATCCCCACAACTATTTGTATAAACAAGGGGAATGGAGATGTTCATCTTGGATTGGCACTTCTAGAATGGTTAAGAGAATAAGACCAGAAAGGGGGCAACATATACAGACATATTTGACTTATAACTCTCATGCCACATGAATGGAAAAGACCCATTTAGAAACATATGGCGTGATAATAGGTGATACTTTGCCTTGTTTTATTTCTGCTTTATCTCTGTGTCCGCATTTTATTTCATGGTTTGTTTGCCTTAAACTGGATACTTTCTTGGAAATCACTAAAATACATATTTAACTGAATTTTGATGTGCCATATTTCTCCCCAGTATATTTGAGAAAGAAAAAAAGCATAAGCAACATTTTTATAGCTCAACAATTTTATTGCCTCAAATGTCCTTTCTCAAATAGCCACTTACATATTTTACACTTATCAATCTGTTCCTTCTCTATAAGAGCAAAGCCAAATGATTCTCAGATTTCTTAAGCTGACCAGTTTCTATTTCAATTGTACATATTGACGTTTTCAGACACAAAATATGGAACTCAAAAGGACAGCAAATGGAAAAAGGGAAGTAAGTGTAGAAAAGAAAGGGATGAGACCACATTGGTGACAGAATACCAGCTAACACAAAGTACACCAAGAGTTATATTCAGTCATCAGATACCAGGGGCTGAAACATACGTTCAAGCTGCCCAAATCTGTATCCATCTGAACTCTGTGGATTCAACTTACAGTTCATGATACAGCCAAGCTCAAACAACTATTCCTGCATCTCTAAGCACCATCTTCAGTAATAGATGCACTGCAGAACCATCACGGTGCAAGCAGGATGCTCCCCTAAGTCATGGGAGCATTAGGAAGTACTGGAATCAAGGACCCTTCAGAAGTATTCACCTAATCCAAACTTCTTCAATGCCTAGTATGCATCAGACACTGTGCTGGGTCTTTGGGATATAAAATAAAATGATTACCATTTACAGATTTTATAATCTATAAAAGATGAAAGCAGATCGTGTGAACGCAGCTGAAACAAATGTGTGTGTGTAGCACTGTGGTGCGTGGACTGATTCAGGAAAGGTGTGCTTAGGCTCTGAGTGCTCCAAAGAAAGACCGAGACCATGAAGATTGTGAGTGCGTGTTTGTACCTTTGCAAGTGCTGGGAATTATGCGGCAGGGATGGAAAGAGAGAAACAAGGCAAGACGTGATAACAGCTGAGATGTGAAAGTGAGAAAGAGCATACTGAGCAGGTGAATGTGATTAAGGCAGAAATTTTGAGGCAAGAGAGGTAAGAAGATCAGAAATGGATAAACCTGGTAGTGAAAGGCCTCTGTGACATCTTAGCAAACTTCACTCTTACGGCTGGAAAGGGCCGCAGCTTTTGTTCAAGGAACGGTCATAGTGGTGCTTGCCAATTGCCTGGATCACACTGTACAACTTTTGAATGCATCATTGCCACACCAGGTCAACCAATAACTTCGCTCCAGAGAAAGGTGAGGGGCAGCACGGACTTTATAAGGTACACAAAGACCAAGTTCAGCATGTGAGTGTTCCCCATAATGAGCAGAATCCTGACTGAGTTCATGGGGTTCACTGGAAAAGACAGAACCCTGGATCTGTAAAAGATGTATGGCAGTAATTAGGCCTTTTACCCACTGCCAGTGGCATAGCGTGTTGGTAATTCAATAGTATTACACAATTTACAACTATAGAGCAGATCCCTTAAAAAACATTCATGTCTTGTGGCATAGTAACTCCACATCTATACCAACAGCCCCAAGAATAATCTAAAACGCATGAGCATGTTTACACACAAAGATCTTCCTCTCAGCAATTCCAAAGCAGCAATTTTTAAAAGAAATATCCAGCAATAGGGAAATAATTGAACAAACTGAGCTGGATTATCCACTCAACTTTATATGTCCATTGCAAAGTCATTATAAGGGTCTCATGCTCTACCAACCGAGCTAGCAGGGCAGGCACATAGGAGGTTGAGCCTAGTGAGGACTCTTAGTAATGGAGTTTATGGAGCCTCAACTGGTATCTTCTGTAACCAGGCTAGGCTCCCAGTGGTGGGATTGGGAAACCAACCCAGCCACAAAATCTATGACCCAAAACCTTCTCTGCCTGTAAGATGTGCTAGGCTGGGGCAATGGTGGCTCAGAGCTTATGGGAGTGGCCAACCAGTGACTGGTCTAACCAGAGGCTCACACCACGTGAGGGATCCCATGCCCACTATTGCCTACATGGCCAGGATACAGCAGCTGGATGGCTCAGAGATCTAGGGTAGAACCAAACAAGACTGAAAAAAGTCAGTAAAATGATTCCTAATGATATTCTGCTATATTCATAGGATTGGTGCCTAGCTCAGTCATCATCAGAGAGGCTTCCTCCAGCATCTAATGGAAGCAGATTCAGAGACCCACAGCTAGACATGAGGCAGAGCTCAGGGAACCCCACAGAAGAGGGAAAGGAAGGATCATAGGAGCCAGGGAGGTCAAGTACACCAGGAAAACACAGCCCACAGAATCAACTAAGCATGGCACATAGGGCCTCACAGAGACTTAAGCAACAAACGCGGACCCTGTATGATCTGCACTAGGCCCTTTGCATTCATGCTGTGATTCTTTAACTTGGGATTTTTGTTGGACTCCTAACCATCCGAGTCCGGTGACTCAGACTCTTCTGCCTGCCCATGGGACCCTTTTCCTCCTAGTGGGTTGCCTTGCCTTGTCTTGATTTGAGGGTTTATGCCTAATCTTATTGCAAAATCCCCAAAATTAAACCACATGGAAACTTTAAAAAGTAAACAAGAGTGGGGTTTACTTTTTAAGTTTTTAAAAAATCACTTAGGAATAAAAATTAAAATGTACAGAATAACCAATGATACAGATCACTTTCTAGATTTAGGATTTTCTTCACTCCTTTATGTCCCTACTTTGACCCATCAATGGTTCCAAGTCCCAGAGAAACATATTGGGTGAAAACAGCAAAATTTTTCCGCTTCCTGCCTGGGGTATTTGAAACTTGCATAGAACAAAGCTATGGAAGGACTCCCTCCCTTCCTCCCAAGACCCCTTGTCTTTTGTTCTCCGGACCTGCTCAGAGGTCACTTTCACTTAACAAAGCTGTGCTACTGCTATAGCTGTGACAGAGGCATTTAAAATCTAAGAAAAAAAAACACATCTCTGAATCAATGGAACCAGGAAAATGATCCCAAAAGGAGGAGTCATGTGAGGGCATCAGCTTTTCTCTCTGGCTTCACTTCTGCCCTCCCAACCCCCACACGCTGGTGTTTCCACTAGCTGAACTGAACCCAAGAGCTAGAGACTGAACTGAAGCCTGGCCTTTTGCCTTAAAGAAACCAGCTGAGCAGCGGCCTGTAAATCAGAATGTACCCTGGGGGGCGGGGAGTTCATAGAGGGAAGAACGAGGAGGAAACTTCCAATGCTATGGATGAAGTAATCTATGTGCCAGCCTCACCCCAGCATGAAACTGTATTGCAGACACAGAGAAATTCAGCAAAAGCTTCCATCTGAGAGGACCGGGTGGCCAAACTGGGCCCATAACAGGCTCCCCTAGCAGCCCTGACATGGACCAAGCATTAGTTCCGGTTCACTAGAAGGGGCTGGAGCTGAGCAAGCAATTCTCAGGAAAACCACAACTTAGGGGCAACTGATCAACAGGCGCCCCTCAGCCTTCTGCTGGCTCAGCAGGCACCCCAAGACCTTCCTGCTGGCTCAGCAGATGCCCCTCCAGACTTCTGTTAGCTAAAGATAGCCTTTCCTACCCTCTTGTCAACAAGCCTCCAGACACTAGACCCCACCACCACCAATAGCTCCCTAACCACTACAGCCTTCCACCAATCAGCCCCCAGACTAATCTTTCCTCCACCAATCAATACCAGATTAATCCCCCTCTTAAATTCCCCTAACTCCTCTTAAAAGGAGCTTTCGACCTCCCTTCAGGCTCGCTAGTTAATACCCCAAATGTTGGGAACAATAAACGCGCTTGCTAAATTACACAGGTGACAGTTGGTCTTTCCTGGAGGCTTCTCTCAGACCCTAGCACCATCAAAACTACCATCCCACACCCAAGGAGATTCCCAGTGGAGAACGAAATAGACCTGAAATAGTAAAAAATGCAAACAGAACTGACACTGGGTGAATTACCCAGGGAAGTGCTGTGAGCCTGAATGCTTTGAGTGCAGCAAGAAAAAAGGGAAGGAGTGAGTGTGTGTGTGTGTGTGTGTGTGTGTGTGTGTGTGTGTGTGTGTGTTTGTTTATTTATTTATTCTCAAGAGGAATTTTAACAAGATTCAGAGTCTCAACTAATATTCAAAAAAGTTCAGGATATAATCAAACTTGTTCAGCATATAAAGAACCAAGAAAACCTGAACAATTCACAAAGAAAACAACACTCCAAAGTTTATCCCAAGACGACCTCCTTCTAACAAGGCTTTTAAAGCAAAATGTACAGCAATGGTGCATCTGTGTATTCACATACATGGACATGCATATATGTACGTGTATGCATGTATTCTTGCAATTAATTCAAAAGTGAAGGCCTTTAGTAAACTATACCATCTTGTTCTTCCTCTTCTACATCCACATTTCAATTCAGCAGTTAAAACAGTGTCAGAAAAACAACCCAGAAGATCATGGGCAGTATCTGAACTTTAAAACACAGTGAAATTTCTTAATAGCAGACTGAGGAAAAAAAAAACAGAAAAACAAATCATTAAGCTGAAGAAATAGTAACAATCAGCCATTTGAAAAACAGGGAGAAAAGCTTTATAAAGAAAGGAGAAATCATAGAGGCCTGAAGAAAATAAGTCATAATACTGAAGGATTATACTTCAGCAAAAGCAAAACCATGTATTTCAGAAATGAGCTTAAAAAAAAAAACATTGTCAGATAAGCAAATTTGAACAGGAATTGCCACCAGAAGACCTGTGTCACAAGATGTGCATGGTAATGCACACCTGTAATCCCAAAACTTGAGAATCTGAGGTAGGAGAACAAGTTTGGGCTCCTGAGTAAAATCCTGTCTCAAATCTAAAAATGGATGATTATAATAATGATAGAATATGGGCTGGAAAGATGGCTCAGTGGTTAAGAGCACTGGCTGCTCTTCTGGAGGTCCTGAGTTCAATTCTCAATAGCCACATGGTAGTTCAGAACCATCTATAGTGGGATCTGATGCCCTCTTCTGTCCTGCAGATCTACAGGAAGACAGAGTACTCATATGCATAAATAAATAAATCTTTCTAAAAGATGATACAGTAAGTTAACTTTCTCAAACTTTTAAAACTGTACATGACATTTGTAAAGTTTCTAACACTTTGGGTAGAGAAGACATAGGACTATAGACCAAATATCACTTTTAAGAAAATCTGAAATCAGAAATGCTCTAAGCCTGTAGAAATTTTCCAAAACCCATCAGCTCCACATTCTAAGTTCAGGTCCCAAACATTTCAGACGATGAACATTCAAACTGTATGGGGTTGGACAGAGTCGAAACATACTGTCAACTGTAGGAGTCGGAGACATTTTTCACCTTGTAAGAGTGCTTACTCTAACAAATAGGGACCTCAGTTTGAATTCCCAACGTCCACATAAAAAGTCAAGGGTAGCTGCACATGTCTGTAACCCCAACATTGGTTGGGGAGGAGACAGACTGACCCTGAGAGATCCAGTGAGCCTAACCCAGAGGTAGATTTCTGGTTCAGTGAGAGACTGACCTAATATAATAAAGTGGAATGTGATAAAGACAATCAATGTCCTACTCTCACCTCCAGAGGTACTTGGATGGGCACATGTATCTACATACTTCACTTATATTCACATATGCTTCATCTACCTCCCAACCACACATCCCACCATCATTACCATCACACACTACATAGACACACACAGAGAGCTAACATCGAGCATATATACTATAATCTAAAACAGACTAAAGGACCTTATTATGAAGACACAGAACCAAAAAGGTAAATAATACTAAATGGCTCATATAATACAAAGTGGGCAAGAAGCGGCACCAGAAAAATAGAAAGTACTAAGCGGTATGAAACAGGACATTTAAATCCAACATGTTAGTAATCACAACAATGTAATGGTTTCAATACTAAAGATGGAATATAAGCCCGAATAACAAAAATATGTAACTATATATGGTCCATAGAAGCTCATGTTAAATATAGTATGAGTGTTTTCGGGGAGGGGGAAGAAAAAGATACATTATATAAACTTAGAAAGCTGAGTAGCTCTATTCGCATATTCTATTCTATAAATAAAAGTGAAGGCAAAAGCAACCTCTTGTTACTATCAAAACTACAACGAAAAGATAATTGCATGTATGTTTAACCAACATACATAAATCAAAAATTGGTAAAACAATAGAAGTAGGTATATAAGACCATAATTATACTCAGGGACATCGACCTTTCTCTACCTCAAAAACTGAGAGGAAAACAGAAGTCAAGGAAAGATAGATAAACTAGAGCACACCACTGAGTATGGCCTTCTCCTAGTCCACTTTCAGCAGAATGTCTATTCCTTTCACATGAGGATAACGCACCTACCCAAATATAGCACCAGCTGGGCCACAAAACTCAAATAAACTCATGCAAAATAACACTCTGCAAAGGTATTTTCCGACTTTACAGGACAAGAAAACTAAAAGTCAGCACCATAGAGTTACCTGCAAATCTCCGGGTATCTCCTTATCTCCAAAGACATAGAAACCAAGTAGCACATTGCGAACAGAGCAAACACAAATTATCCGAGGAGATTTGAATATATCTTGAATTAAATGAAAACAAAATAAAATTGTAACTAACATCTGTGGAATCTAGCTAAGAAAGTGCACCGAGTAAGTTAATAGCATTAAATGTACACATGCTGAAAAAGAAAGATCATAAATCAATTAAGGTAGAAGCTTCCACCTTAAGAAAGCACAAAACACACCCAGGTATTCCATCATCTAATTCCAGTGCTCATCAATTATACACTTTTCCATTTAACCTTCTAAGAAAACAATGGAATAAAACATATTTGCTAGTGTGACTGGGCTAAAGCTGCCTTAACATAAAGCCCTCCCACAATCAGAGCCTGATTCTGTGGACAATTAATTCTTGTTTACCCTTGAAAAGGGAAAGCTAAGTTAATAAAACATTTCAGTAGAGGAGTGACTTCTCATCTAACAGAAACAAGAATTCCGAGTCACTGACTGGTATTCTCAATTCAACAGGGATCAGAAAGGGGAAGTCAGTGTCATCAGAATGTCTACCAAAACATGCCTTACCGTGGAAATTCTGCTTCAAGCATTCCCTAAGGTAACAAAACCTAGGGAACTTTATCTGCTTCCCCCACACATTCGTCAGCCTTTGAAATAGAAAGTACACATGCACGTGCACACAGAGAACACAGGCGATCACAGCCAGCTGACAGCATGAGGTAAATCTATTACAAAACAGAAACCTGCAATACATTTTTTAATTAGTTTAATTCATTCTTTGACAATTTCACCCATGTATACGGTGCACTCTGGTTACTTCCACTCCCGTCCTCTTCTAACTAATTCTCTCCCACTCCTGTTTAGTGGCCTCGCCTTCCCTATGAAGATCTTTCTCACATCCCTATTTGTCTTGTTTTATGAGCCTCTAAGTTTAACCAGGGCATCTGTACGATGTGAAGATGGTGTAAGTACCAAAATACAGCACAGGCTAGCCCACAAAACACAACCAAAGTCATACAAAATAAGACTCTACAAAGAGTATTCTCTGTCTATAGCACAAGAAAACTAAAAGCCAGTACCTGGAAATCTTTGGATTTCTCCAAATTTCGGGGGTTATCCAACGGAGCCTGGCAGGCTCAGCAGTGGGTCCACACCTAAAGATAATGACCGCCTCCTTCCAGAATTTATCAATAGCCAATTAAAATATTAGACATATATCCATGCAATAACAATTAGTAAAAGAAGAGACCATGAATTTGAAAAAGCATGGAGAGGGGTATATAGGAGAATTTGAAGGGATGGGAGAGATGCTATAATTAAATTATAACCTCAGCTCTTTTCAAATTTAAACCTTTATTATAATGAAAGATCTTTCAGTTAGTCAAATAGTTGCACTCATTTCAAAACAGCGTTAGGCGTCCAGATAACAACGTGAACCTGTACCTGAGACACTTCGGTGCAGTGGCCCTCCACATTAACTCCTCCCTCTCTCTGTTCCAGGGAATAGCTGTTCCTCGATTTATGTTTTACGTGGTGTGTTGTCCTAGGGTGGGTTGGGGGCGGGGGTCACAGAATCAGAAGCCTAGCCATTCAAAGGCCAAAATAAAAAAGAAGAAATTATGAAGAAGCATAACGGCCCACCTTTGGGTAACAAAGTCTATATGGCACTTCCATGGGAGATAAAATGCAGAACCCTGGGGTGTCTCTGAAGAGACAAGAGTAAACTCAGGCAAGCCCACAGAACCAGGCAGGCAGGTGTGCCCCGATTTCTGCAAAGTATTAGGAACTAGAACAGTACATCTGCTTCCCTGCTTCATCAACAGGTCTTTCTTTGCATAGACTGCAGAGCTGGGAGAACAACTTGAAGGACTTGGTTACAGATTGAGGTTTCACTGGGGGGACCTCTCATTTTCTCTTCCACGTTTGCCTTCACGGGTCAAGATAATGGCTCAGTTTCAAATGCCAAAGAAAATTTAACCTCTACTAAGAAAGATGAACTAAATGCAACATCGTTAGTATGAATATCACATACACGTTGAATGAACATATACAATGGTGTTGCATGAAAATGGACATGACCTAAATTTTTTTCTGACTCAAATTCTTGGCAAGCCAAACTGTAAATGAGCAGTACCCATTCCACACCAGTTCCTTTTCATCCACTGCTTGGCCTCACTAGGACAGGCTGCTGTAGGGGTTAAAAAGTCGTTTAAGCCAAACTAAAGAGTTATTACAGGATGGAACCCAAAGACACCTCCCCAACGTATTTATTCACTCTCTCTTCCTTTAGAAGTCAGGGTGTTTCTATAGAGTAATACCAAATGGAATTCCAAAGGCTTACAAGATAGTTTTCTACTATCAGACACAGCATCACACACACAGCATAGAAGACATGTTTACTAAATTGAATAACTTCCTAAGAAATAGCAAACTACAAAGTAAAAAGCAACCAAACACACCAAGGACCCTGCAGGAAGTTAGGCCTTTGTGTATATTTGTATGCACATAGGAAAAAGATACAAAGATCATAGACACTGTCATTAAAGGACAGTTTGTGCAAAACCCAGATCAGTCCCTTTCAAAATGTCTTCGTCTTTCTTGGGCTCAGCCTCCTTACCAATACAAGAAGAATTTAACTATTTTGCTAATTGCTGTCAGGATTATTGCAAGAATATATTCAAACACCTACCAGAGTACACAGGGCACAGCAAATGAAACAGAAGTATTACTCCCTTCCTTCATGGTTTACAGTGGAATTTTCATTACATGTAAAGGCTAGATCAAATGACTCTGAGGAAGAAGCTAATGGAATACGGATAATGGGAACTAGAATAACACATAAATGTGCTTTTATAATCACCTGCTTAGATGAAACGTCAGAAGTGAGCCGACTGCCCTATGTTTTCCCCTCTATCCAGTGCTTTATTCTAGCCCACACAGGGTGCCAGCCAAGCAGGTCCTTATGTGACATCTCCTCAGCATCCTGCATGAAACGGGTCCAGTTCATACTCCACAGTGCAGCCCCATTGCTGACAGCCACCACATTGCAGCAGCAGGACCCTGCCATAGCCTGTCACTCAAGGGAGAGGGATGGGCAACAGGAAATCATTTTCCAAAGCCTGCTAAGGATGCGTTATGTCTCTTCCTCTCCTAGGAACTGAATATGCCAATTCAAACCACCAACAGCCTGCATGAAAATGTTCAGGGCTCCCCCATCCTCCCCTCCATCCTTCATTTCTTCCTGTCTCCCCTACGCTTTCAGTATGGCTGAGAAGCCCTGACAGTGGACTGACTGTTCCTACCAACACTCAGATACAATGTTTTTAAGAATATAATGATGGAAGCATGTGCACACTAATTCAATGCTGGGTCATTCTTAACAAAAGAAGGGAGGGAAGAAATGAGTTCTCCTTATGATCTTAGTGATTTCTTATCTTCTTACAAGGAGATTACCATAGTTACTGTCACTACCATTTAGCGATGACCTTCCTGGTATCTAGAGGAAAGATGTTAAAATTCAGTAAAAATCATGAAAATGCTAACAGATTTATTATAATAATGCATGTGGAGGTGTCCTCCACGCTAATTAATTCTAAATAACACACAAAACAACTGTGTATTGGAAGCGGTTGGTTATGGAGCCACCTTCTACCATGAGTGTATGTATTTGAAAATCCTCATGACATTCATACAAAAGACATTCTGGAATATGAGTGTCACTCTCAGGTAATTTACTCACCTATGGTTGTGATTACAATTCTGAGAATGTACAGTTCATTCTTAGAAAAATATTGTTTTTAATAGTCCTGACTTTATACTCTAATTGCTTTACAACAAATTCATTGGCGATACTTTCTAAGATGCTGCCTAAATGTCTAAATCTATTTGTCGTGTGGAACTGTCTCAAAACAGTTATATGACTATAAATAAAGTATCAGAAAGCATTATCTTCAGGTCTCTTCTGTTTCTGGGAATTTTGTATAAATACATTTCCATCAGGTGGAAATGTTGCATGTTAAAACAGTTTAAATATAACATGGGCTTTATCAATATGGGAATTAATTACATATGTCAACATACAGCTCAGCATAAAATGTTTCACACCACAGTCTTCTAACACTAGGCTCAGCTTTTAAAAGGCAAAACTACTTGCTACTGCACTATTCAAGCAGCCAACAAGTTCAAGTCTACAATCATGAAATGCTTCTTAAAATGCAATATTGTTTTATCCAAAATTTCAGTCTGATAACAGTTTCTCTCAATTCACAAAGACAGTAATACTACCATATCAAATCTATGGTGTCAACAGGTTTATGGTCACGAACACTTGATGAGCTGAACATTGTACCTACCCTTCAATAATGCCTGCAGTGTGACAGGGTCTGACGGTTACCATAGTGATCATGTGGCAGCTTCTGATTTATTACCCTGTTCCCTAGGACTGTGATGGCTTCCCAGCTATACGTTCAGCGGCGCTTTCGAATCAGAGAGATACACTGTGATAAATGTCCACTATCTCAAAGATATACTCAGCAAAACGGAACCTTGGAAAGCAGAGCTTCCTATGCAAATTTCCAGCATTGTCCTCCTCTCAGAATATAAAAGCATGATTCCAAAGTTGTCAAGAGGGGAGACCTGTGCCCTCTGATACAGGGTTTCTTCTCCTTGGGGACTGTCATTGACAGAGACGCTACCCACTGAATATTTCAGCAGTCTGAAATAGAAAATGAGGTAATGAATTCTGCCGAGGCTAGCCCAGGCAGCACATTGATTGTGAAAGCAAGCATAAGCCAAAGCAATTAGTAAGGCGTTCTGTTATGTGGCACCAAATGTTCAACGCAGTCAGAAAGTTGTCACCGTCAGTCAATAAATTATATCATTTCTTCTCAACTAATTGACACAGTGAATGCCTCCACACAGAAACCCAAAAAGAGCATTTTAGAGAATAAATCTCACAGCTGGTGTCCATTTGCCAAGCTTCCTAATAAAATGCCAAAGGAAGATGAGTGTGCATTTTAAAATAATAATAATACAAAAAAAAAACCCTACAGTACCTACCCAGTTTTTTCTGATGCTTGCTTCAGGAAATACACCATGCAGGGCTTCAGGAATTTATAGCCAGTACAAAGATGTCAGCTGCCACCGCTACACGTGCACTATCATCCTAGAAGACGATGACTCTATCATTGTACTCTGTTGCATTGTTTCTGATTACTCTTTCATTTGACTGCATGGCAATCAATGCCAAGAGAACGTGGCCTTCCAAACTCATCAAGCCCATAAGCACCATGCACTAATTTGTATATTAGCCAGTCCCAAACGGCTCCCAAGTTATTGATTCTGCCATCTAATTCCCTAGCCTTGACAGGAGGGATATTGCTTTTAGGATAAATAAAACTATCTCCACAATCATTTACATGCAGCTCTTGGAACCATGCTTGCAGAAACCTTTGCAAGGGGGGAAACACGACATAGTATTTTTACCTCATTATAGGTCAGCACAAATGAAGACTCATTTCCTCTGTTTTGCTGGCCCAATATTACAGCATAACCACAACAAAGGGAGAAATGCAGTTTCTGATCTGTGGATTCATCAAATCTGTACAAATCCTGTCTATGCAGCGTGTTAATGGGCTCTCCATAAATCATTGCTGACTTAGCCAGAAAGGTACATCATACCAAGTGTTATTGTGTTTTACTGGTAGATGGGCCACAAGGGAAGACCAAATAACTCAAAAGATCTCTCATTACCAAACAGCTGGAATACAGACATACACATGCAGCATAGTTTCAGGAGCTTCCTTAATAAATCATATATCCTAGTCAAATATTTGAGAGGTGAAGAGAGCAGGGTAACAAGGCAGAAATTGATTGCTTTGAATTAGCTATTTGATTCTGTACTGGGGGAAAAATACTTAATACAATACAATCAACTCTCTCCACCACCACCACACACAATATGGCCCCTAGCTCTTTATAACAAATGGTTATATATACAGTGAGTACTGTAATCCATTTAATAGAACCCGATCTGTGTATTCCCATAATTTAGAATTCACAGGTACCTCACAAAAGATCAATATAAGATTAATACTTTATTTTAAATCAATACATAAGATGGATTAAAACCATCAGATTAGATATTAGGTCATAAGACAGCAGCCTCTAGAATGGAATTTTTATTTTAAAAAACAAAGCAATGTGTCTAGCATTAAGAAATCTCAAAAGTTACAAAAGAATTTGTACAGATTTCATAGCGGCCCTCATCTGTACAAACACAAATTATGCAAATACATGGCTTGCCGCGCAGGCTGAGCCTTAATTGAACAAATAGTGAGCAAGCAGTCTCGTTCAAGTTCACACTCACTATAGTCCTCAATGCTGCGGCACCAGCCCCACCATCCTCAGCATCTGGTCTTTCAAAACCACTTCACATACATCGATCCTGTTACGAATTCAACATCTGTATCTATGACTCAGCCAGAACTTTTTCTCTAAGGACAGAATGAGGTGGGGGAGGGGAGTTTTATAGCACTTCTTTATCCTTTTTCTCTCCTCACCCCACTAAACCATAAACCGTGAAGCAAGTGATCAAAACTAAAATTGCCAAAGTCCCAAATGTGGCAGGAGAGATGAGATAGCTCAGTGGCAAGACGTTCAAACGCTATTTGATCCAAAGAACTACAAAAACGGAACAGACAATACGATATTGAATATGGAAGTCTGACACAAACTAAACACCAAAAGATACTACATCTGGACGTGATGGAGTATTAAAAACCCCAGCTATGAAGAATGAGATATAGTGGCAACACCAACTCAGGCTACATAACAAGACCCTGCCTCAAAAATGGGGGCATGGATGATACATCACAGTGGATCTAGAGTGATCAATGGAGTGTGGAGCTGGTAAAAGGACAGATAAACCACTGGAACAAGATCAACAGACCTACGTAGAAACAGGACAGTGACTCATGACATAAGTACAAAACAGTGAAGCGTTCTCTTCAACAAATACCTAAAAATATCTGGACACCTCTATTTTTAATCCTTTATAAAGACCTCATACTGTTCAAAAGCTACACAAACTGAATCAGAGGCCTTGGTGTAAAGGACAAAACTGTAAGAATGCCAGAAGCAAGAGTTAGAAAGTAGATGACCTAGAGTTTGGCAATGGTGTTATACACATTACTAAAAGCATGAAGGAAGAACAGAAGAATGAAGAGCTGGACTTCAACTCTTAAATCTCTACTTCATGAAAAGACACTACAGTGAAGGACACCATGGAGTATAGACTTGCAAAGGGTACACTTCACAGAGGACTGTTATCCAAAATGTAAGACAAATTCCTTAAAACGCCAGAGTAACAAACAATGCAACAAAAAAATAGGCTAAAGACCTGAATGGATACCTCAGCAGATAAAATGTTCAGACCGTAAATAAGCATGTGAAAACAGGCTCCACACTATATTTTGACAAGGGAGTGCAACCTAAAACATCAACTATATGCCATGGCATATCTGATGGAATAGCCAGAAGCCATACTACTGATAGCATTGAGCACTGGCTAGGATGCGGATCAGCGGACATTCTCCCTCATCACTGATGGGGATGCAAAATGATGCAGCTGCTTTGGAAGATGTTTTGGAAACTTTCACAAAAGTAAATACACTCTTATCATGTGATGCAGTAATTATACTGTTATCCACAAAAAAACTGAAAACATATATCTGTAAAAAAAAAAAATGCATGTAGACATTAACAACTACCAAAACTTGGAAGCAACAAAAACGCCTTTCAGTGGGTGAATGAATAAAATGCGGCACACCCGAACAATGGGCTACCATTTAGTCCCATGAAGAAATGAGCCACCACACCATGAAAAGACTTGTGAGCAACTGAAATACGTATTTCCTCTCCAAAGAAGCCAATCCTAAGAGGTAACATGCAGCGTAAGTCCCATTATATGACAATCAAATGGAGAGAGTAAAATAAATAAAAGTATCAGTGGTTACAGGGGATGAGAAAGAGGGAAGGACGACTAAGGACAGTAGAGGATTTTTGAAAGCAGTGAAATTATTCTATATTATACTACTGTTGTGGATACAGTCCACATTCATCCAAACCCATTGCACGTGCACTACACTATACCACTCTGATAGGGAACGAAGCATGTGTGCAGGTGGAGGGTGCACTAGAAATCTCTGCACTTGCACTCAGTCTGTTAACTTCAAATTACTAAGTTTAAAAAAAAAAAAAAACATATTCTAAAAGGCAAAGCAGACTATCAACCCACCGACCTTTTCTTGAGCTTTAATTCTGGATCAGCTGAATTTCTACCCACCTCATCCCAGAGCTACAAAGGGGGAAAAAAGGTGTTGACAAAAAAGTCCCTCACCTTCAACACCTTCCATCTCAGTGGCTCCCGTGAAGTCTCTCCCTTTGCTTTTCTCACCTCCGCAGCCCACCAGGAGTTAACAACTGTCAGGCAGGCAAGAGGCACTGTGGCCCAGAGGTCAGCAATCTTATTAAATCCCTATGCTGCCAATGGGACTAAGTAAGGCCAGCATTGCTCAGTGCCAGGCAGCGAGAAAATGATTGAAGAGAAAGAGTTAGAAAAGCCAGGGGGGAAATGAACAAGAATAGGAGCTGAGTGAAAGCAAGTAGTAAAGAGAGAACCAAGCAATTCCACACGGAGACAGACCCTACTTTTTTTTCTAAGAATATACCAATCAAGAAACCATTTGCTGTAATTAAATAATCATTGCAACTGGGAAATTCCTCTAAGATAGACCACGATCTTGCACTTTTGTAATAGATGTCATTTTTTTTTCTGTGAATACACTGCCCACACTCAGAAGTACTGGGATAGTCATCCTTTGGCATTTTGTAGACAAGTGCTAAAATTCTTCAAGTATGAAACATATTGACTTTTATTTTTATAATGGCAATGTTCCAAGAGAGAATGCACTCTGTCATTTTAATGAACGTGAATTGGGCTGGAACAAATACACATGATATATGCTAAATGCATAACTAGACAATCTTTCCAGCATTAAATCTCAGCTCTGCTCTTGGAAGGTTATGTCCATACTGTTTGTAATTGTTTAACTATAGACCATTTTCAAACACTATAAGTTGAAAAAAGTTTAGGTTAAGAAAATCATTTGCTTCATAATGCACACAACATTACTTATTTTCAGAAAAGGTTTCTATGATTATAGGCATGTATGGTCAGACTCTGTGTTCATATCATCCCAAGTTTTAAAATTGCATGTAAGGAAAGAAATAATCAGTCTAAAGATACCAGGGTGATAAGAATGGAGCATCTGAAAAGTAGTTAAAGGTCTGTGGCCATCAAACCTGGCGTAATCAACTCAATTCAAGAAAGGGTGTGTGTGTGTGTGTGTGTGTGTGTGTGTGTGTGTGTGTGTGTGCGCGCGTGCGTGCGTGTATCTTTGATAACAAAGATATTTAAGTGGCCATTCTCTAGGATTAACTAACAACCCAGTTTCTTGCTACAATACCAAAGCATCTACAACAAAACTTAAGTAACCAGCATTTATTTCCTTTCTTCCAAAAATATGGATTTAATCAAACAGAGCTCCATAGATGAACCAAGAAAATACTGTGAACCTGCACCATGGCACCAAAGGCAGTTTAAATACCTCATTTCCCTTTTCCTTCTCCTAATCTCAGGGCCATTTTGCCCCGGCAGACGAGATGAAACAGAAAAAGACTGAGTAAATACAACAGAAAAATTGGTTCTGATCTCTCAAATCAACAAGCCACTTGGATGCCCCCTCAGCAAACACAGATCGTTCTAATATGATTTTCCACAGCTCCTTTATAAACAGCGATCTAAGCAACAGGCTAAGAGGGAAGCGCTTATGGATTACATCTTTTTCTCGCTGGTGTTACCATCATGTACTTCCCGTGACAACTTCTAAACCAGTATTTTACTTATTAGCGTGTACATGATACTTACACAGCCACTCTAGGTAGAAAAAGGCTGAGCTAGATTGCTTTCAATTCCCTTTCAAGCTTGTAAGTTCACGCACCTTGGAGATTGCAAAGTGCAAGCAGCAGCCAAATCAGAAGAATTTTTTTTTAAACTGACATTTTTCCTCTAAGAATGTAGGGTGTATGCAAATTACTAACTTATTTAGAATTTAGTGAAGACCTACTGTGTGGTAGATATTGTTCTAGGTACTAGGTCTATATCAATGAACTGTACAAAGCTCATGTTCTCATGAACTTATACTCTAGTGGCATATAAAGCAGCTCTAAAATGCTTGAACTATTAAAAATAAAAAGACCTGAAATCATTAAAAATATTCATTTGAGGCTAAAGAAATGGTTCAGTGATTTAGATGATTTCTACATAAGCCAGAGGATGGAAGTTCAGATCCCCAGACCACACATAAATGTGGGGTAACAATACTGGCCTGTCTGTAATTTGTAGAGTCATCTTTAATCACATTCTACCACATATTTTGAGGCCAGGTGTGTCGCTTGAACCCTAACTTGGTAATTCAGCTATTCTATCCAGACAGCTTATTGTGGAGATTCCTTGTATCCGAGTCCTCAGCATTGGAATTACAGGTGGACCTTTACACGGGTGCTAAGGATCTAGACTCCGATCCTCTACTCACACAGTAAGCTGAGCCATCTCTCTAGCCTCTAGTCTAATTCTGTGTGTGGTTTTCTGGCTATTCTGGGCCTTTCATCATTCTGTAGACACCATACATCTCATCAGCATTGACTGTACTATTCATTTTATTTGTCCTTAATATGAGCAAGTTCTGATGGGGGAAAACAGAGGTTAAAGTTCATGGTTCAAGGAGTGTATTAGACAAAACACAAATACAGAAATCCAAATAGAATTTGTAAATTATGGTAAGACAAATTTTCAACGTAAAGAACATCACTATATCTCATTGAATATTCAGTGCCAGTAATTATGAAATAAATTATCATGTTACAAGAAAGTAAGAAACCCGGTTAAGTAAAACTGAAGTATTAGTGTAATGTAATAGGGAGAAAAGGGAAGAAAAAAGTGTCAACAAAAAAGTATCACAGATTACAAAATACATCCTGGAGTTAGGGCAGTGGTTCTCAACCTTCCTAATGTTGTGACCCTTTAATACAGTTCCTCATGTTGTGATGACCCCTAAGCATAAAATTATTTCATTGCTACTTCATAACTGTAATTTTGCTACTTTTATAAATCATAATGTAGGTATCCAATGTGCAGGATATCTGATATGCAATACCTGTGAAAAGGTCGTTTTACTCTTCCCTCCACCAAAAAAAAAAGGGTCACACCCCACATGCTGAGAACCAGAGTTGGGGGTGGAGTCAAAGGTGAATATGGTTGAAATATTCTGTATGAATTATGAAATTCTTTTAAAAATTGATAAAAATACTATCTTAAAAATTAAACACATCCTGATTACAGAGATTGTTTTGGTGTGGGACAATTTGTTTATTGGGATCAAGGGGAAAGAATGATACTCAAAAGTAGTTCAGTTATAATACCTTCCTATAAATCCAAGTCCAAACATGGAGATAAATTATCCATGCCTGCAGTGAAGATTAACCCAGTCACAGGCTAGAGATACTCCATGATGCAGAGGCCCATGAAAAACCACACTGACCTTGGAAAGGCCCTTGCAAAGCATCCTTCTTACCAGACCTGTATTTTCTATCATCTTTGACTTTACTGACCCCTAAGAGACTATTACTCACAGAAAATCTGCACACGTGTGCTTCTCCTCCAAGTTCAGAATCCAAACCCACAGTTGTGCTTTGTAAGCCACAAATTATTAACTTTTCTCACTTTTACTTCACCTTGAGATTTTCATACATGAGTGCTGCATTTACCTCATTTCCACCCTATGCTCTCCCCATCCAACACTCCCATGCCCCTTCTCAAATCCATGACTTCTTCTGTTGTGGAATATGATTTTAACTAGGCAAAAGATGTGTTACATTTGTTTATGCTGCAGAATATTACTTGAACTGTGTAAAAAATGTGTTACATTTGTTTCTGCTGCCTTTGTTTAAGTATGAAAAGATACGTTGCTATTCCACCTTGCCGGCCTAAGGCACCTGATTGGTCTGATAAAGAGCTGAACAGCCAACAGCTAGGCAGAGAGAATAAGTAGGAGGAGAGATCTAGGAGGGAGATGCTCTGGGACAGAAGCTAGGCAGCCACCTGCCAGCCAGACACACAGACAGCAAGAAAGTAAGACATACAGAAAATAAAATGAAAAAGCCCCAAGGCAAAACATAGATAAAGAGAAACAGGTTAAGTTATAAGAGCTAGCAAGAAATGAGCATAAGATAAAGCCAAGCATTCATAACTAATATTAAGTCTCTGTGTCATGATTTGGGAGCTGGTTGATGGCCAAAAAGAAAAAGCCTGGTACATTCTTCTGTAATTATTATTGTGATATAGAGAAAAAGTCTCCATTTACTGTTGATCTTACATATATGTGTTTAGGGCTGACCATGCAGACATGGAAAAGCTAACAGGGAACTTGTCCGTGTAGAAGATCGAATCTCCCTTTCTTGGAAGCTGAATCCCAGTTCAACGTGCTAGTTTGATGAACCAGTTAGTGAATGGCTCTTTGGTATACCTGAAGCAACAAAACCAGTTTGAAACAACTATTGAGATGGAACTGTGGCATGTAAAGAAATGGCATAAAAACACAAATATGTTCTGAGTTCTTAACCCATTGCCTACTAAAAATATCCTATTAATAACTGTTTGCTGATACCATCAAAGAGAAATCGGAATGGCATCATTGCCTGATTTTCTAAATTAGAGTGCAGTAATGGTATCTGAAACAGAGGCTAAAGAAAACTCTAATGATACAGAGAGAAAGGAAACCCTCACTTTAAAAATATCCTAGGCAAATAATCAAATGTGAACGAGCAGTCGGGACCCTCCCCCTTAACTTTGGCATAAAGATGAACAGATCTGAGTGAGATAGGAGTGCATTTCAAACATGCATCCGATCAAGTCACTGGGTGAGTGTGGGTAATTAGGAAGTATCTCAACATTACTGTCACATTCTCATGTAAGAAAGGTGCCCACAATGTCCCTAACAAGTTAAAATACATATATATGAAAGGGCTACTCCCTGTGTACTTGAAATGGGCCATGTGGAGAAGAGATCTACCCCCAAGTCGTGCCCTCTTATAACGCATCTTCCACAGCCTAAAGGCTCAATCTCTGTACGGCACAAAGCTTTTCCTTTCTCTCTAGCGAGGTAGCTTCTAAAATCCTGAGCAGAGTACACAGCTATAACATGGCAGGTCCCTGTCTAGCCTTCCAGATGTAAAGACTGCCCCATCTAGCCTACATGCTCTACGTTTCTCATGGATCCTCCCAACATATTTTCATCACCCCATGGAGGCCAAGCTGCTTCATTTCTTCATGCTGCCTGTGAACTCAGAATATGGCCTTTATATACCTCAAAGTCCTCCCCCTCTGCCCCGCCTCCATGACACAGTCCACCAGAGAAGAAAGGCTAACACATATTAACCAACCAAAGATCAAGCAATACCAACCCAAAGACCTTAGTCCAGCCGCTGGCAGAAGAACAAGAAAGCATGTACCACAACAATGCCAACACATCTCCTTCCTGTGTTTATTTTATCTGATTCTCATTAGGATCTGATCCTATTTGTGCCCACAGCATGTCTTATTTTTACAGCTTTACTGAAGGAACCTAAATGATTTTTTCTTTGCCTGCCCTGCCTTTGGGTGGTCATTTTCTAAAAGGCAAATTCTGTATTTCCTTTCCCTTTTTATTTTAATCACCATAAACACGTATTTCCACCACATCAGGAAGGAAATGCATAACAGTGCCAATGGCACCTACAAAAACGTGCAAACCGCTAACATTTCTGAAGCAAAAAAGGACTCACATTGCCTGTCTGTGCTTTCCCTCCTAAAAGCAATGGCCGAGTACCGTGTACCAGGGAACACATTTTCAGAGGATAAACATGTCTTATGTACATTCCACTTTCTCTAGCTCTTTTTAGTTTCTTCCTAGAAATTATGTACTCCGATGAGACTAGTTATTATGTTTATTGAAAATAAACGAAGTCAGCACTTTGGCCGTCATACATACGAGTTGCTGTTTCTTTTCCCCTGTACTGAGCATAATGCCCAACTATTTCAAAACATGCTATACCATTTTTTTTATCATTTTCTGTTCATTACCACTAGGTCTAATTTTATATGCGCAAGGAAGGAAATTACTTGAAATTTTTAAATTAAAGTTTATAATTGAGGGTTCCATTACCAAGTCACCCTAGCATCCAATTCTTTTGGCAAACAGTATAGAAGGTATTGCTTGGATACAACATCTTTGCACAGGAATATATATATGTGTGTGTGTGTGTGTATATATATATATATATATATATAAAACCAGAACGTGCATGCTAAAATATTTTTTTAAACGTCAGTTCATGTTATTGTAGGAAACATTAAAAGAAAAAAGGGGGAAAAGAAAGGCATACATTCCTGGCAGATGGGACATGCAAAAACTTTATTAGACAAAGGTTAGCAATAGTCTCTACATGATTGAGTGACATCCTTATACAGATAACAGTGATGAATAGACAACACAGAATACAAACACTGTCCTGAGTTTAAAAACAAAAAAAACACTGACTCAGTTAATTCACCTGCATATACTTACCACTAGCAGTCATGGGATTATGGTCAAATACACAGCAAGCCAGCCTAGCCAGGAATGAATCACAGAGTGTCTACAAGGCAAATAGTCCCGGAGGACATGGGTTCTGCCTACTCAGTTAC
Source organism: Peromyscus eremicus (assembly GCF_949786415.1). Lineage (NCBI taxonomy): Eukaryota > Metazoa > Chordata > Mammalia > Rodentia > Cricetidae > Peromyscus > Peromyscus eremicus. Next base: position 18,474,587 of record NC_081434.1, on the reverse strand, counting down.
TCAGACGTGCTATCCCTCTGCTCTTCTGGATTGAAAAAAAAAAAAAATAACACCAGATAATATGGATAAAGACGTGTGCAAGAAATCATGCTGGAAATGCTATTCCTTGTGAAGAGGGCCTTATCAACATAATACTAATAGTTGTTGTTTTTATTATTATGCATTATACATTATTATTAACGGCACTGCAACAGAGAGCAAACAAAAATGAAGACTGATTTTCTCCCCCGCTGCTGATTTAAGAAAGGATACCATCAAGTGGGATTTAATAAGCCTTGTCTAAGTAGAGTTCCTTCAGTTTATTTTTAAAGGCTACCAAGAGTGAGACAAACAGCTCCATTCTTAGGGAATCAGGAAGCCAGGTTCTTACCTTAGGAATGTTACCAACTCACTTCCTGCTTTATATGCAACTCTAGACCTTTAAGATGAGGAACCAGCCTATGCCAATATGCTCTCCAGGATGTCTAAAGCCCCTTCAAGGCCTTTATTATTACTTTAATGGTTTTAAATGAAGTCACTGTGGTTTAAAAAGAAATTACACCTTGCAGTATGTACATGCAATCTCTCCTGGAAGATGACACTCCAGTCATTCCCCTGAAAAGCTGTGGTCAGTTCTCTCCTTCAAACCTCTCCAGAGAGTTCATAGTCTACCTCAGCAATACACTCGCATACTTAGAGGATGTTTACAATGCTGTGCAATCTGCTCAAAGCAATGCATATATGGAGTCCTGGGTGGCACATACCACAAGAAATGGCCTTGTTAACATGCAGGGAAGAAGACGGAGGCAACACACAGCCCTCACTGAAGAACAAAGTACTGAATCACTGCAGAGAGTGTTAGATGGGAACGAAAGACTGATGTTGGTTTCATCCTCACGATTACTGCTCTAAAGGATTATTCCCCAAGCAACGGCCCATGAGATAGTCACAGATGCTCACCTGGATAAGGGGCCCCATGGCCCAAAGCAGAGAGAGAGAGAGAGAGAGAGTTCAACTGTTTTCTCCCCTGCTAGACTCCAGAGCCTTGGAACACACACAATTTCTCTGTGTGTCACAATGAAGAATAAACACTAGATCACCATCAAACTGTCTTAGTTCTTACCCAGGCCCCCCAAAAAATCTCTACTAATCCTCCTGAAATAGAAGGAACACTATTCTGGCTACTAAAATATAAAGCAAAATCTGGATCTAGGATTTTGTTCAAAATTTCTCCAGCTCAACTCAGCTATGTCCCACCCATAAAATTTAAATTCTACTAAAGATTACTTATCATCAAGGAAGCAATATGCTGTTTCCGGATACCATATAAAATGTTGAATGTGAAGAATTCCCACTTCCATGTGTCACTCTCACCTTTCCAGAGTACGTCAAATATACCACAAAAGGAATAATGAATGTTATTTCTAAGGTTTCTTTTAAGGAGAGGGTAGATTGCTGATGTGTGTTAAGATACTATGATATTCTCCTCCAAGGATATGGATTTATCATCTGCCTCCTGCACTCCTTGCCAGTGCCCTAAACACAACCACACAACCTCATGATGAAATCCCTCGGAACAGAAAAACCTCACAGGAGCAACTGTTCCTCTGTCAGCTTCTCTTTATGCAGCCTCCAGCTGCAGAAGGGCCAGCAGCATTAAAAAGTGTGATGACTTTGAAATGCGGGTCGTGAAACATCGCTATTGATCAATATGCCTGACAAGGAGAAGGTGAGAGCCCATTTCAGCTAGTCAGAACGATGGCTCTACGTCACACTCCCTAGCAGTCAGGCACACAGAATGAGTATGACCAAGTTGTTATGGTAACTAAATTGTAGCTGGCTCCGTAAAGCGGGAGCTTTGCATCCCAGGGACTGTGTTTAAAATGCAGTGCGACTCAGTGTCTCTCATCCAAATCAGGCAGCTAGTAGCTGCATCCAGGTACAGTAAGTCACGCTGAGAATAAACTCCACTTGAATGGGCACAGCAGCCTCCAGGAAAGCAGGAGAGCAGAGAGACTGCAGGCCAAAGGCCTTCACCTACTAAGCCCCAGGACTGTGACATCAGGACCAAAGAGGCATCCTTCTCTGGCCCACTTCGCCAACAATAAGCACAACTGACTACTGGAAACTAGGCAAAGGTCACTGAAAACAGTCCATAAAAGCAAAACCTTGGGGAGAGCTGCATGGACCATGAGCACAGAGAGAACAGCATTTAAGACTGGGAGCCTGGAGTCCAAGGCCCCCCGGAGTGGAATGCCGGTCCCTCTCTGACACTGTGTGAATGGGAGGAAGCACTTCTTTTGATGTAAGCTGACCTGCACTACAGAGGTAATCCCTAGGGGACTGTGGAGTGGCATCATGGATGAGGACTGGCAGCACACAGCTTGGATTTCAATCTTGTCTGCAGCTGAAGGATGACATCATTTTAGTTAGGTTGTTTAACCCTTCTGAGACACAGAGCCTTCAGTTGTTAAGTAGGAATACCACCATGTACTTCTTACAGTTGTGAAAATAAAAAAAAAGTACCCCTCTACCTGCAATACAGTGGGAGCTTAATACATTGTATTAAGCATGTATTATTGCTGTATAAGATTGTATTACTGTATAAGGTCGTATTACTGTTATTCTGGCACTGGTAATTACAACTATCTGGGTAGAAAAAATGATTGGACCCCAAAGGAGCATACATCCTAATATCTGGAACCTGTGACCTTACATGTCAAAAGGGACCTTGCAGATGTGGCTAAGTGATGTATCTTAATATAAGGAGCTTATCCAAGTAGACACATGGTAATCATCAATGTCCCCTTAAGAAATAAAAGCTGCACAGCAGAGGATATAGAGACCAATTAGAGACAAAAGAGAGAGATTATTGTGGATGACACTGAATCATTTAAAAATAGAAAAGGAAGTCATGGGCCAAGAAAAGTAGGTAGCCTCCAGAAACAAGGATATCTGTGAAAAGAGAAATTTTCTGGGTCTCTCTCCAGAAGGCGTGCAGCCTTGCTGACATGATGGCTTTGGGATTTTTGACCTCTAAAGTATAGAACAGTGACTTTGTGTTGCTTTAAGCCACCATAGGTAGTAATTGATTACAATAGCAACAGGATGCTAATGTAGTGCCTCATTGCTAATATTAAGTGAAACTGTGGTACACAGTTGGCATTGGGCACCTGTTGGCTAATGGATTACATCTAAGGAGTAATGAAGACTTGGGGAGACTCCAGGCATCCCAGAGCAACCATAATCATACAGTCATCTGCTGCAGCTAATGTCTGTCGCCTGAAGGATCTGTGTGCCCCCTGCTGCATCTCAAACAGCCATAGACAAAGCACAGCCTCTAACCTTGCATTCGCAGACGCTCACACCTGAAATGGAGCAGGTCAGTAAATGAACCAGAAAGAGATGTGCCATCAACCCACAAGCAGCTGAATCCTGAAGAGGAGCAAGCCTAGGTGGCAATGTCATTAGCCCACGAAGAACAAGACAGCCATAGAACTTGGAAAAGAAAAAATAAAATCAAGTCTATTTGCCTCAGGTCAGGTCTTCAAGCACTGAGCCCAGAAAATCTGGTCATACCATAATAAGGGCGTTCCATGTAACCCAGGTGAAGACTACAATGTAAAAGTCCAAATTCCTGGCCTAGACAATAACAAAGAAAACCACAAACACACAGGGGATCATAAAGAATGCTTTCTCCTCACTCCATGTCCAGTATGAATGGAGTATTACGCTATATCTTGGTCTTGATATACATCACTGATGAGAGAGAGGAATGTTGAGTTCATGCTCCTCCTGCTGTCTATGTGCAACCTGGGTAGAGGAAGGATGACATTAATTCAAAGAGTTACACAGAAACAGAGGGGAGGGTGTTAGAAGCAACATTTCTAAATCATGTGCAGGAATAGTTACGGACAAAGTACCATCAAGATGGCTCAGCAGGGAAAAGCGTTTTGGCACAAACCCGATGACCTGAGTTCAATCCCTGGAACCCAGGTACAGAAGGCAGACGTGGTGGCTTGCGTGCAATCCCAGCAAGAGAGGAAGTGGAAACAGAAGAGTCACCTGGAAGCTCACAGCTAGCAACCGTGGAGTATGCGGTGCAGCAGAGACAGGTGAGAGCATGCATCAGCAAAGTGGAAGAAGAGAACTCCCACATGGTGTCCTCTGACAAACGTGGTGTGGTGTATGTGTCATGTGTGTCCAAGCACATAACAATATGCAAAATGGCAAATAAATGAAAAGAATGCAGGAGAGAAGCAAGGGGAGAAACAAATGATAGGTCCACTGATTGTCACACTGGGGAGCTCAAGAGGCAAGTCACCTTTATTTCCTGTGCACATTCACAGCAATTCTGAGAATTACATTATCAGTACAGCATATGGCACTGTCTCAGCAACAGAATGTCAACCATGGTGATTACGTAGAGCTGGGAAGCAGCCCTTCACTGTTATGGTGCACAAGAATTATGAACCAGATAATTTCTTGTAAAGCGTGTGTCTATGAGTCACACCTAAAATAAAATTCTTCAGCTCTACGTATTTCAAACAAGAGCTGCTGAAACGGAGAGAAGGAATAACGTACTTCTCAAGTGCATACTCAAGAATGAGAGATTTGAGAAAGAGATGATGTCAAGCTCTAAAGGATACCCTGCTCTCTTAGGTTGCATCCCTTTGCTCTGCTAGGATTTCCAACTTTCTAGGCATGAAGATTTACCGTGAGATCTGATCAGAGGGTCACAGATGGGTGAAATGACTCACAGGATGTCAACATTTTCAAAACCTGCCTCAAATTTTACCAACCCAGCCTCCCTGAGTTATGTTTGCATTGGATAATCAGAAAAAGGAACCCTGCCCAATCCATGTGTCTAATGAAATTTCTATTTGTTTTATACTTGGGGCTTACTGGAGAAAGAATACATGAAAACTGTTAAACTAATAATTTCACCTAAAGATCAAATGATCCTGTCACTCAGGACAGTCTAGGCTTGCGTCTAAAGACTCCATTGTTATGTACAAAAGCCTATTCACAGGGGAAATACAGAATATATTCACTCTACCTAGATGAGTTATTATTGCCTAAGATCCCAAGTTCATATGCAGTTCAGCTTGTGCTAGGTTTCCAAAGATACTTCTTATCATACAACATTTTTCTCTTCTGAGATGGAACATGTTACACCTATTTCCTTGTTTTGGTTTTTATTTGTTTCATGCACAGGGAGAAGAATTCCATTAACACTTAACAGTAGTTTGGGGTGGTGGGAAATCTCTAGATATTTCCCTTTTTTTTGGTATAACATTGGTTCTTTGTCTTAGATATTAATGAAGCACCATGGAGCTTGTCTATAGTATCCTCTGGAAAGTGAGACTATCATTTTTTTCTCTGCTGAATTACAACTCTTAAAGAACAAAATTCTAATGATTATCCAGAGGTAATCCAAAACACAAGAATTTCCAGATTTTCAGCTTTATCCTTCAATAATATAAGGAGTCACATAAAAAAAATGTGAAACTCAATATAAAATTTGCCATAATTTTTAGTATAAAACATGAGAAAAACAATTCCTGTCTTTTCCCACTAACTAATCTTATTAACTCTGGCCATGCATTGGCATCCCTCCTCCATATTTAGAAGTACCATAGGTATTCCAAGAAGACTCTTTATGATGGACACTCCTGACCTTCTAGGACAGAGTTACTTACATGTGACCTCATCTCTGCCCCCCATGAATGATGCTGACCCCAAGGCTAGGGGCCAAGTTCCATTTTGCCTATTAACATCTCAACAGGTTTTCTTGTTGGCTACCTTTGGGTGTTGTCAGACAGTGAAAAGTTAGATCTCATCCAGGATGAGACCAGACATAATCTCACAAATGCCCACCCTGCCACGTAGCCTCTATGACCTCAGTATGGCCATGTGTTATGGTATGCTGTCCTCTGGGCATAGCATGGCCACTGCCCTCCTGAAATCAGTTCACCTAAATTTATCTACACAAGGGTTTCAAGAGCATCATACCAAGCAGAGGTGGCAGAGGACATGACTCATAAGATGCTTATGCAGCCCTACACAATAGGCTCCTGAATGGACTGGAGTGGCTTAGGAAGAGGTTCATCAGATGAATAAGACCTCTCCTCTCCCCAGAATACATAATCAGATGACCATTTGTTTTGGTTAAGGTTTCTCTTGCTGCAACGAAACACCATGACCAAAAGACAAGTTGGGGAGGAAAGAATTCATTTGGCTTACACTTCAGGAATGCTGTTCAGCACTGAAGGAAATCAGAACAGTAACTCAAACAGTGCAGGATCCTGGAGTCAGGAGCTGATGCAGAGACCATGGAGGGGTGCTTCCCATGGCTTGCTCAGCCCATCTTCTTATAGAACCCACCACCCACCTTGGGCTGAGTCCCTCCCCACTGATCACTGAATGAGAAAATGCCTTACAGCTGAATCTCATGGAGGCATTTCCTCAACTGAGGCTCCTTCCTCTGATGAATCTAGCTTGTGTCAAATTGACACATAAAACCACCCAGTATACCATTGCTGGTAGGTCTGGATTACTCTTCAATGGTTAATATCACCTGTAAGTTGTCTATACTTTTATGAGTAACTTCAATTAAACTATTTGGCTCACTAAGGAATATTTAGATGAAATCATTTTTGTTGTCATTGGTACCCTATCTGGGGTGAATGTGTGTTTATAGACATCTCCCCAGTAAAAGTTAATGCAACAGCATTCTGCCCCATATCCAGACCCCTGCAGAGAAGACGCAAGTGCATAGAGAAAAGAATATACCAAGCCCTTTATCAGTATATTCCAAATGCTGTATGCTCTCCAGTTCACAGCTGTATGCAAAAGCTCTTAACACAAGAAAAACCAGTCAACCTCTGCTACGTATCTAATGTATACATAAAACTTTACAGGCGGCAGAAGAGAAATTCAAGTAAAACTGGACATCATGTGATAGAAAAGCATTGGAGAGAACTGTATCCTGTCTTCCATAGTACCCAGATTGGAACAGTATGCTCAACTCTTGTAACGTTAAGAAATATTCATTGTATGTGCTCAGTGTAATAGATGCCTAACTGAGATAAGATTTCCTTTGTACCTCGGACTGCATGGTAAATAGGAAGATGGAGAGATTATTTCACCTTGGTAACATTATTACTATTGAATTTGCTAGTATAAAGCCAAAGTCTGTGAGAAAAATTATCTGCATTCATATCTCAGTCCCAACACTCTACCCTGCTTGTAACAGCTGCAACACTAACTGGCCCTCCTGGGCAAACGCACATATACACATAGACATTATATGCACACACACATATATATGCACAGATATATACATATATATACACATATAAACAGAAGTCCATGTGTGTGCACATGTATCCTATAAAAGATCTTTGTGGTGGTTTGAATAAGATTAGCTCCCACAGACTCATGCATTTGAACACTTGGCTCCCAATTGGCGAACTGTTTGGGATGGATTAAGAGGCGTGGACTTGTTGGGAAGAGGAGTGTCACTGGAAGTGGGCTTTGAGGTTTCAAAAACCCATGCAAGACTCAGTCTTTCTCCCCTTCTCCCCATCTTCCCCCACCCCCGCTCTTCCTACCTTCTCCAGCAGAGGCATCATGATCTCTCTCTCTCCTCTCTTCTCTCTCTCTCTCTCTCTCTCTCTCTCTCTCTCTCTCTCTCTCTCTCTCTCTCTCTCTGTCTCTCTCTCGTACTCAGATCAGGATAAAGTTTTCAGCCACTTCTCCAGCACCACGCCAACCTTTGTGCAGCTAAGCTTCCCGCCATGATGGTAAGAAACAATCCTCTGAAACTGTAAGCAAGCCCCCAGTTAAATGCTTTCTTTTATACGAGCTGCCTTGGTCATGGTATCTCTTCACAGCAATAGAACAGTGACTAAGACAATCTACGAAGAGCTAAATCCATCTAAAATATGGCTCGAGAGAAGGACCACAGAAAACCTAACAAGTCTCACCTAAGAAGTCTATGAAACTATCCCTATCAGAAACCAATGATTAGGGCTGCAGAGATGGTTCCGGGGTCAAGAGCAGGGAAACTGATGACGTCATCATTAATGCCGAAAAAGAGATTGCTTCTAGACTTCTCTAAGCCTCAGAACACCTGGATGATGGAGAGAATGTGTTAATATAATAAGGGCAATACGGAGATTAGTGGATTCATTTGCACGGACAGAGAGATGTAATACTCAACTAATTTTCTTTCCTCAATGCACTCAAATATTCCCATCCTCTCTCTAAAGCGATGAGAAACTAATCCTAAAGGTAAAACCATGCCAAGCTGCATGTGCCCTACATGTAAGTTCTAACCAAAGTACAGGACCAAACCTAGAAGCCACCCCAAGCACAGATGGCATTAACCCTACTAGCTCAGCTTCCTCCAAGGATTGTTGTGCTAGAGAGAGGGACCATTGAGGACATGTGCTTACAGAATTATTCCTCCCCAGCCATTCATTTGGCAGAAAAACCTGCCCTGCCTTATATAATTAACTGATTAAAAGTGGTTTATGATTGAACTCTAACCAAATGAGCTTGCACTGATTGAAGGGCATATTCAAACTCTTCAATTGATAATGTCTGTACTTGGAATAATATATCTTTATTCAAGGAGAGCATAAACTACTATTTGTACAATACTAACAACCTGTAATAATACATCCAGTTTTATTAGCTTACTTTGAGACCTGAAAAAAAAAATCACACGTGAGGCTGCTTTAAGTCACCCACTTCTAAGAAAAAATGTGTAAATTATTCAAAATGCTCACTTCTAGTAAGGATAAAAAAAAATTATGCTTTATTCCCTTGTGATATATAGAAACACTATCTGGTAACTAATAATCAGTCACTAGTGACCTGTCAGAAACCTGTTCTAAAGATGAGACACTCCAACCCAAAACCCAAATAGGAAAGGATGCTTTCTTTGCATCTAGGCCTCACTGAATGAAACAATTGAATCACGTCTCCTTCCCCAGCTCCCAAGCGCTGTCACTAATTTGAAAATGCAAACCACTCCTCCCAATGCTGTACAGACACAAGAGTGCCCAGCAGTAACAGCTCACAGAAGTCATACTCACCTTTCTTGATCAGCTATGCATTTATTTATCATTTATCATGAGCAGCAGTTCAAAAGTCTAGAAACAGATGCTTGTAGGTTCTAGTTACACATTACCGGTAATCACGTTTGTAAATTCAAGTGAACCACTAAACTTTCGTCTAAGCCCCACTACAGTTACCTATAAACTGGTAACACATACACATAGTATGTCGCTTCCAAATCTGAAGCTATCCGATGCTAAAGGACTTTGGGAAATATCAAAGGAATGATATAAATGCAGCCGATAACAAGAAAGGATTCCTTATTAGCATTAAATGACCCTGAGGACAGCATTCTTTTATACTTAAACTAGGGATTTTCCTAAACCAATTTGTAGAAACTGGAAATGATTTACCCCATCTCATGTACTTTAAATGCTCCTTTGGATCATTTTTAGCGAGAATGTACAGAACAGCATCTGAGTACTTTCATTCCTCAGACCTAAGGGAGTCTTCTATTAGCACTTAGAGATGGTCTGACCCTGCCCATGGGCTATTTCAATTTACCACCTACTGTCACCGCCACCCATCATGGCAACTTGGTTCAACTGGGCCCTTGTGAAGGAAAAACAAAATTGCTTTGAACAGAGAGTGAATTTGGTTTAAAAGTCAGATTAACTTCTAAAAGGACAGGTGGCTAGCATGCAATTTTACCTCCTCATACATACAGTCAGTCAATTATTGTTAAACTACTGATCTCTACCATCTGACTCAATCATCTCTGTCAGTGGTTCTCAACCTTCCTAATGCTGTGACCCTGTAATACAGTTCCTCATGTTATGGTGACCACCCCCAACCATAAAATTATTTCATTGCTATTTCATAACTGTAATTTTGCTACTGTTAGGAATCAACATGTAAATATCTGATATGCAGGATATCTGATATGTGACCTCCAAAAGGGGTCTTGACCCACAGGTTGAGAACCAGGGATTTAGAGGCTTGTAAGGCCTCTTTCTATCATACATTTGTGGTCTGTTTCCCCTAGAAAGACAAACTAACCCTGCCCCTGCCCCCCATTTTATCCTCTCTCACCCCAACAAAGCTTCAGTATCTGTATAAAGTATAACCCTTTTCACCGTGCGGCTACACATACAAGAAATGAGCTGCATAACTAAGATTCTGACCAGAGAGTCATTGGCCTCCACAGTACTCCCAACCTGCCCAAATCAAGATGCAAGCCTGTTCGGAGGCTGAAGTGGAAATGAGATTATTTCCTTGCTGAGCATGACAGGGGGGGAAAGAAAATGTAACAGGGCACGCTTAACAATTAGAACTCAGCCAATGTATTGTCTGCTGCACGGATGCTGAATTTCAAGCTATTCTTCTGCTCAAACCAAGCCAAAAAAAAGGGAAGTCGGAACATCAGGCATATGACACAAATTCTATTATACTGAAAGCAGGGAAGACACATAATGAAATCTTCTCCTGTCTACAAGGTCATCCTTCTAATTCATGGAATTCACTTAATCCTTAGGTCCAATTCAATGCATGCTGGTCTTCAAATAAATCCATACAGGTTTCTATCAACAACCCTAAGCCCAGGCTCAGAATGCAAATTAGGAAAGCCACCACAAGGTGGCCACTGGTAAAATGCAACTTCTGAGTATGTAATTAAAAAAAAAAGATACAAAAATAAATAAATAAAAATAAAAAAGTTGTTTTCAGATTTAAATACCTTTCAGATGGCAATAAACAGCTTTATCAAAAAATTAAACTGTAACTCTAAGAAAAAAATGCAACCAATAACATTTGCAAGAGGTTAATTTTCAAGGACTTGAATGTGTAATTTACCACCCACTACCTTTTCATTAACAGCACCAACTCATCATTAAAAACATCTCTCTCCTTCGCCTTCCTTGGGTACCTGCGATTCACAGAGTAACAGTTACTCATTTGGTTTTCAAAGTAACTCATCAAAAGGCGCTGTGGTACGACTTCTCCTTTGTATTCCCATTTGAAAGGTGGTATGGGAAGCCACAAACATTAGGAGCCCTGTGGCTTGGACTTATCAGACAAAGTAGAATGTTTCAATGTTAATTGGAAAGTCAGTAAGATGAAACCACTTTCCCACCAAAAAAAATTATGATAGTTATTAACATAAAAGTTCGACATAGTAAGAAAGAGAAAACGCGCTGTTTTAAACCCGCAAAGCGAGCTATGATTTATTAACAAAACAGTAGAGACCTGTGAAGTATGGAACTACTCACTTTATAAAAAAAACATTAGGTGGGGCTGTAGAGATGGCTCCATGCAAGCACAGGGACTTGATTTTGACCCCATAACCCATTAGAAGAAGAAAAAGAGCCAAGCTTGGTGGGACACGTTTTTAATCTCAAGCTCACTGCTGGAAGGAGAGACAGACAGTAATTCCTGGGGCAGCCTAGTCTACTGTACTGGATGAATCCAGGCCAAAGAGAGAAGATCCTGTACCAAAATTAAAAGGTAGATGGCACCCTAGAAACACCATGCAACTTCCACTCTGGCCTCCATATATGCGTGTGTACATACATACATACACATACACACACACACACACACACACACACACACACACACACACACCATGGATACATTAATGCTATTTTTACTAAAACAAGAAGTCTTTTACTAAAAGGTTCTTCATCTTGTGATATGCATAGTACTCCTTGGTATACAAGGATTGTCAATTTTGGAAGGTACGCAGTGTTTTTTTCACTGTAAAACACTTTACCCTCACTCATTAAACGTGTTAGTGCATACATTTTAACCAATCAAAGCAGCCAGTCTGGGTCTCACCCTGTTCTGGGTGTGTTTTGTTGTTGAATATAAATTTAAGTGGCTACCCCTTTGCATGGGATGAGGAGTTTTCTAATGACCAGTCAAGCATACAGCTTTATGGCCATCCACATCTCACTGGTCATTACTCAGCCCTAAAAGACCAGTGGGACTCGGAGTGCATCTGTACACTAATTGAATGACTCCAACTTCATCTCACACTACTACTCCAGACACCAAATGGGTCATGGTAGTGACATCTAAAGGATCAAACAAACTCTACTTTTTGTAGATCACCTTTTGACAGTTCTACCTTTGCTCATACTGACGTACAAAATAATACAAAAGAGAGGGCGGGGTTTCAGTCTCGTCCCTCAAATCTAACTACTCCCCGTCACGGTTCCACACTGTCTTCTGCACTGTTACTTTTTTTTTTTTTTAATTTCCATCACTACTTTTTTTCTAATTATCCTTCCACAGATAGGTAACAAGATATTTTTAGATTTACAGAAATAATGGGGCTGGAGAGATGCTCGGCTGGTAAAAGATGCGATGCGTTGTCCTTCCAGAGGACCCGAGGCTGGTCTCCAGCAGCCATGTTGGGCAGCTCACAACTATTGACTGTAACTCCAGCTCCAAAGGATTTACTATCTTCTTCTGGCCTATATGGGCCTCTGCACTCACACACACATACCTAAATACGGATACACATCCATAGAATTTTCAGAAGAATACAAATAAAGAATTCCAGACATATTTAGAAATCATCTTCTGGCCTTTCTTATGAGTTTGAAATTACACACGCTGCAACCGCCTTTTTAAAGACATTTTCAGTTCCTATCTTAACCAACTTCTTCCTACACATAAAGTTGCTATTATTAATGAAATTAGCATGCATGATGATGCATGAAATGATTGTGTATTACCTATAATTGATGAGTTCTTTAGCAAAAACAGCCCATATAATCCTCACACCAAGCCGGGCGGTGGTGGCGCACGCCTTTAATCCCAGCACTCGGGAGGCAGAGGCAGGTAGATCTCTGTGAGTTCGAGGCCAGCCTGGTCTCC